>NC_138725.1:73242142-73826906 GCF_965113295.1 Leuciscus leuciscus | reverse complement strand
CTTCCTGTCCTGACATTAGAACATAAGGATATTTTAGAGACTGAACTTACATTTGCAGAGGTTACTGCTGCTGTTATGGGACTTTCCTCAGGACGAACCCCTGGACTTGATGGGTTACCTGCTGAATTTTATAAGTTTTTTTGGAATATTATTGGTGATGATTATTTTGAGGTGATCCAAAAATGTATTAATGATGGAATTCTTCCTTTGAGTTCTCAGAGGGCAGTTTTAACGTTACTCCCAAAAAAAGGTGACCTAACTCTTTTAAAGAACTGGAGACCTATAGCAATTCTAGGCTCTGATTACAAAAATTTTTCAAAATGTCTGGCCAGCAGGGTAAACGGTATACTATATACAATTATACATAGAGATCAATCTTATTGTGTAAAAAAAAGATCTATGATAGACAATTTGCATCTGGTACGTGATACTTTTGATTTTGCTTCTCATAATAATGCTAATTTGGGTTTTTTGTCATTGGACCAGGAAAAGGCCTTTGACAGAGTTGATCACACTTTTCTTTTTGATACCTTAAAAGCTTTTGGTTTTGGGGAGAAGTTTATTTCCAAAATAAGACTGCTGTATGCTGGAGCACAATGCATGATTAAAATAGCTGGTGGCCTCAGTACTCCTGTAAAAGTTAACAGAGGCATTAGGCAGGGCTGTCCTATATCAGGTCAACTTTACAGTATAGTCATTGAGCCTTTACTATGTAAATTAAGAGAACATCTAACAGGTCTACAAGTCAATTCACTGGAGTTTAAGAGTCGTATCCAACTCTCCGCTTATGCAGATGACGTCACAGTTTTAATTAAAAATCATAGTGATGTTCAATGTTTAAAAATGGCTTTGGAATGTTATGGGAAAGCTTCCTCAGCCAAAATTAATTGGCAAAAAAGTGAAGCTGTGTGGTGTGGTCAGGACTCGAGTAGTCCATCACTTCCTGGTGGTTTGCTGTGGGGGAAAGCAGGGTTCAAATATTTAGGAGTCTTTTTAGGGACAGACGAATATAGGAATAAAAATTGGGAGGGCCTAGTGGAGAAAGTGTGTGCTCGGTTGTCTCACTGGAAATGGTTGCTGCCCCAGCTGTCCTATAGGGGGAGAATCCTGGTCTGTAACAACCTGGTTGCATCATCTCTGTGGCATAAAATGATGATCCTAGAGCCTCCAGAAGACCTGGTTAGAAGGATTCAACGGTGCCTGGTGGACTTCTTCTGGTCAGGACAGCACTGGCTGAAGGCACCAGTGCTTTATCTGCCACTACAGGAAGGAGGACAAGGGCTGGTGGACATTGGAGCAAGAGTAAGAGCTTTTAGACTCCAGACGGCTCAGAGACTGTTGTATGGGGAGGATGTAAGCTGGGCTGGAATAGCCTGCACCCTCCTGAAGAGAGCGGGCAACATGGGATTTGACCGTCACTTATTTCTTATGGACATTGAGAGACTAGACCTGAGCGGATTGACATCGTTTTATAGATCAATGTTAAAAACATGGACATTTTTCTGTTTCTCTCGGCAGCCAAATGGTTGTGAATGGACTATGGCTGAGAGAAGAACCACTGATTTTTAATCCTGTACTTGATTTGGATGGTTTTAAATCTGTTTCCCTCATAAAAGCGTTGCGGAATGCAAGTTTTACTAAAATTGGACACTTTGTTTCTGAAGAGGGATGGATTTCTGCTGAGAACCTGGCTTTAAAAATGGGCTTAAGGTCAGTTCGTGTGGCAGAGAGACTGTTGACTCAAATTTATGAGTTTTTACCAAAAGACTATAGAGACTCTTTAGAGACACCTGTTGGAGAAGAGGAGATTTCTGTCTTTCCAGAGTTGCTTTTTTCACCTGATATCAGAACATGGCAAGAAATGTCAAGTCAAGTCAAGTTTATTTGTATAGCGCTTTTCACAATACAGATTGTATCAAAGCAGCTTCACAGTATTAAATTAAAATAATACAACAAAGTTTGTTTCAAGAGGAATTTATTGATTGATAAAATTAAATTAAATATCCCCAAAATATCCCCCAACTGAGCAAGCCAAAGGCAACAGTGGCAAGGAACCGAAAAACTTCATCAAGTGACCTAATGGTGTCCTAAAACTCCATCAGGTGACCTAATGGAGAAAAAAAAACCTTGGGAGAACCCAGGCTCAGTCGGGGGCCAGTTCTCCTCTGGCATTTATGAGCTAGAGGCCGGATTGTAGTTTGAACTGTAGGATTATATGAATGCCTGGCTGAAGAGATGCGACTTTAATCTAGTTTTAAACTGGGAGAGCGAGTCTGAGCAACGAACAGTATCAGGAAGACTATTCCAGAGTTTTGGAGCCAAATGTGAGAATGCTCTCCCTCCTTTGGTGGTTCTGGATATCCTAGGTATGACCAAAAGCCTTGAATTTAGTGATCTTAAAGAGCGCGATGGATTATAGGGTGATAGAAGATCCGTTAAATAGACTGGAGCTAAGCCGTTTAGGGCTTTATAGGTCAGTAGCAATACCTTGTAATTAATACGGAACTTTATAGGTAACCAATGCAGTGATGATAAAATCGGTGTTATATGATCATATTTTCTTGATCTAGTAAGAACTCTAGCGGCGGCATTTTGGACTAACTGTAGCTTGTTTATTGAGGATGCAGGACAACCAGCTAGTAAAGCATTACAGTAATCCAGTCTCGAGGTCATGAATGCATGAACTAACTTTTCTGCATCAGAAACTGATAGCATATCACGTAGCTTAGCAATGTTTCTAAGGTGGAAAAAATGCTGTTTTTGTAACATATGAAATATGATTTTCAAAAGACAGGTTGCAATCGAGTATAACTCCCAGGTCTTTTACTGTAGAGGATAAAGTAACAGGACATCCTATGATGTTAAAGTTGTATTGTGCGAGGTTTTGTGGGCGGTTTTTTGAACCGATAAGTATTACCTCTGTCTTGTCTGGATTTAATAAAAGAAAATTACGGGTCATCCAATCTTTTATATCTTTAACACACTCTGTCAATTTGGAAAATTTAGCGTTTTCATCCGGCCGTGATGAAATATATATTTGAGTGTCATCAGCATAACAATGGAAACTAATTCCATGTTTCCTTATAATATTTCCAAGTGGCATCATATATATTGAAAATAACAGAGGGCCTAATACAGATCCCTGCGGCACTCCATAGTTTACTGGAGTTATGATCGATTTTTCTCCATTTAAATAGACAAAATGGTAGCGGTCAGATAGGTATGATTTGAACCAGCTTAGTGCTTGTCCTTGAACACCAGTATAATTTTGTAGTCGATCTAAGAGTAATGTATGATCTATAGTATCGAACGCAGCACTAAGATCAAGTAAAACTAGTATTGAGATACAGCCTTGGTCAGAAGCTAAAAGTAAATCATTTGTGATTTTAACGAGCGCAGTTTCAGTGCTATGATGCGGTCTGAATCCAGACTGAAACTTTTCATAGATCTCATTTTGTTGCAAGAAAGAGCCCAGTTGAGCGGACACCACTTTTTCTAATATTTTAGACATAAATGGAAGATTTGAAATGGGTCTATAATTTGCTAGATTATTATGATCTAATTGTGGTTTCTTAATGAGAGGTTTTATAACTGCCAGTTTAAATGTTCTTGGAACATGACCTAAAGATAAAGACGAGTTAATAATATTGAGGAGAGGCTCTTCCACTACAGGTAACACTTCTTTCAGTAGTTTAGTTGGTATAGGATCTAATAAACATGTTGTTGTTTTAGATGAAGTGATAAGTTTATTTAACTCTTTTTGTTCTATAGTTGTAAAGCACTGTAATTGTTCTTTCGGGGTGATAATTGAAGCTGAATTATAAGGCGCGATTGAAGATTGAACGTTTACAATTGTGGTTCTGATGCTTTCTATTTTCTCAGTGAAGAAGTTCATGAAATCATTACTACTGAACTGTAACGGGATATTTTGTTCGGGTGACGTCTGTTATTTGTTAGTCTAGCCACCGTGTTAAATAAAAACCTTGGATTGTTTTGGTTGTTTTCTATTAGTTTGCGGAGGTGCTCAGCCCTGGCCGCTTTTAGGGCCTTTTTATAACGTGACATACTGTCTTTCCACGCGATTCTAAAGACCTCTAAATTAGTTTGTTTCCATTTACGCTCTAAAATACGGGTTTCTCTCTTTAAAACATGCGTAGTATTGTTATACCATGGTGCTTTATTTTTCTCTCTGACCTTTTTTAATTTAATAGGTGCAACCACATCCAATGTTCTAGAGAGAATGGTGCTCATAGTGCTCAAATGGAGAATGGAGAATGGTGCTCAAATGGAGAATGGTGCTCAAATGGAGAATGGTTTGCTTTCCTTTAAGACATCTCAACTTGGACTTTTTAGCAACGCTGGAAAGAAAACTATTTATGGACTGTGTGTAAAGGTGACACATCTTCTGCAGTTGCAGAGTGTGAGAGAGACTAAATGGCATGAGATCTTTGGGCCAGGCGCTTCCCCTAAAGGCTGCTGGAGGACCCTGTACAAATCCCCCCATTGAGAAAAGAACTGGGGGACCTGCAATGGAGGATTGTGCATGGTATAATAGCCACAAACAGACACAGAGCACACCTTGACCCACAGGTTGGGGAGGGTTGTTCCTTTTTGTGGAGTACTAGAAACAGTCTTCCATTTATTTTTTAATTGTGTGAGATTACAACATCTATTTATTAAAATGGAAGAGTGGTGTCAAACCCTGGGGGAAGTTTTTACGCCTGAAATGTTTATTTATGGGCCTAAGTATAGTAAAAATAAAAGGGAGAGCCATGTTTTATTAAATTATCTATTTTGGGCAAGCAAAGATGGCCATATGGTTGACAAGGAAAAGTAAATTGAGCGACAAGGGTTCAACTGATGTCTTTTTAGTATTAAAGGGATTAATAAAATCCGTATCAATATTGAGTACAGTTATTATAAATTGATAAATGATCTGGAGAGTTTCAAATATAGATGGGAAGTTAAGCAGTGTATTGTGAAGTTGACTCTGATGAATGTTTATAAATTTATATTTGAGTAATGTCGTCTTGGGGAAAAAAAACCTAATAATTGTGATTTTTCATTTTTTTCTATTTGTTCTTTTTTATTTTTTAATATTTTTTTTTGCTTTGTAATGTTCACCTAATTTCTTAATTTTTGTATTAAAGAGACCCTTAAAAGTCAAAAGTCTCTCTCTCTCTCTCTGTTCCTTCTCTTTCAGTTCTCTGTCTCTCTCTTTCTCTCTCTCTCTGTTCCTTCTCTTTCAGTTCTCTCTCTCTCTCTGTTCCTTCTCTTTCAGTTCTCTCTCTCTCTCTCTCTCTCTCTCTCTCTCTCTCTGTTCCTCCTCTTTCAGTTCTCTCTCTCTCTCTCTCTCTCTCTCTCTCTCTCTCTCTCTCTCTCTGTTCCTTCTCTTTCAGTTCTCTGTCTCTCTCTCTCTCTCTCTCTCTCTCTCTCTCTCTCTGTTCCTTCTCTTTCAGTTCTCTCTCTCTCTCTCTCTCTCTCTCTCTCTCTCTCTGTTCCTTCTCTTTCAGTTCTCTCTCTCTCTCTCTCTCTCTCTCTGTTCCTTCTCTTTCAGTTCTCTGTCTCTCTCTCTCTCTCTCTCTGTTCCTTCTCTTTCAGTTCTCTCTCTCTCTCTCTCTCTCTCTCTCTGTTCCTTCTCTTTCAGTTCTCTCTCTCTCTCTCTCTCTCTCTCTCTCTCTCTCTCTGTTCCTTCTCTTTCAGTTCTCTCTCTCTCTCTCTCTCTCTCTCTCCTCTCTCTCTGTTCCTTCTCTTTCAGTTCTCTCTCTCTCTCTCTCTCTCTCTCTCTCTCTCTCTCTCTGTTCCTTCTCTTTCAGTTCTCTGTCTCTCTCTCTCTCTCTCTCTCTCTGTTCCTTCTCTTTCAGTTCTCTCTCTCTCTCTCTCTCTCTCTCTCTCTCTCTCTCTCTCTCTCTCTCTCTGTTCCTTCTCTTTCAGTTCTCTCTCTCTCTCTCTCTCTCTCTCTCTCTCTCTCTCTGTTCCTTCTCTTTCAGTTCTCTCTCTCTCTCTCTCTCTCTCTCTCTCTCTCTCTCTGTTCCTTCTCTTTCAGTTCTCTGTCTCTCTCTCTCTCTCTCTCTCTCTGTTCCTTCTCTTTCAGTTCTCTCTCTCTCTCTGTTCCTTCTCTTTCAGTTCTCTCTCTCTCTCTCTCTCTCTCTCTCTCTCTCTCTCTCTCTCTCTCTCTCTCTGTTCCTTCTCTTTCAGTTCTCTCTCTCTCTCTCTCTCTCTCTCTCTCTCTCTCTCTGTTCCTTCTCTTCAGTTCTCTCTCTCTCTCTCTCTCTCTCTCTCTCTCTCTCTGTTCCTTCTCTTTCAGTTCTCTCTCTCTCTCTCTCTCTCTCTGTTCCTTCTCTTTCAGTTCTCTCTCTCTCTCTCTCTCTCTCTCTCTCTGTTCCTTCTCTTTCAGTTCTCTCTCTCTCTCTCTCTCTCTCTCTCTCTGTTCCTTCTCTTTCAGTTCTCTCTCTCTCTCTCTCTGTTCCTTCTCTTTCAAGTTCTCTCTCTCTCTCTCTCTCTCTCTCTGTTCCTTCTCTTTCAGTTCTCTGTCTCTCTCTCTCTCTCTCTGTTCCTTCTCTTTCAGTTCTCTCTCTCTCTCTCTCTCTCTCTCTCTCTGTTCCTTCTCTTTCAGTTCTCTCTCTCTCTCTCTCTCTCTCTCTCTCTCTGTTCCTTCTCTTTCAGTTCTCTCTCTCTCTCTCTCTCTCTCTCTCTCTCTCTCTCTCTCTCTCTCTCTCTCTCTCTCTCATCTCTCTCTCTCTCTCTCTCTCTCTCTCTGTTCCTTCTCTTTCAGTTCTCTGTCTCTCAGAAGAGAGCATGTTTAAATGAATATACAAAATAAAAATATTGGAATGCCATTTGTACATAATAACATTTGTACAAGAGACGCATAGTGATGTGAAAATTGAAGTGGATTGGAAAATGGGGTGGAGAAGCGATTTATATATGAGTCATGGTACAAATGTTAGTGGAGGAGTTGCTATTTTATTTTCAAAGACGATTGATATAACTAATGTGTCTGTTAATGAAATAGAAAGAGGAAGAATTTTGGCTGTTCAAGCAAGTATAAATGGGTTGGTTTTTGTTTTTATTAACATTTATGCATCAAATAATGGAGCGGAGAGGATACACAGTTTTAAAAAAATATTAAATTTTTTAAAACAAAGTTGCGATGAAAATGCATGGTTGATCTTAGGGGGTGATTGGAACTGTACAGAAAACTTTACTTTAGACAGAAATGGGGAAGAACCTCACCCCTCTTCTGCCAAATGTTTACAGGATGTTATTAGTAATTCTAATTTAGTTGATGTATGGAGACAGCAACACCCTACAGTTAAGCAGTATGAGTGGGTAAAGGTTTCTCATGATCATATTAGTACTGCCAGATTAGACCGATTCTATGTTAATACAAGTAAAAGTAATAGAATTTTAAAATCTACAATTTGTCCAAATGGGTTTTCTGATCACCATTTATGTATAATTGATATAAATGTAAGAAAGTCACAAAGTCATAACTATTACTGGCATTTTAATGTGAAATTGCTACAAGATGTGCTTTTTTGTGAAAAGTTTAGTGTGTTCTGGATGGAGTGGAAAAAACAGAAAAGTAATTATGAGGATATTGTTTAGTTGTGGGATATAGGAAAAGCACAAATTAGAATATTTTGTCAAAATTATATATATAGCACTAATGGTAGGATCAAAAAAACTGTTTCTGAATTAGAAAAAGAGATAAAACAGATTGAAAGTGAATTAATTGTTGGTGATGTTGAGACAGTTGGAAAGCTGGAAGAAAAGAAAAGAGTTTTAGCTTCTTTATTTCACGAGAAAGCAAAGGGGGCTTTAATTAGAGCTCGCTTTGCATTTGTGAGAGAAATGGATGCACCTGTTCCTTCTTTTTTAATCTTGAGAAGAAGGAAAGAGAAAAAAAAATGATGTTGCATTTGAAAGATCTAAATGGGAATGTGATTTCAGATCCAAATGAAATGAGAAAAATTGCTTTGGACTTTTACAAAGACTTATTTGCAGAAGGACAATGTGATAAGGGATGCATCGAGGAATTACATAAAGACTTATTGACTCTCTCCGATGAACAGAGTAAACAGCTTGACTCTGGCCTTCAGTTAAAATCATCTGGTATCGATGGTCTGCCGTCTGAGTTCTATAAACATTTCTGGAACCAACTGAAAGATGATTTTTATGAAGTTTTTAATTATTGTTATCAAAAACATGAATTGCCTACTAGTTGTAAACGAGCAGTTTTATCTCTATTACCCAAAAAAGGTGATCTTGGTATGTTAAAAAATTGGAGACCTGTGGCTGTGTTATGTACAGATTACAAAATTTTGGCAAAGTGTCTTGCTAATAGATTGAAACCTTTTTTTAGAATATATAGTTAATGAATATCAAACATATTGTATTCCTAATCGAACTATAATGGACAATCTGTTTCTTGTAAGAGACATAATAGACATTACAAATTTGAACAGTGAAAACGTTGGCATTCTCGCAATTGACCAGGAGAAAGCGTTTGACAGAGTTAGCCATTTTTACTTGTTTAAAACGCTTGAAGCTTTTGGTGTTGGTCAGAGTTTCATTTCATGGATTCAAATGCTGTATAAGGATGCTTCTGTTATGTTGAAAGTGGGTGGTGGGCTCAGTCGGCCTGTTGCAGTGCTGAGAGGAATCAGACAAGGATGCCCGCTATCAGGGATGTTGTATTCATTGGCCATTGAACCCTTTCTTTGCAAGTTAAGGAAAACACTCCAAGGGATTACAGTTGAGAAGCCTATTAAGCTTGTTGCATATGCTGACGATGTTACAATTTTTATTAAGAGTGAACGAGATGTGTCTGTTTTAATGGAAACACTGAAAATTTATGAAAATGCGTCAACAGCCAGAGTGAACTGGGAAAACTGTGAAGGTTTCTTTTGTGGACAAAGTAAAAATCCACCAGTGCTCCCAAGTGGTGTTAAATGGAGTAAAGATGGCTTTAAATGTTTAGGGGTTTATTTAGGGACTGAAACATTTAAGACAAAAATTGGGAAGGAATGGTGGTGAAGATGTGTAGCCGGTTGTCTAAGTGGTCGTGGGTGCTACCACAGCTATCCTATAGGGGAAGAGTTTTGGTGACCAACAATCTAGCAGCTTCGGCACTGTGGCACAAAATGAACGTCTTGGATCCGCCAGATGACATCATTCAGGATTTGCAGAAAAGATTGGTGGATTTTTTCTGGACTGGACAACATTGGACTAAAGCTGCTGTACTTTTCCTGCCAGTGAATGAAGGGGGACAAGGGTTAATAGACATTAAAAGCAGAATCAAAACCTTCAGGCTTCAAGCGGCACAGAAGTTGCTGTATTCGAAGAGGTGCTGGACTGATACTGCTAAAGCCCTGTTACACAAAGTTGATGTTTTTAAATACGATCTACAGTTGTTTTTAATGAATCTGACAGTAGTGGACTTAAAAGACACTTCTGCTTTTTATAAAACAATGCTGAAAACATGGACATCAAATTTTCAAGTGGAAAGGAACTGGTCTGATTCTGAATTCTGGATAAAAGAAGAACCTCTTTTTCATAATCCCTTACTTCAGGCAAGAGTGCTTAATTCAAAAAGCCTTCAGAAAACAATGGCAAGAGCTGGATGCACTAGGATAAAGGATTTAAAGCATCATGACGGGTGGAAAAGTGCAGAGGAAATGAGTGATCTGACAGGAATCAAGTCCGTCAGATTTATGAAACATGTAATGGATGCGATTTTTTTTTTTTTTTCATCTCTTCCTTATGCCTATCATCGGAACCCAGGAGAAGGGATTTTGAATGAAGAGGAGGAAGAGGAGAATTTTCCTGATCTTCCTTTTTCAGCTCGTGTGGAAGAAGAACCACAAGAGGAATCAATCCTCACTTTTAAGACTCCAGAGATACATGGTTTTAAAGAGGCTTCGAAGAAAAGTTTGTGAAGAACTGTAGAGAGACAAAGTGGACAGAAGTGCTAGGGCCAAACTCTTCTCCTAGAAGATGCTGGAGGTCATTGTATAAATCTCCCACTGAAAAACGAACTGCAGACCTACAATGGAGAATTATAGCTACTATTATGGGCAGTAGCTACAAACAGACACGTGGCACATATTGATCCCACTGTAGAAAAGAAATGTCCTTTCTGTGATTTTGAAGAATCAATTGATCATCTGTTTTTATATTGTTCTAGACTGAGAGGGGTTTTTCAGACATTAAAAACCTGGATTGAAGAATTAGGCGAAGAGTTTAATGACACTGTTTTCATTTATGGACTGAAGTATAAGGTTTCTGAAAAGAGAAGAATAGGCATAATTAATTTTTTAATAGCAGAGACTAAAATGGCAATATGGGTAACAAGGAAAAGAAGATGCTTTAGTTGACCCAGAGAGAATGTTAAGAGGGTTTGTGACTTCAAGGATCAGAGCGGAGTTCGTTTTTTTTAAATTGACTAAAAATCTGGTTGTTTTTATGGAAACATGGGGTTTAAGTGAAGTCTTGTGTTCTATAGATAATGAGGAAGACCTAATTCTAAATTGTTAGATATGGTAGGTAATTTTTTAGATATGTTGTGTAGCAATATATTCTTGTAGTTTTATTGTATTTTTTGTAATTTTTTTTTGAGTGTTTTGATATATGTTGTGATTTTGTGACATGTGTTTGTTCAATTGTAAAAAAAAAAAAAAAAAAAAACATACCCCCCAAAAAAAAAAAAAGAATTTATTTTTTTGTACAAATAAATAGATTTCAAACGTCTCTCTCTCTCTCTCTCTCTCTCTCTCTGTTCCTTCTCTTTCAGTTCTCTCTCTCTCTCTCTCTCTCTCTCTCTGTTCTAGTGTTGTCACGATACCAAAATTATTGTTTCGATACCGATACCAAGTCAAGTATTGCGATTTCGATACTTTTTCGATACTTTTCCTGAAAAGGGAGAAACACTCTCAAATATCATTGCTGTGCTTTATTTTAAAACCGGGACAACATTCTAATCATATAACACACTAATAAATGAACATATGAAAAGCAGATATATTAAAACATTTGAACAAAATATGAAATATGAAATATAAAAAATAAATTAGAGCAATGACATTCAAGGTAATTTTTTTTATAAATTTAGCAGCATTATCTCATTTATCATAAGAAACATAAGAGCTTTATCTTGATTCTGAACTTTGAATAAAAATATGAACAGCGATTATATTAAACAATGTTTAATATTGGTAACATATGATAAGCCTCATTGGTGATATATTTGACATGTGGGGAGAGAGTTGTGGAAGGCCTATACTTCATGTTAAACATAAATATATAGCAGCAAAGACAACGTCGGCAGTGTTGACGGCAAAATAGGCTACATAATAATTCGTTCTGTATTGAGAGGTGCAATATTTGAAAATCTATCATATTTTTTTAAATTACATATTGTATTTATGTCAAAACTTTCAAACATAAAAATGTCATTTATTAATATGTATTCGTGTCAAAATGACATTGAAACATCTTTTCCTATTCTATTTTGCCTGGAAACGCTTCCAACACGCTTGCGTGTCGCGTGAAAAATAGGCGTCGGTTCTATTTCTAGCATACACGCGTTTTCCGCGCGTCTCGAGCTGCGCCCAGACGCGTGTGTCACGCAGGCAGTTAACATGGGAGCCGAAATAAAAACGGACACGACACGCAGCCAGTGTGTCGCCGGCCTTACAAATCTGGAAGGCGGTCTTTCTTAGAAGTATCGATACTAATAAATTAAGGAATCGTGACGTTTTTAATTTCCGATTTACTTTTGAAGTATCAGTGCACCGTGCAACAGAGCAAGGTAGGCAACGTACTTCCATATGTCACTCCTCGCGTCATCTTTTTCTACGAGTCGTGGACCACTTGTGCTCGCACATGCAGCCATCTCGCTGTAGTGTTTTGTCACATGACACTGACAGCGGCAGGTTCTTTGCTGCGTGTGTCAGGAAAAAAAACACAGACGTCCATAGGGAGGCGTTTTTTTTTATTTTTTTTAAGTATCGATACTGATAAATTTAGGTATCGTGACGTTTTTCATTTCCGAGTATCGCGATACTTTTGAAGTATCGGTACACCGTGCAACACTAATCTGGTATGATTCAGAAATCTAATGCTTGTTCAGCTGACATGTTGGGTGAAAAGAAACGTGATCTAGAAGATTTGTTGCAAGTGCGGGCAAAAGGTGCGCTGATAAGATCACGATTTATGTCTGTACATGAGATAGATGCTCCCACAGCGTATTTTTTTAACTTAGAAAAGGTGTCAAAGCAACAAAATGAAATGTATTGTCTGACAAAACCCGATGGACAAAAGACTTTTGAGGCAAGAGAAATGAGAAAGATTGCGGTGGACTTTTACTCAAACTTGTACAGAAAGGAAGAAACGGATCCTGAATGTGTGTCACAGATATTGCAGCAGTTGCCTTCTCTCACTAAAACACAGAGGGAGATTTTGGACAGTGATGTATCATTTGAGGAGTTGACTGATGCCGTTAAACAGATGAAGCCTGGGAGAGAACCTGGAATTGATGGACTATCAGTGGACTTTTTTAAAGCTCTGTGGAACTACATCGGAAGAGAGTTGTATGAGGTGATCCAAGAGTGCTTTAAAGAACAACGCCTTCCCACAAGTTCCCAACGGGCAGTATTAACATTATTACCAAAAAAGGGGGACTTGAGTGATCTTAAAAACTGGAGGCCGGTGTCAATCCTAACAACGGACTATAAGCTTATAGCTAAAGTGTTGGCAAATAGGCTGAAAACTGTATTAGGAGATGTAATACATCAAGATCAATCCTACTGTATTCCAGAAAGATCCATATATGACAACATTTTTATGATCAGAGACATTTTAGATTACTCAAAACTACATGAAGTGAATGTTGGCTTTCTGTTCCTAGATCAGGAGAAAGCATTCGATCGAGTGGATCATGGTTTTCTGTATGATACAATGACGGCTTTTGGGTTTGGAGATGGTTTTATGTCATGGATCAAACTCTTATACATGAATGCCTCTTGTGTTCTAAAAATAGGAGGTGGGTTAAGTAAACCAATAAGTTTGCTTAAAGGCATAAGACAAGGATGCCCACTGTCCGGTCAGTTATACTCTTTAGCAGCAGAACCACTCCTAAGTATGTTAAGAAAAGAACTGTCTGGTCTAAAGGTGGAGGGTTGCTGCAATGCGTTTAAGTTAACAGCATATGCAGACGACATAACTGTGATCGTGAAAGATCAAAGAGATATTGATGTTGTCATTCACAGTATCTCTTTATATGAGAGAGCGTCTTCTGCTAAACTGAACTGGAGTAAAACAGAAGCTTTTTGGTGCAATGAAAAAGAGGAATGTTGTAATGTCAATGTAAAACCTGTTATCCCTGGAAATGTGAGGTGGGAAAAAGATGGTTTCAAGTTTTTAGGCATCTTTTTGGGTTCAGAAGTATATCAAAGACGAAATTGGGAAGGTGTTAAAGATAAAATTTGTAATAGAGTATCAAAATGGAATTGGATTGTACCTCAATTGTCATATAGAGGGAGAGTACTGGTCATTAATAATCTTGCTGCCTCTATTTTATGGCATAAATTAATTGTGTTAAACCCACCAGATGGATTCATTAAGGAAATTCAGAGAGTGTTTGTTAGTTTTTTTTGGAATGGACAACACTGGTTAAGAGAAGCAGTACTGTATCTGCAGTTAAATGAAGGAGGTCAAGGCCTTATGGACATCAAGTCCAAGGTAGCTGCGTTCAGACTGCAGATTGTGAAGAGACTCCTGTATAATCAGCCGCAGAACTGGTCTGAAATAGCTTGTGCTTTACTAAGAAGAGTGGGGCGGATGAACTTGGATAGACACCTTTTCTTAATAAATTTGAAGGAAGTAGATTTTAACAGACTCTCTTCTTTTTATGTATCAGTCTTAAATGTGTGGCAAATATTTATTGTTAAAAGAGAGCTGTCTGAAATAAGCCATGAGTGGGTGCTTGAAGAACCTTTGATTTTTAATCCGCTTTTATCCAGTGAGATGTTAAAATTAAAAGGTGTTTGCGCAAGCTTGGTTAAAGCAGGAATATGTGAAATATGTCATCTTCGGCAGAGGGACAAATGGATTTCTGCAGAAACACTGGCCTCGAAGATTGGTGTTCATTCTGTTAGGATTGTTGAAAAATTATTAGTTGAGATGCAGGAGTTTTTTACTGTACCTGTGCAAGCAGAAATGGTTGAGACCGTATTCCCCAGCATCAGGGTGGGTGTAAATGTAGGAGACTGGCAGGAGGGGGATGGAAGATTACTGTCTTTTACAACACCTGAAATTAGTCTCTTTGACACAATATCTAAGAAGGCTTTTTATCATGTTTGTGTAAAATACTTAAATTTAAGAGCATTGCAAGATCTTCCAGAGACTAAATGGACTGATTTAGTTGAATCTGGGGCGTCTCCAAAAGGATGTTGGAGGACGTTGTATAAGAAACCAATCGAGAAAAGAAGTGGAGATTTGCAATGGAGGATTTCTCATTGGATTTTAGCAACAAACCGTTATAAAGTTCATCTAAATCCTTTGCAAGGAGAAGAGTGTTTGTTTTGTGGGCTACCAGAAACAGTGTCTCATATTTTTATTGAATGTTTTAGGCTAGCAGGAATGATGGGTGTGTTAAAAGACCTGAGTCATGATTTTGGTTTCATTTTTACAAATAGTTTTTTTATTTTTGGCCCAAAATATAGCACCTCAAATAAAAGCAAAATTGTCTTGATAAATGTTTTATTTGGGATGGCAAAAATGGCTATCTGGCTGACAAGAAAGAGAAAAATGCAGTTTAATAGTGAAAATGACCCTTTGGACATGTTCAGAGCTCTGGTAAAGAGTAGGCTGGTTATGGAGTATAAGTATTATGAACTGGTGAATGATACCGATTCTTTCTTCTACTTATGGGGGATTGAAAATGTTTTATGTAAACCCAATGAAGAGGGAGGATGTAATCTATTGATGTAAAAGAAGCTGATTTTTTTATTGTTTTTAAGACTTTTTTTTTATCTGGATATGCTATTTAAATTTAATGTAGTAATGTGTTAAAGGTGTATACAGTTGTGGTATAGAATGTAATTAAAGAGATGTTGAAAGTCAAAGTGTCTCTCTCTCTCTCTCTCTCTCTCTCTGTTCCTTCTCTTTCAGTTCTCTCTCTCTCTCTCTCTCTCTCTCTCTCTCTCTCTCTCTCTCTCTCTCTCTCTCTCTCTCTGTTCCTTCTCTTTCAGTTCTCTCTCTCTCTCTCTCTCTCTCTGTTCCTTTTCTTTCAGTTCTCTCTCTCTCTCTCTCTCTCTCTCTCTCTGTTCCTTTTCTTTCAGTTCTCTCTCTCTCTCTCTGTTCCTTTTCTTTCAGTTCTCTCTCTCTCTCTCTCTCTCTGTTCCTTTTCTTTCAGTTCTCTCTCTCTCTCTCTCTCTCTCTCTCTCTCTCTCTCTGTTCCTTTTCTTTCAGTTCTCTCTCTCTCTCTCTGTTCCTTTTCTTTCAGTTCTCTCTCTCTCTCTCTCTCTCTGTTCCTTTTCTTTCAGTTCTCTCTCTCTCTCTCTGTTCCTTTTCTTTCAGTTCTCTCTCTCTCTCTCTCTCTGTTCCTCCTTTTCTTTCAGTTCTCTCTCTCTCTCTCTCTCTCTGTTCCTTCTCTTTCAGTTCTCTCTCTCTCTCTCTGTTCCTTTTCTTTCAGTTCTCTCTCTCTCTCTCTCTCTCTCTCTCTCTCTCTCTCTCTCTGTTCCTTCTCTATCAGTTCTCTCTCTCTCTCTCTCTCTCTGTTCCTTTTCTTTCAGTTCTCTCTCTCTCTCTCTCTCTCTCTCTCTCTCTTTTAATAATGAATTTAAATAAAAGCAATCTGATGCTTCGCGTCGGGTGGTTCTTCGCCTCTACTGCATGGCTAGCCGTGGATTATCCCTTACATAAACATCAACATCTAAACTGTTCATTCTCAATAAGAACTTTAGCATGAAAGAAATAAAGTCTGTAATAAGTGGAGATGCAGAGATCTTGAGAGATCTGTGAGTGTTTAATGTTCTGATGGGGTTTAAAGTGTGTGTGTGTGTGTGTGTGTGTGTGTTTTATTTTACAGTGAATGTGTTTGTAGTAATAATTCAGGAAATTCCTGTAAAATAAGTGTTTTTCTGTAAAACTTTTAATGAAAACTTGTGCACTTTAGAAAAGTTTTGTGCACTTTATTTCAATTAAAGAGATGTTGAAAGTCAAAGTCTCTCTCTCTCTCTCTCTCTCTCTCTCTCTCTCTCTCTCTCTCTCTCTCTCTCTCTCTCTCTCTGTTCCTTCTCTTTCAGTTCTCTCTCTCTCTCTCTCTGTTCCTTTCTTTCAGTTCTCTCTCTCTCTCTCTCTCTCTGTTCCTTCTCTTTCAGTTCTCTCTCTCTCTCTCTCTCTGTTCCTTTTCTTTCAGTTCTCTCTCTCTCTCTCTCTCTCTCTCTCTCTGTTCCTTTTCTTTCAGTTCTCTCTCTCTCTCTCTCTCTCTCTCTCTCTCTCTCTCTCTCTCTCTGTTCCTTCTCTTTCAGTTCTCTCTCTCTCTCTCTGTTCCTTTTCTTTCAGTTCTCTCTCTCTCTCTCTCTCTCTGTTCCTTCTCTTTCAGTTCTCTCTCTCTCTCTCTCTCTCTCTGTTCCTTCTCTTTCAGTTCTCTCTCTCTCTCTCTCTCTCTCTCTCTCTGTTCCTTTTCTTTCAGTTCTCTCTCTCTCTCTCTCTCTCTCTCTCTCTGTTCCTTTTCTTTCAGTTCTCTCTCTCTCTCTCTCTCTCTCTCTCTCTCTGTTCCTTCTCTTTCAGTTCTCTCTCTCTCTCTCTCTCTCTCTGTTCCTTTTCTTTCAGTTCTCTCTCTCTCTCTCTCTCTCTCAAGGGATTGTGGGTAGCGGGAAGATTGCAGGTGCTTGAGCACGCGTGCGAAAACTTTTCTGTTTTTCCTTTTTCAACTTTCATTGTTTATAGTCATTCATAAATTGAACGAAAGGATTGTTATAGTATTTACCCGCAGACTGCGCATAGCGCAGGGTTGCGAGTAATAATGGAGTCAAACGACTAGGGGTGCACGATTCAGAAAATTTCACGATTCGATTCGATACCGATTTTTAGACTCAAGATTCGATTCAAAATCGATTTTCGATTCAAAAACGATTCTCGATTCAAAAAACGATTCACAGTATGTAAATGTAGTTGACTTTTTCCTGTGTGATTGCAGTAGACATACAATTTAAAAGAAAATAAATAACAAATTAAATGAAGTTTGATATTACTTTGTCTTCATAAAAACTTTTGCAACTAAACAGTGCAAAGTGCCAAGCTTTGGCCAGCTTTCGAATACATTTAATTCAAGTTTAAATTAAAACTTAAATACTTTTTTTTTTTTTTTTTTTTTACATTTAGCTTTAAAGTGCTGTAGTCAGATTAAACAAACAATACTGCTAAATGTAGTTTAAGGAGTAGGCTATTGACGGCAAAATAGGCTACAGAATATTTCGTTCTGTATTGACAGGTGCAATTTTTGAAAATCGATTAAAAAAAATACAATAAGCCTACATTATATCTGCATTTATGTCAAAACCTAGACTTTCAAACATCAAAATGTCATTTATTAATATGAATATTCGTGTCAAAATGACATATAAACATTCTATTTTGCCTGGAAACGCTTCCAACACGCTTGCGTGTCGCGAGAAAAATAGGCGTCGGTTCTATTTCTAGCATGCACACGTTTTCCGCACGACTCAGGGCCACACCTGAGACGCACGTGTCACGCAGGCTGTGTGCAAGCTCTAACCTGTTAACATGGGAGCCGAAATAAAAACAGACACGCCACAAAGCCAGCCAGCCAGCCAGCCTTCCTTCTGCTCCGCTTCGCTTCTGCTGCACTTCTTCTTTTGGCTATGACAAGAGTGTGCAGGCGTAAGTGTGAATTCGATGCAGCGCCATCTATGGGAATGGCAAGCTAAACTCATTTCAGGACAATACCAAAAAATGTATATTTAAAAAAAAAAACTAAAAAAAAACAAGAATCGATTTTTGGAATTCTATGAATCGATTTTGAATCGGTAACGTTTGAATCGCGATTCATATGTGAATCGATTTTTTTGCCCACCCCTACAAACGACGCTTTCTCGCGTCTGACTCTCAAACACGGATTCAAGTGCATGCCGCAGGAGAACATGAACATTGAAGACGTTCTGCTAGCCGTCAGTCAGAAGGTTGGTGGTTCAAACATTAAGTCAGCTGCCAGGATGAATAAAGCACTTGTTGTTTTTCTTACTGAAGTTGATATGGTTGATGAACTAATCGAGACAGGGCTTGAGGTAAACAATATGTTTTTACAATTACTGCCACTATCTAGTCCCTCCAAAAAAGTAGTTCTTTCCAATGTACCGCCATTTATAAAAGATGAAACTTTGAAAGAAATACTTCAGCGTTACGGTAAAATAACTGCGCCGATCAGAATGATCCCTTTAGGACTCAAAAATCCTGACATAAAGCACATTATGTCCTTTCGACGTTTCACTTATATAATACCGAACGCACAATATGACCCGCTTGAAGTAGCGATAAAGATATCAATCGAGGGTAAAGATTACACAATCTTTATCAGCACGGAACAAATGCGCTGTTATGTTTGCGGTGACCATGGTCATGTTCGGCAGACGTGCCCCAGATCTCATAACAGTGCAGGAGAGAGCAGCTCTAATGTGCGTGAAGAGACAAACTCAAAGCCTCAAAACCGAGAGGAAAATGCAAACGATGGCAAACAATCAGAACAGAGAGCTGAGATTTCTGATGTAAGTCAGTCAGAAAACGCATGTTCTCAGTCTAAAAGTAAGGAAAATACGAGTTTACCGCAAAAAGACAGAGAAAAACAAAGTGTTGTGACAAATGAAAATGAATCTGAAGAAGGGAAAAGTAGTCAGTGGTCAAATGTAAGTACAGATAATATCCTGTCAGATGATGATTTAGATGATGGAAGTGAAAGTGAAGGGAGTTTTTTTGACATGGAAGAAACCGGTTCACAAGCAGGGTCTTTAGAAACGAGTGATACAAAATCCAGACTATATTCTGTAAAACAAATTAGTGTCTTCCTTGATAAAACTAAAGGTACCAGGAATCCCCAGATGGAAATGTTTTTTCCAGATTTGAAAGGCTTTCTTGCCTCCTCCAGATATGTAATGACAAATGCAACTCTTGAAGAATTCAATAGACAAAAACGATATTGCCTCAAAAAAATAATGACTAAAGTGAAAAATACGATCCAACGTAGCAATAAAAAGGTGTAACAGGTTAGGATGAAGCTTGCAATAATGGTACTCAGCTGCATTATTTTTTCCCTGTTAATAATTATGGCATCCTTGAGCATTGGTTCTTTAAATGTTAATGGATGCCGTAGTGTAAGGAAAAGATTTGCTCTTTTTAATTTTTTAACTTTAAAGAAGACAGGTGTAATTTTTTTACAGGAAACTCACACTGATAAATATAACCAGCCAGAATGGCTTAGTGAGTGGAAAGGGCAAGTTTTTCTCAATCATGGGTCAAATGTCAGTGCTGGTGTTGCTATTCTGATATCTGATAAACTCCAAGGACAGGATTTCAGTATGATAGATATTATACCTGGTAGAATGCAACAAGTAGATATTATTTTGCAAGGTTTATCTTTTTCTTTTATTAATGTTTACGCCCCTAATGTTGGTTCTGACAGAATTGAATGCTTTAGAAAATTACAAGAAGTGATTAAAGGAATTCCCCAAGAAAGAGTAATTGTTGTAGCCGGAGATTTTAATTGCACTGTTAATCATACAGTTGATAGGAATCACGATGAACCTCACCCAAAATCATCAGAAGCACTTAGAAATGTTTTAAAATATCATGCACTTGTTGATGTGTGGAGAGAATCGTTTCCTAAAGAAAAACAATATACATGGTTAAAGATGAGTTCAAAAATTATATCTGGAGCCAGGTTAGATAGGATTTATGTTCAAAAAACTAAGAGACAGTATTTTCTTAATAGCAGTATTAGTCCCACACCCCTATCTGATCATCACTACATATCTGTCACGGTCACAACATTGAATACTCATAACAAATCTTACTGGCACTTTAATAATAGATTGTTAAAAGATCACTCTTTCGTGCACTCTTTTACTCTTTTCTGGAGAGCTTGGAGAGAGAGAATGTCACAGTTTAAATCCTTAAGCCAATGGTGGGACATTGGAAAAATCCAGATGAAGTCTTTCTGCCAACAGTATACACAAAATAATACAAATGAAACTAAAAAGAAGATCAAACGTTTGGAAGATGACATTTTAAAGCTAAGTAGCTCTATAAGTGGAGAAGATGGGGAAAGTGAAGATCTGCTTGAACAGAATAAATTTATTTTTAAAAATCTGTACGAAGAAAGAGACCAAGGAGCAATAGTTCGAGCAAAAATTGCTCAACTTCACAACATGGATACTTCCTCAAAATTCTTTTTTGCCTTGGAAAGGAAAGTTCGAGAGAGAAAATCAATTGATCATCTTAAACTACCCGATGGGAGAGAGACAACAGATAAAAAGGAGATTATCCTACAAGCCTTGTCATTCTACGAAAATCTTTACAGTGCTCAGTCTTGTGATCCTAAAGCTGTAGAACGTATTCTTAATGATGTCCCTAAATTAAGCGACGATAACAAGGAAGAACTAGAACTTCCACTGTCATTTGAAGAATTAAGTACAGCTTGTGAACAACAATCTGCTGGACGATCCCCAGGGTTGGACGGTTTAACATCTGAATTTTACAGAGTTTTTTGGTCACTTATTGGACCAGATTTACATTCTGTTTTTACTGAAAGTGGAAAATTGAAAGTTTTACCTCTTAGTTGCAGAAGAGCCGTAATAACTTTATTACCTAAAAAAGGTGACTTAAGGTCCTTAAAAAACTGGCGCCCCATCTCAATTTTAAACACAGACTACAAGATACTCTCGAAGGCATTGACGAATCGGCTGAAAGAATGCTTGGCTTCCATAGTCCATGAAGATCAATCATACTGTGTTCCGAAACGCTCCATCTTTGATAACTTGTTTCTGGTGCGTGATCTATTACAGTTAACTGACATACACAAGCTTGATGTTGGTCTTCTGTCACTTGACCAGGAGAAGGCATTCGACAGAGTCGACCATCACTACCTCTTTAAAACTTTGACTGCCTTCGGGTTCGGAGAGAAATTCATTTCACAAGTTCAGCTACTATACACTGATGTATATAGTATGTTGAAGATTAATGGAGTTTTGACAAGAACTTTTCCAGTGTGCAGAGGTGTCAGACAAGGCTGCAGCCTTTCTGGACTTTTATATACCTTGTCCATAGAACCCTTGCTGAGACTTTTGAGGAAAAATCTACATGGCATTTCAGTTCTTAATCCTGATATCTCAGAAGTAACTACCGTAAGCCTTACAGCGTACGCGGACGACATCACCGTGATAATACGATCTCAAGAAGATATTGGGCACTTGAATATGAGTCTTGACCTGTATCAGGAAGCGTCTTCAGCACAGGTGAACTGGAATAAAACCAATGCACTACTTCTGGGCCATTGGCAGGAAGAAAGTCCACCTCATCTTTCTCAAATGTGTCAGTGGAAAACAGATGGTTTTAAAATTCTTGGAGTCTTCTTTGGTACTGATCAATACATGACAAAGAACTGGGATGGAATAGCAGAAAAAGTGTTGGGGAAACTTCAGAAATGGAAGTGGATTCAACCTCAGCTGTCCTATAGAGGAAGGGTATTAGTTATTAATAATTTGGCTGCTTCGATGTTGTGGCATCGTCTGTCCGTTTTAGACCCTCCAACAGACCTTTTACAACTACTCCAGAAACACTTTGTGGATTTCTTTTGGGGAGGATATCACTGGCTGAATTCAGGAGTCTTGTGTTTGCCAGTATTTGAGGGCGGTCAAAGCCTTATCCATCTAGTCTCAAAAGTGAAAGCAATGAGATTACAGATAGCTCAAAGACTGCTTTATGATCGAAACCCTCAGCCATGGATTATGTTCAGTTTAGCCATTTTACGGAACACTGGTGGAAGAGGACTTGACAGACAGTTATTTTTGATGTCAAACGAAATGTTTAAAAATGTATCTTTTACTAGTTTCCATAAGAATGTTCTAAGTGTCTGGAATCAATTTAAAACAGACAGAGAAGAGCATTTTGGTCTTGACGAACCACTTTTTTATAATTCATGGTTTTGCCAAAAAGAAATGTCAGATACCGAAATTAAGAATTTTGTTTCAGGAGGTATTTCAAAAGTAGAAGATTTAATTGATTTAGAAGAAAGAAAATGGATTTCAGTACAAGAAATTTGTAGACAAGTTGGGGGAAAATCTGAGAGAATTGTTGGAAACATCTTAAACAAGCTGAAAGAATCCTTTCCAGTGTTACTTAGACAGTTTATTGAGAGGTTTTTGTCTACTGGGTTAAAACAATGCCTCTTCCCTGAGGTGTTTATTACTCCACATAGTTATCAAGATGTTAAAGAAGGAAGACCGCTCCTTTCCTTTCGAGAGCTAGAACATGAATCATTTCTGGAAATAAATAAAAAACAATTGTATATTGTATGTGTTAAAATTACATTCTCTAAACAACTAATAGAGAAGAAAGATACAAAATGGAGAAGTTTCTTATCTGTATCTCAAGAACAGTCACCTTCTTGGCGGTTGTTTTATAAAAGTCCTTTACCGAAGCGCTCAGGAGACCTGCAGTGGCGTATTTTGCACTGTGCAATGCCAACAAAAACCTTTCTGTTTAAATGTAATTCTGAAATATTACCAGTTTGTAGTTTTTGCAATGTATTAGAAACAGTTTTTCATACTTTTTGCGAATGTCAAAGACTGTGTGCTCTCTTTAGTTTTTTAGAGGGTATGTTATCAAGTCTTGGTTGGGTTTTTTCAAAAACAATATTTATTTTTGGGTGTAAATATTCACGTTCTCAAAGAGAAAACTGTACTCTCTCAAATTTTTTGATTGGTCAAGCAAAACTATCTATTTGGAAGGCATATAAAATTGAAAATGAAGGAAAAAATATTAATATATTAGCCTTGTTTAAAGCTTTGGTTAAATCTAGAATTAAATTAGAATATGAATATTATAAAATGAATGATGATATGTTGAGTTTTGGAATGAAGTGGTGCTTAAGCACAAATTTGTTTTCCTTGGAGGATGGAGAGTTACTTTTCCCGTGGTAGTAATGGGAAAGGTGTAAAGGTATATTAAACACCTTTTTTGTTTTAATGTTATAATGTCAAATAAAAAGGTGTTTTAAAAGTCAAAAGTCTCTCTCTCTCTCTCTCTCTCTCTCTCTCTCTGTTCCTTCTCTCTCTCTCTCTCTGTTCCTTCTCTCTCTCTCTCTGTTCCTTTTCTTTCAGTTCTCTCTCTCTCTCTCTCTCTCTCTCTCTCTCTCTCTCTGTTCCTTTTCTTTCAGTTCTCTCTCTCTCTCTCTCTCTCTCTCTCTCTCTCTCTCTCTCTGTTCCTTTTCTTTCAGTTCTCTCTCTCTCTCTCTCTCTCTCTCTCTCTGTTCCTTTTCTTTCAGTTCTCTCTCTCTCTCTCTCTCTCTCTCTGTTCCTTTTCTTTCAGTTCTCTCTCTCTCTCTCTCTCTCTCTCTCTCTCTCTTTTAATAATGAATTTAAATAAATGTGATAATTCATTCAAATAAAAGCAATCTGATGCTTCGCGTCGGGTGGTTCTTCGCCTCTACTGCATGGCTAGCCGTGGATTATCCCTTACATAAACATCAACATCTAAACTGTTCATTCTCAATAAGAACTTTAGCATGAAAGAAATAAAGTCTGTAATAAGTGGAGATGCAGAGATCTTGAGAGATCTGTTAGTGTGTGTGTGTGTGTGTGTGTGTGTGTGTGTGTGTGTGTGTGTGTGTGTGTGTGTGTGTGTGTGTGTGTGTGTGTGTGTGTGTGTGTGTGTGTGTGTGTGTATTTTACAGTGAATGTGTTTGTTAGTAATAATTCAGGAAATTCCTGTAAAATAAGTGTTTTTCTGTAAAACTTTTAATGAAAACTTGTGCACTTTAGAAAAGTTTTGTGCACTTTATTTCAATTTTCAATCACCCAGAACACCATAGCAACCACCCAGAACACCATAGCAACCACCTTAAACATCCTAGTAACTGCCTAGCAAAGGCTTAGAGTAACCTAGCAACCACCTAGCAACTGCCTAGCAACCACCCAGAACACCATAGCAACCACCCAGAACACCATAGCAACCACCTTGAACATCCTAGTAACTGCCTAGCAAAGGCTTAGAGTAACCTAGCAACCACCTAGCAACTGCCTAGCAACCACCCAGAACATCATAGCAACCACCTTAAACATCCTAGTAACTGCCTAGCAAAGGCTTAGAGTAACCTAGCAACCACCTAGTAACTGCCTAGCAACCACCCAGAACACCATAGCAACCACCCATAACACCATAGCAACCACCTTGAACATCCTAGTAACTGCTTAGCAAAGGCTTACAGTAACCTAGCAACCACCTAGCAACTGCCTAGCAACCACCCAGAACACCATAGCAACCACCTTGAACATCCTAGTAACTGCCTAGCAAAGGCTTACAGTAACCTAGCAACCACCTAGCAACTGCCTAGCAACCACCCAGAACACCATAGCAACCACCCATAACACCATAGCAACCACCTTGAACATCCTAGTAACTGCTTAGCAAAGGCTTACAGTAACCTAGCAACCACCTAGCAACTGCCTAGCAACCACCCAGAACACCATAGCAACCACCCATAACACCATAGCAACCACCTTGAACATCCTAGTAACTGCCTAGCAAACACTTAGTGACCTAGCATCTATCTATCTATCTATCTATCTATCTATCTATCTATCTATCTATCTATCTATCTGTGATCAAGACTGTATTTCTTTCAAGACCCTCAAACTTTCTGGCCAGTCTTTCTCAATAAATCTCTGGATAAGTAAAAAAAAAAAAAAACAGCTGTCTGAAAATACATGTCTATGAAATTCAGCCATAAAAACATTTCAATTCGTTAAATTTCAAATATTCAATATACGTATAAAGAAATCTATTTCAGAACTATTTAAAATTCCACATAATATTACATTTTGTTAATTACACTTCTAATTCAAATTTACACAATTCAAATTAAAATCATTTAATAAACTCCATGTCAAATCAACATCAAGAACTTTTTGATCTAGTTGTAAATGTTTGTGTTGTAATGTGTGTGTTCTTGTGTTCAGATGCCGTTGATCTCACACTGGATCCAAACACAGCACACACTGATCTCGCTCTGTCTGAGGAGAACAGAAAGGTGACGCGTGTGGAAGAGAGTCAGTCGTATCCTGATCATCCAGAGAGATTTGATTATCGTCCTCAGGTTCTGTGTGGAGAGAGTCTGACTGGACGCTGTTACTGGGAGGCTGAATGGAGTGGAGATTATCCTGAAATATCAGTGTCATATAAAGGAATCAAGAGGAAAGGACTGTGTGACTGTGGGTTTGGATATAATGAGAAGTCCTGGAGTCTTGAATGCTCTGATCACAGACTCACTGTCTGGCACAATAATAACCGCACTGCTGTTTCTGCTGGTTCAGGATCCTGTAAGAGAGTAGGAGTGTGTGTGGACGTGTCGGCCGGCACTCTGTCCTTCTACAGCGTCTCTGACACACACACACTCACACACTTACACACATTCACACACACATTCACTGAACCCCTCTGTGCTGGATTTAGTCTTTATAATGTTAACTCTTCAGTGTCTCTGTGTCACATTAAACACACACACACACAACTGACTGACACACACACACACACACACACAACTGACTAACAAACACACTGCCTGAAACATACACACACACAACTGACTAACACACACACACTGACTGACTGACTGACTAACACACACACCGACGGAAACACACACTGACTGAAACACACACACACACACACTGACACACAAACACAGATTAACACGCATTAAAAACTGTTGCTGTTCTTGTTTCTTTTCTCGTGTGTTTTCTGTGATCAGTGTATAAACTCACTGTCCTGTTGTGTGTGTGTGTGTGTGTGTGTGTGTGTGTGTGTGTGTGTGTGTGTGTGTGTGTGTGTGTGTGTGTGTGTGTGTGTGTGTGTGTGTGTGTGTGTGTGTGTGTGTGTGTGTGTGTGTGTGTGTGTGTGTGTGTGTGTGTGTGTGTGTGTGTGTGTGTGTGTGTGTGTGTTGTGTCGTGTCGTGTCGTGTCTGAATGTTTGTTGATGTTGGTTTGAAGATCTTGTTGATCATATTAAGAATGTTGATGTTTTCTGGGTTTTTGTTGTTTCTTTAAATATATTTGATCATCTATTGGTTCCAGAAGAGGAAGACGAGCCGCTGAGTTTCTGTTTCCAGTTTCATTTGTTTGCTCACTTTTGTTGTTGAGTTCTTGTGTTGATCTGAAGCCTGAGAGAGAGAGAGAGAAGGACAGAGAGAGAGAGAGAGAGAGAGACAGTGTGTGAGAGAGAGAGAGAGAGAGAGAGAGAGAGAGAGAGAGTGTGTGTGTGTGAGAGAGAAGGACAGAGAGAGAGTTTAAATGGAAACACTTGAACATGTATTAAATAAAGTGTATAATAAAGTCAACACACTGAACTCCAGAGAGAATCACAGGTTCAGGATCACACACACACACACACACACACACACACACACACACACACACACACACACAGCGTCAGGATGAAGATGTTTCTGTCAGTCTAACAGGAAAGAGACACAGAGACACACTTGATGCTCCGGCTTCACTGTATTGTCAACATTAATATTGTGTAATATTTCTCAGGATGTATTTTCAGGAGATCATGTAATTTTACTGTATTATAATCACAGAATGATCCAGCATTCAGAAGCACTGCTAGAGAAACACGTGTTTATGACTGAACTCTAGACTCTATTAAATCTGTTTTGAATATGACAAAATATATATTAATACATTACAAACTTGATTTGTCTAGTATTTTGTTAAAACATTCTATAAAATTATTAAAACTTGGTTCAAATCTATATAGCAGTTATCATGTATTCCTGTTTGAAACTTTATAATAAATTGTATATATTAATCAGTGTCTCAAGTGTATTTTATATTTAGTGTTTCTCTTTTCTCTGATATAAATGAGAAATGCTCTTAATGAGAGTTCAGATGTCTTATTTTATTAAATACATTTCTTTAAACATCATTCATAACACACTTCATCTACTCCGGTGACGACACTGAGAAAGTGAATCACATATAAAACTAACAATAATATGTATAATAGTTTCTGTACAGAAGTGATTGTTCAGGTTAACGGCTGTAAATGTGTGATTTGTTATTTCCAATAGCAGGAAGACTTTCTCTTAAACGAACAGCTCTATCATGAGTGTGTGTGTGTGTGTGTGTGTGTGTGTGTGTGTGTGTGTGTGTGTGTGTGTGTGTGTGTGTGTGTGTGTGTGTGTGTGTGTGTGTGTGTGTGTGTGTGTGTGTGTGTGTGTGTGTGTGTGTGTGTGTGTGTGTGTGTGTGTGTGTGTGTGTGTGTGTGTGTGTGTGTGTGTGTGTGTGTGTCTTTATTTTCTGTTTCTCTTCTAGCAAATGTATTTGATCATTTGAAAAATCATTAATTAGTGGATGAATTAGCAATGATTGTTGCTTTAACAGTCTTGCGTTTGTCTTTTGTTCATCATTGGTAAGAAAGCATTTGCCATGATCAGAAACTGTAAAGTCACTCCTGGTGTCTTTTCCAGTCCTCAATCTCAAGTGTCTGATCGGGCTGAAGGTTTGATCCACTCAATCCAGCAGAGGGAGACAAACATTATTCACACAGCAGCGAATACTAGAGAAAGACAACATGAGCTCCACTATCCTGCCGTCACTGAGGCAAAGAGTGAGGCAATTCCTCTCCATTCGCTTTAATCCAACAAATCAAGGAGGAATGTATAATAATATAATATAATACTATTTTATTAAGTGAATCAGTGGGAATTATTCGACAATAAACATTTCAAATAGTAGAATATTGTCACATGACCTCATTATGATTCATATTTAATTCAGAGTCCAGTTTTCATCTCGGAAATTAATTATTTTGCATTATTCAGTTTCGAGTTAAAAAAAACAAAATCTATATTTGCATAATCGTCCAAGTCAAGCACAGTGCATTAGTCTTCAGTTCAGTGGGCTCTTCTAGCAAATGTATTTGATCATTTGTATAATCCAAACAGAAAATGTGCATAATGTGCTACGAGTTCACATGCTGAATATTAAGAGTAGTTATTAAAAACACACCGTGGATGTAACTCTTATGTTCATATTGGACCAGACATGACAGCCACAAAAGCCAATGTCTGTCTTTCCGGACTATAAGTCGCACTTTTTTCATAGTTTGGCTGCTCCTGCGACTTATATTCAGGTGCGACTTATATATCAAAATGAATTCAGACTGAGATGAACCAAGAGAAAACATTACCGTCTACAGCCGCGAGAGGGCGCTCTATGGCGGAGTTGTTCAGAAGCGACACCAAGGATGGTATGGAATTAATTTTGTTCCAATAATAATGAACGTAGCTTTTCAAGAAACTAATTAAAATATAAATTGAAACTGAATAAAATATCTTTGAAACTGAAAAAGAATAAATCGCAGGCAAATTTTTTTACTTCATTTTTAATACACTGCATGTTTTGCTAACTATTTCTCATATTTCGTTCGCTGATCTGAACTTACAAATGCGCTCCCAGAGTTTTCATTTACGCTTCTGAAGTTTTCGTTTACGCTCCCAGAGTTTTCGTTTGCTGTTCTGACACGTTTCTCTCGTGGGGGCGGGGCTAGTAGCAGTGTGTTCTCATTGGCTACTGAGGTTTTTATTGACAGCTTCTTCACCTGGAAGTGAAGACGTCAGTGCTGTGTTTATGTGTGGATGTGAGCGTCTGTAAGCGCAGCTTTCTATTTCATTTTAATGATATTAAGTTAGGTTTGTTTTTTAATTTTATCTGTATTTACCTGCTGCTACTACTTTGTCGACAGAAGCTTTTAGGAGCACAAAAGATCTATTCAGTCTATTCAAGTGTAATATTACATTAAAGTACTGTATATAATACTTAAAATATTGTATAGTGTCCAATGTTTTCGGAGAATATTTGTTTATTCTTGATGATTCTTTTGCATGTTAGGCTCTGATTAGGTTGAGCTGTTACAATTTAAAGAGAATACTAGCAAACGTGTGTGATATATTCAGCCGTCAAGAAAGTCAAACTTCAGGTAATGTTAATCAAGGTTGGCAACCATGGCCATCACACTACTCATTGTTAGCATGATATACATTTACACCATCAAAATTAATTATCACTTAAATAAGAGGAATTTAAACAATATGAAAATTACAATCGTGGCCTGCTGTCAGATGATACAGTCCTCAAAGGGCATTTCATTACATATGTCACACAAAGAATGTTCTTGTTGGCATTTATACTTAATTAATTAATACTACCTTCTAAGATTTAAAATTGTAAATATATTTTAACAATCATCAACCATTTCAATTGTGACTTATACAACCAGTTAAATTAATGTAATTGAAAATATGAATTCAATTAAATTTACATTCTTTATTGTCAGTAAAGCATATACACAAGTATCGAAGTGAAGGTCTTGGATGCAATTATGTTGTGACAGGAAAGACCAGAATCCACAAAACATTAACTGCATAATATAGGCCTACATGTACAGTATTCTCATATACATTACTATACAAAATGAAAAATTACAAATACAGAATACATTTTAAAAATTCATATACATTTTAAATGTTGCAATGATTCTTTGAGCAGTTCCTGTTGCAGTTCAAGTAACAAAGCAGTGACTGGACACAAGCAGTGCAAGGATAGTCCACTCAAAAAATTAGAATTCTCTCATCATTTACTCCTTCATGCCATCCCAGATGTATATGACTTTCTTCTTCACATAAACAGACAAAGATTTTTAAGGAAATAATCCATCTCTGTGAGTCCATAATACAAGTGGATTGTTACCCATGTACGCAAGACAGTTGGTCGGAAGTGATTTTTAATAGTTAAAACAGTTTACATTATTAGTATTTCTTTTATCTAGCCTATTGTTTGACTTCAGAAGGCATTGATTCTTCCACTGAGGACGCATGGATTACCGTCACGCTCACTGTGTGTGGTTTTTAAAGCGTCTTTAGGACTCACCGAGATGAATTACTTTCCTTATAATCTTAATTCGTGTTTATCTGTATAAAGAAAGTAAAATGCATCTGGGACAGCATGAGGGTGAGTAAAATAAGTGAGAATTGTATTTTTGGGTGAACTATGCCCTTAACATTCATATGCTGTTGGTATGCTAATCCAAGATCAGCATAGACTAATAAGAATAAAGTGCAAGGTGTCTGAAGATCAAGATCCCAGTCATTCAAAGCTGATGTGTCTGAACAAAGTAAGATTATTGTCTGATAGGGACATCTCTGGTACTATCACTCCATCCTCTGTGTCAGCATCAGAATTTTGTTTATGGAAAAGTTGCTCCACTCCTGGAAAATGAGAGAGGAAATGAATTATAATCTAACAATACAAACTACTTTGAACCCCCACATACAGTAACAAGTTGCAGATATACAATATTTTTTCCAAACAAATTGTTGGAGCCATTCTGAGTAATGCCATGGCATGGCGCTGTTTCTGCCACAGGTCTATTTAACACTGGGGTTAATTAGTGCAGGTGTGGCGTACAGCGAGGCATATGGTTTTTGACCGTGAAACCCATGCGTGAGCCGTGAGACACGGCGAATTGTAGACTGAATTGTTTATGTTTTTTGTTATTTTATTAAATGGATTGATATATCCAACTTTAAGTTCACAGTTTTGAAAGTGTATTATTTATATTTTAAGCTACAAGGAAACAGCACGCCGGTAAACACGCGTGCAAAAACGACTTAAATGTGCGCCAACAATTAGTCAAAAACCCCCTCTGTAAGAGAAAAAGACTGATCAAGTTTTAACGACACGATCCTTGTGCGGTGTGAGTACCTTGTCTTTGACGGCGATCGGCTGAGTGGAAACGCAAGCGCGTGCATTGGATATAGTAGGCCTATACTACTGGCGCAGCGGGTCTCACACTGGACAGTGAGGCAGCCACGCAGTGATGATGGGCGGAGGTCGGTGACGGATGGACGGATGAGCGGTGATCGGTAGCGGATGACGGATTAAAACGCTTTGAGCCTCACAGTGGATGGTGTGGCTGTCCGGACAAGGTCACGACGGAGGTTGGTGAGCGTTTTCGCATTGGTCAGTGAGGATTGGACACATCACCAAGTGAAGGAAAGTTCTGTTGGACCTGCACGAGTAAATGAGGTATGAGCAGATAACACACACGTAAGAAGACACATGAACCAGAACTGCCTGCAGTTACTAAAGTGTAAACGGCAAGAGTGACAAGAACACAATGCATTGACATTTGATTTATTGAACTTGACATTTTCAAACGAGGACTTGAAATAAGAGACATTTGTGTTCAAAAAAAAAAAAGAGAAAAAGATGATGAAAGTGTTTATGCTTTATTTCTGATTCTGATGCTCGTTTCCATGATATTTTTAAATATTGCTGTTGTTTTTGGGTTGTTGATTTAAAAACGAGGTAAAATGGATGAAAATAGTCAAAGTACTGAGGTAACAAATGTGGTTTCAGCTGACTTACAAAAGGTTAATGAGGATGAAGCCTCTGTGAGGAAAAGATCTATAAAACTGACAGCAAAAGCACTGCTTTCTAAACTAAGTGACTTAGAGACGTTAAGAAAATCTAAATTAAGTAAAGCTGCCAACATAAAACAAACTGTTCAGGGTTTAATATGTCAGTCTGGTTATAAAACTGAAATAAAAAGTAGCTTCAGCAAATATCAAGCCTTGATTAAAGAAGCAAAAGTTGCACACAAGCTGCTTGAGTTGCTACCTGCGGATGAAAAAGAAAAGCATGAAACCTGGTTCAAAGCAAAGCTTTTAAGTGTGAATGAATTTTGCCAGTGTGTAGAAAATCATTTTAAGAGTACAAATGGTACTACTGAAACTGTTTCCCTTGTGGATGATATAAAGCCAACGGACAGTGTATCAAATGTTGAAACATCATCATGCACTAAAAGCAGCACCAGTGAAAGATCAAGTCGATCAAGCAAAGTTGCATTGGAAGTTGCACATGCACAAGCAAAAGCCAAGAAAGCTGCACTCATAGCACGTGCAGCAGCATTGAAAAAGAAGCATGAATTGGAAGAGGAGGCGGAGTCAATACGTAAAAAACTGGAACAAGTGGAAATGGATGCTGAGATTGAAGCCTCAGATGCAGAGTTGGCAGTACTGCAAACATTTTCAGATCAGGATGGAATGGAATCTTACTTTGAGAAGCAAAAATTGAAAGAAAAATCTGACATTTCTGATGTAAAGTTTGAGAAATCTACCAGATTGATGAGTAGTAAAAATGTACCTGTTGCAGTTGCAAGATCCACTGCTAATGTTGCACATGCAGTTGATGACAATTCTACACAACAGATTTTGCAAAGGCAAAATGAAATATCCGAGCTGCTCTTACAACAACACAAAGCAAGCCAACTGCCACCAAGACAAATACCTGTTTTTGAAGGTGATCCACTGAAGTTCAAAATGTTCATGCAAGCCTTTAAGCATTGTGTGGAGGAGAAAGCTGCATCTAAAGGTGATTGCATGTATTTTTTAGAAAGGTACACCAGGGGGCGCCCTCACGACCTTGTGCAAAGCTGTTTACATGTGAGTGCGGAGAGAGGCTTTGAAACAGCTAAAGCTCTCCTACGTGAACACTTCGGTAATGAAACCAAGATTACAGCAGCATATATGGAAAAGGTTCTCAACTGGCCTGTGGTGAAGCCTGAAAGTGTTTTGTTACTACAGGATTATGCATTATTTTTACGTGGATGCTATAATGCAATGTCAGATTTGGAGGACATGAAAGAGCTGGACTTGCCGGCTAACCTCAAAATTATTGTTTCAAAACTTCCTTTTAAATTGAGGGAAAAATTTAGAAGTTCTGCATGTGATATTCGGGAGCGACACCTCCACAGACCTAACTTTAAAGACGTTGTACAGTTTGTGGAATATCAAGTCAAAATCTTGTCTGATCCTATTTTTGGTGATATTCAAACTACTGAAAGAGAAAAGCAGGTTAAAAGGGATGTGTATACAGCCAAGTCTAAGTTGAAGCGAGATAACTTTGCTACAAACGTCTGTGCTGTTAGCAAAGTGCAACACAAGGACACACAAGAAGGTAAACCAAGAGACCACAACATCAGCATCAATTGTTTATTCTGTTTACAAGATCACAGTATGGATGAGTGTCAACGATTTGCAAAGAACAAACATCGTGAAAAGATCAACTTCTTAAAGGAAAAAGGGGTATGTTTTGGGTGTCTCAACATTGGGCATTTGAGCAAAAATTGCGATAAGCGTAAAACCTGTAAAAAATGCAAACAGAGCCATCCAACAGCTTTACACATTTACGTCAAACAAGAAGACAAATCGATGAACATCAGCGGCAACATCTTTGAACCTAAACCAGCTGTAAACCATACACTTGTGTCAGCTCAGACATTTGGGAGTCAGACCGGGGCCGGTAGTAATGGAATGCTCTCCATCCTCCCAGTTCAGGTAAAAGCACAAAAAGGCAACAAGGTCATTCGGACTTATGCTTTTCTGGACAATGGCTCAACATCCACATTCTGCTCTGAAGCTCTTATGCGTAGACTTAATCTCACTGGAACAAAGTCAAAAATATGTTTGTTAACGATGAGCCCAAAAACATCAGTGTCAACCTACATTGTAAATGGACTTGAAGTAGCAAGCCTTAATGGAACAAGGTACTACAGTCTTCCAGATGTTTACACACAGAAAACAATGCCAGTTGATACAGCAAACATCATAAAACAAGAGGACATTACTCAGTGGCCTTACCTTGATCACATTGAAATCCCTGAAATTGATGCTAACGTGGAGTTATTAATAGGTACTAATGCTTCAAAGTTGCTAGAACCATGGGACATTGTGAATAGCCAAGGTGAGGGTCCCTTTGCTGTTAAAACCCTATTAGGGTGGGTGATCAATGGCTTAGGAAAGGATTCCAAAGACAACATGAATGACATTGGTTATCCTACTGTTACTGTAAACCGAATATCTGTAGAATCACTTCAGCTGCTATTGGAGAAGCAGTATCAAAGTGACTTCAATGAAAAAGTCGCAGACGACAAAGAAGAAATGTCAAGGCAAGAGGCAAGATTTATTGAAATAATGGACCAATCTGTAAAGTTAAAGGACGGACATTACAGTTTAAAGTTGCCATTCAAAGCCCAAGAGGTTACTCTGCCAAACAATCGTTGTATTGCTCAACAGCGCCTCATTGGACTAAAAAGGAAAATGGAACGAAATGAGAAGTTCCATCAAGAATACACAAGCTTTCTTGAAAATGTCATCAGTAGTGGCTATGCAGAAATAGTACCGCAGGATGAATTGCGTTGTGGAGAAGATAACCTGTTCTATATTCCTCATCATGGAGTATATCACCCACGAAAGGGCAAGTTGCGAGTTGTTTTCGATTGTGGAGCTAAGTTTAAAGGAACTTCTCTGAATGAACAACTTCTGCAGGGTCCGAACCTCACAAGTTCCTTAATAGGAGTGTTTCTACGATTCAGGCAAGAACCAGTTGCTTTTATGTCTGATGTGAAATCTATGTTCTATCAAGTTAGAGTGGCTGAGGAACACAAAGACTTTCTACGGTTCCTGTGGTGGCCTAATGGAGATCTGTGCAAGCAAGTAGAAGAATACAGAATGACTGTACATCTCTTTGGAGCAGTGTCGTCGCCTAGTTGTGCATGTTATGCTTTAAGGAAGACTGCAGACGACAATCGGAAGAATTATTCAGATGAAGTGATTGACACAGTACATAGAAATTTCTATGTGGACGATTGTCTGAAAAGCTCACCATCTGTGCAGAAAGCAGTAAAGATCGTCCATGACCTTGCTGACCTTTGCCAGAAAGGAGGGTTTCATCTTACACAGTGGATAAGTAACAGTCGCGAAGTCCTTGAAACAATTCCTGAGAAAGAACATTCTAAAAGCGTGAGTGAACTCAATTTGGACATAGACCAGCTTCCAGTTGAAAGAGCATTGGGGCTACATTGGTGTCTGGAAAATGACAAGTTTAACTTCCATGTGAACTGCAAAGAACGGATGCAAACACGACGAGGGATTCTATCGGTCACTAGTTCAGTGTACGATCCCTTAGGGTACGTTGCGCCAGTCCTTCTTCCAGCTAAGCACATATTACAAGAGTTGTGCAGAAGGAATTATGGCTGGGATGAAGAAATTCCACAAACATTAAAACAGCAATGGATAAAGTGGTTAACTGACCTGAAGGAGATCTCAGAGTTCAGAGTGAGTAGGTGCTTGAAACCCCACGACTTTGGAACACCAGTCCATGCCCAGTTACATCACTTTGCTGATGCCAGCGAAAGGGGATATGGCACGGTAACTTACCTGAGGTTACAGAACAAAACAGGTCAAGTTCATGTTTCATTTCTTCTTGGAAAGTCCAGAGTGGCACCTCTTAAATCTGTAACCATTCCTCGTTTGGAACTCACTGCTGCTGTTTTGGCTGTTCGGGTGGACAAGATGGTAAAATCTTGGAATTTTACCTTGGAGTTTACCTTACCTCCAAGACTTGGAATCTTGGAACTAAAAAAAGGACAAGCGGGCAGCATACTAGAGGCACGCAGCTCGCAAGTGGTTTTCTCTAGAATACACTGTTCTCCCGTTATTGCAGCGTTGTATTTTAGTCCAGGTAAGGCCATCTTCGATTCTCTTTTTATTTTTCTCATTTTAACTTAACATAATTCTGTATTTCAGTTAGACGCATTGGCACTTTAGAGAAATAGCCGCGAGTGAAACAAATTTTAATTTTTATAGCAATCTAATTTGCACGTAACTTTAGCCCTTGCTCCTAAGCACTTTCGATTTGACACATTCACGCGTTATTGACTTAATTGGCCGAACGAAACAGCTGTACTCACTCAAGCGGTGAGAGCATTATCTGTATATCTGTGTAATTTGCACGCTGTCGCGGAAGCGTCAGCGGAAGCGTTCAGCCTCCTCGTGTGAAGACCGACTCGGGTAAAGACCAGCGACTCTACCTGCGCGACTCCACCGAGCAAGGACACCAGAAAGGCACTTACGTATCTCCTCTTCCCTTTTTCTTCCCTCTACTTATCTTATTGTTCACCTTAATCAACATGTGCTTTCAATACATTCCTGTTATCTCTCGGCAACGTCCTTTCATCACGCGCAATAGGCAGCGCAATACTGCCAATCTGCGTCCCATCCTTACATCCTCACTTACTCCTCTCTCTCTTTCCGTGGGTCTATGGAATTGTCAGTCAGCAGTCAATAAAGCTGACTTCATTCCAGCCTTTGCATCTCATTCTACTCTTAGCATCTTGGGCCTGACTGAGACCTGGATTCGTCCAGAAGACTCAGCAACCCCTGCTGCTCTCTCTAGCAATTTCTCCTTCTCCCACTCCCCTCGCCAGTCTGGGAGAGGTGGGGGTACAGGGCTTCTCGTTTCTAACAATTGCAAATACTCCGCGCTCTCTTCTCTATGCAACAACAACTCATTTGAATATCATGCTATTACACTTACAATTCCCATTAAGATCCATTTTGTAGTCATTTATCGCCCCCCAGGTCAGCTGGGTAACTTTGTAGATGAGCTGGATGTGCTGCTGTCCACTTTCCCTGAGGACGGCACCCCACTTCTAGTCTTCGGTGACTTCAACATTCATCTCGAAAAGCCACATGCAACAGACTTCACCTCTCTCCTAGCCTCTTTCGATCTCAAACGACTCATCACCGCAGGTACTCACAAATCAGGCAACCAACTGGACCTGGTTTACACACGCAGCTGCACCACAGACAACATCTTGGTGAGACCTCTCCACGTTTCAGATCATTTCCTCATTACTTTCAGTCTACAACTCTCTACCCCTGCACCACCACCCCCACCACCAGTCATTTTCAGACGAAACCTGCGCTCACTTTCCCCCTCCCATCTTTCCTCTGCCGTGTCATCCTCTCTTCCCCCACCCTCACAATTCTCATCTCTGGATGTGAATACCGCAACGGACACCTTATGCTAATCTCTTCTCTAGACATTATCTGCCCTCTCTCCTCCAGGCCAGCACGCGCTACTCCCTCTAACCCCTGGTTATCTGAGGTTCTTCGGGAACACCGGACCGTACTCAGGGCAGCAGAGAGGAAATGGCACAAATCAAAAGACGCATCTGACCTGAGTATGTATCAATCTCTCTTCTCTTCCTTTTCTGTTGATGTTCATGCTGCAAAATCTTCATACTTCCACAACAAGATCAACAGCTCCTCCAACACACGATTACTCTTCAAGACATTCAACTCTCTCCTCTGTCCACCTCCACCACCACCCGCCTCCTCCTTAACTGCTGACGATTTTGCGAACTTCTTCACCACCAAAACAACAGCTATCAGCAGTCAGTTCTCAGCTCCACACACACAGGAACCCAGACCGACCCCTTCCATAGCCAATATCCCTCTGTCCTCCTTTTCTTCACTAACCGAGGAAGAAGTATCTACACTTCTCCTCTCCAGTCACCCCACCACCTGCCCTCTTGACCCCATCCCCTCACACCTTCTACAAGCCATCTCTCCCACACTTCTACCATCACTCACACACATCATCAACTCATCCCTCCATACTGGCACCTTCCCTACAGCATTCAAGCAGGCTCGGGTTACTCCACTGCTCAAAAAACCAACGCTAAACACATCATTTGTAGAGAATTACAGACCTATCTCTCTCCTACCATTCATTGCGAAGACACTTGAAAGAGCTGTCTTCAACCAACTAACATCCTTCTTGTCTCTAAACAACCAGCTGGATGTCAACCAATCTGGCTTCAAGAAAGGGCATTCAACTGAGACTGCATTACTGTCAGTCACAGAAGCCCTACGGATCGCAAAAGCTGCTTCCAAATCTTCAGTCCTCATTCTCCTGGATCTGTCTGCTGCCTTCGACACTGTGAATCATCAGATCCTTCTGTCCACCCTCTCATCACTGGGCATCACAGGAACTTCACTCCACTGGTTTGAGTCCTATCTCACAGGTAGGTCCTTCAAGGTCGCATGGAGAGGTGAGGTATCCAGAGCACATCAGCTGACCACAGGTGTTCCCCAGGGTTCAGTTCTTGGTCCCCTCCTCTTCTCCATCTACACCACATCACTGGGACACATCATACAGGCACACGGTTTTTCCTACCACTGCTATGCTGATGACACGCAGCTCTTCCTCTCATTTCAACCAGATGATCCCACAGTAGCTGCACGGGTCTCAAGCTGTCTGGCGGACATCTCCACATGGATGAAGGAACATCACCTGCAGCTCAACCTGGCAAAGACTGAGCTTCTCGTCCTCCCTGCCAATCCGTCTCTACAGCACGACTTCACCATCCAGCTAGAGTCATCATTAATCACCCCATCAAGATCGGTCAGAAATCTTGGAGTAACGTTTGATGACCAGCTGACCTTCACTGATCACATTTCAAAGACAGCTCGATCATGCAGGTTTGCACTGCACAACATCAGGAAGATCAGGCCTTTCCTAACTGAGCATGCAACGCAACTTATCGTCCAGGCCCTGGTCATCTCTAGGCTCGACTACTGCAATGCTCTTCTGGCTGGACTTCCAGCATGTGCGACCAAACCCCTACAGATGATCCAGAATGCTGCAGCTCGTCTTGTCTTCAACGAGCCCAAGAGGGCCCACGTCACTCCTCTGTTCACCTCTCTGCACTGGCTACCTCTCGCTGCTCGCATCAAGTTCAAGGCACTGACGCTTGCTTACAGATCCATCACAGGCTCAGCTCCCTCCTACTTTCACTCACTCCTACGAGTCTACATCCCTACCAGACACCTACGATCGGTCAACGAGCGACGTCTCGTGGTTCCATCACAGAAAGCCACAAAATCACTTTCCAGAACATTCTCATTCACAGTTCCATGCTGGTGGAACGCTCTCCCCACCCTCATCCGGAATGCAGAATCCCTGACAACATTCAAAAGACAGCTGAAAACCCATCTCTTCCGTGAGCACTTAACCTTATAAAAAAAAAATAAAAAAAAATCCTTTCCCTTTGAAACATCACTTATCAGGCTTATGCTACTCTGAATAATACCTGAACTTCGTATTTTGAGCACTTCTTGCGTTGTTGTTGTTTTTGCCTCTTTATGATGACTCGCTGAATTTTTGTCCTAATTTGTAAGTCGCTTTGGATAAAGGCGTCTGCTAAATGACTAAATGTAAATGTAAAATCAGAGTTACAGCTTTCTTTGTCAGAATCCTGTTTCTGGACTGATAGTAGTACAGTCTTGAAGTACATCATCAATGAAAACAAAAGGTTTAGAACATTTGTGGCCAACAGAATAGCCATCATTAGGGAAGATTCAGACCCAGCACAGTGGCGGTATGTTCACACAAAACAAAATCCTGCAGATGACGCATCTAGAGGACTGACAGTCCATAAGCTTCTGAACAGCAAAACGTGGCTATCAGGTCCAGAATTCCTGTGGAGAGCAAGAAAAACATGGTTACAGTATAAAGTAGAGCCCACATTGGAGGAGGATGATCCAGAGGTCAAAATGGAGATCTCTACAAACACAATAACCATTCAAGAGGATAATGCGACCAGCCAACTCATCACCTATTTCTCTGACTGGAAAAGGTTGAAGGTCGCAGTTGCATGGTTACTCGAGATAAAAAAGACTCTATTGGAGTTGAGTCAAAGAAGGAAGGAACTTGTGAAAGATGGAATGCCTAATCTTGATGTTAACAAGAAAATATTGGAAGTCAGAAAGTCATTGAAACGTGAACGTGTATCAACTGAGGATCTATTAGCAGCAGAAAAAGCTATCCTTCAGTTCTGTCAGAGAGAAAGATTTGACACCGAGATTTGTGCACTAACTACAGGAAAACCTGTAAAAGGGTGTAGCCCTATCTACAAGCTTAATCCTGTTCTTGAGGATGGGCTGGTAAGAGTTGGTGGAAGATTGTCCAGGACTGCAATGCCCGAAGAGAGCAAACATCCAGTCATCCTATGTAAAGATCAGCACATCTCCATGTTAATTCTTAAAAATATTCATGAACAGACAAGGCACGGTGGAAGAAATTACATCCTTTCCAAATTGAGAGAAAAGTTCTGGGTCACTCATGCCAATGCAGCAGCAAGGAAAATCTTGTCAAATTGTGCTTTTTGCAGACGTCACCAAGGAAAATTGTGCGATCAAAAAATGGCTGATCTGCCCAAAGAAAGGATTACTCCAGACTTACCTCCATTTACTAACGTGGGAGTGGACTATTTCGGGCCCATTGAGGTAAAACAAGGACGTTCTTATGTGAAACGCTATGGGGTTATCTTTACATGCATGGCTAGCAGGGCTATTCATTTAGAAGTGGCACACTCCTTAGACACAGACTCCTGCATTAGTGCTATTCGTCGATTCATATGCAGAAGAGGACCTGTAGCACACTTTCGCTCCGACAATGGCACAAATTTCACAGGTGCAGAAAAGGAACTAAAAAGAGCAATTGCAGAATTAAACCACAAATCAATTGAGAAAGCTCTAATTCATGATAACATCAAGTGGACGTTCAACCCACCTGCAGCTTCCCATCATGGCGGTGCTTGGGAAAGCATGATCAGACTGGTCAGGAAGGTCTTGGTATCTGTGTTACATCTACAGACTATAACCGATGAAACCTTAGTTACAGTCTTATGCGAAGCTGAAGCAATCTTAAATGATAGACCACTTACGAGAGTTTCTGAGGATCCTAACGATTTAGAGCCACTAACACCTAATCATCTTCTTACTTTGAAAAGGAAGCCAGTTTTGCCCCCAGGTCTGTTTGATGAAAAGGACCAATATGTAAGACGAAGATGGAAACAGGCTCAGTATCTTTCAGATCTATTCTGGAAGAGGTGGACAAAAGAGTATCTTGTTACTCTACAGAAAAGACAAAAGTGGAACAAAACAAAACGTAATCTTACAGCAGGAGATATTGTTTTTATTGCAGATGCTACAGCACCCCGAAATTCTTGGATAATTGGAAGGATTATTAAATGCTTTCCAGACAAATCAGGCCTAGTTAGATCTGTGCAAATCAAAACCAAAACAAATGTAATTGAAAGACCAGTTACAAAACTAGGACTATTGGTAGAGCAGTCAATATAAAAGTGAACGAATACACCAAAGGAGGGGTTTATTTGTTTGTTTATTTGATTATTATTTTTATTGCAAAATGTTTTTTTTTGTATGAATGTCTCCATACATGAATATGTTTATAATTGTTATGTCCTGAAGTGCCATGAACAATTAGGGGCCGGTTGTGTTGGAGCCATTCTGAGTAATGCCATGGCATGGCGCTGTTTCTGCCACAGGTCTATTTAACACTGGGGTTAATTAGTGCAGGTGTGGCGTACAGCGAGGCATATGGTTTTTGACCGTGAAACCCATGCGTGAGCCGTGAGACACGGCGAATTGTAGACTGAATTGTTTATGTTTTTTGTTATTTTATTAAATGGATTGATATATCCAACTTTAAGTTCACAGTTTTGAAAGTGTATTATTTATATTTTAAGCTACAAGGAAACAGCACGCCGGTAAACACGCGTGCAAAAACGACTTAAATGTGCGCCAACACAAATTATATAAATGTTTTAAGGGATTTTACAGTACTAGCTTAAATATTTACCTCGGGAGTCATGAAGCATTTATCAAATGTAATACTGTTGTGTAACCAGTAGATGGCTGTATACCCCTATAAACATATATCCATGGCTGTGTATTCCCCAGTTGCTGGATGTTTTCAGTCATAATTACTTGCATGTATTAAGGTTTTGGACATATATTTATTATTAAAGACTATTAAAGATTAAACATTTTTCTCAGAAATGTTCATTTGAAGTGCAATTTTTGGCATTATTATTAGTCAAATATGGACACAGAAAAAGCATTTACTCATACTAGCTACATATAATAGCTTTATCTATCAGTCATCTTTATCACACAAAAGTAATTAAATAATTTTCAAGATACTTCAAAATAATTGAGTGTTTATTATTATGAACAGAGACGTGTTCTGTGGTCAAGTCGTTTCTCTCCTCTTTCAAAAACTCTGCATCGCAAATTAATCAGCAATTGAGAAATTCAGGTTTAAATAGCTTTATTGGCATGGTAAAAAAAAAAGGCTTTACATTGCCAAAGTTGAATCAGGCAGTGATTGACAGCGCTCTGGTCCAATGGCATCATTGACTGATACAGTACTTTTTGTACTGTAGGCTACAGTACATATACTGTACAGTACTCTAGCACAATGTTGTTTGGGGTGGCTGGGGGGAAATATGATATAATCGAAGACTGTAACCGAATGTAGATAAACAAGTCATGTAATGATTGGGCTAAGTTAAATCAAGACAACACAGCTGTATAATGTTATGGGCTCTCACCCGAAAAAAGCCAGTACTGTATTATAAATAGTATTAGTAGGCTATAGTATTGATTAAAAATAAATAAATCTGACTTACCACGAGTAGGCTATCCAGTAACCTTATAGCGACGATGGCTAATGATAATGATATCATTCGTCTGTACTATTCATGGCTAATGATAATGATATCATTCGTCTGTACTATTCCTTCTATAAGAAATCATCTCAACAATATAGTCTAGCAGCAAAAAAATACAGATATAAACTTAATATCATTAAAATGAAATAGAAAGCTGCGCTTACAGACGCTCACATCCACACATAAACACAGCACTGACGTCTTCACTTCCAGGTGAAGAAGCTGTCAATCAAAAACTCAGTAGCCAATAAGAGCACACTGCTACTAGCCTCGCCCCCACGAGAGAAATGTGTCAGAACAGCAAACGAAAACTCTGGGAGCGTAAACGAAAACTTCAGAAGCGTAAATGAAAACTCTGGGAGCGCATTTGTAACTTCAGATCAGCGATCGAAATATGAGAAATAGTTAGCAAAACATGCAGTGTATTAAAAACGAAGTAAAAAAATTTGCCTGCGATTTATTCTTTTTTCAGTTTCAAAGATATTTTATTCAGTTTCAATTTATATTTTCATTAGTTTCTTGAAAAGTTACGTTCATTATTATTGGATCAAAATTAATTCCATAACATAAGTATGAAGAAAATGATGTGGAATGAGATCGCGGGAGCTTGGTGAACTTGTTTACTGGTAACTTGCTTGTTGGACTCGCTGGCTTATGTTAATTTAGCCTATTCAGCCTCCCAGGTATATGTTCTTTATGCTATTGTGTAGCTGAAGAACTGTTAGTGTGTTGCGTTAACATACCGGACACATATTCAGCCTGTTGTTCTGTGTAGTTGCAGGGCTCCAGACTAACTTTTTTTATTAGGAGCGCTGTAGCCCCTGACTTAAAATTTTAGGAGCGCAAGCAGAAAATTTAGGGGCACATCTTAAATCACCTTGCAATGCAATTATTCACATTTCCCCCAAAAATAACTGTATTACTAACAAATGCTTTGATAATAAATAGACTTAACGTACAGAAATTACAATGTGCAGTTTTATTTTAAGTTCAGAGGGCTCCAGACTAACATTTGAGGGCAGCGGCACTAAGTTCTACAGAAAGTATCTGGTAGCACTGTGGGATGACAAAGCACTGAGCTTAATTTGAGGTGTAGATAAAATTAACTTGAACTATTATCATTCATAATGTCTTAATATTAATTCAATAGCAAAATGAGTGACAAAATAGATATTAGGGATTGAAAATAGCCAATAAGCGCCCTCAGCAGCTATGTTTACAATGGTAATTTAATTTTATTTATTTTTTTAAATAAGTGTGAGTTTTCCTACTTCTTGAACCTTTTAGTTTTATAAATAGAGACAATCTTTAAAGGTTGAACAAAAAATGTTTTGGTCAACACATTAAAAATAACATTTAAATATGATATTATAGTTTTGAAGTGCTGGAAAAAGATATGTGTAGGCTACTGTTATAACCACAGTATACCGTTACAGTTAGTGTTACTACATTAAATCCATGGTGAATGTTGCTGATCTGTGGACCTAAAGCCTTCTATAACTTGTTCGTTCATGGCACATGTTTCTCCTGGTTTCCACGTTAGCGCTGTTTGATCTGATATTAGGGATGCACCGATCCACATTTTTTTACTTCCGATCCGATCCCGATACCTGAATTTGGATATCTGCCGATACCGATACTATTCCGATACCAGAGCTGTGTTTGCTTTAATATTATTATTATCATTATTGTTTATTTTATATGATGCTGAAATAAACTTCTCTCAACAGGCAAGTAATGATATGTTATGTACGTAGCCTATGTATGCATGCATTTATGTCCCAAAAGGCAACTTGAGGTAAGTAAGTAACAGGAAATCCTGTTAACAGGAAAAATCCCATTTTGAAAACAAATATGCAACTGGGGGTTTCAAATTGGTTGTCATGTCAATATTTATTACATTCCCAAAATGTCAAATACTTGCATCTTGAAATATAAGAAAAGTGCAAGGGTAAAAATCTTACACACACACTATCTGAAGGGTGATCCTCGCTCCGATGCAGTAAATGCTCGATCAACATCAGCATCGTGCAAACAGACAAGCGGATTTCGCCTCAGACGCGCGTCGATTTCGCTTCAAACTTTTGCTTTTTACGCACGTAAATTTTTCTCTGGACGCGCGAATGGATTCAAAATATTCAAACGTCCAACTAGACGCGGTAGACGCGAATTTGACGCGCTATTCGCGTTTGGTGTGAACGCACAGTAACGTGGTGCTTTTTTAAATGTTTGATTGCGTTCGTTGTGTTGTATGACGCGAGGCAGCTTCAAAGGACTCTGAATTACACCTTTGCAAACATTGCATTTTGCTGTCTTGCTCTGCGGTGTTTCCAGTGTTAAGTATTTCCACACAGCGGACGTTGTTGGCTAGCCGCAAACCGTGGAATGGATTTCCTGAGCGGGAGCGTGTCTCATAACTCTGTGTCTCATTGAGCCGCGCCTCCGTTCAGGAAATCCATTCCACAGTTTGCAGCCAGCTAGCAGACTCGCCCGCGGGAATCACTTTTGGAGTCATTTCAGCAGACGTTAAAGCGAGCGCAGACATGACTCATGGATATCGGAAATCTCCGCAGGTTGGATCGGGAAAATCCGATACGTGAATTACGCTGGTATCGGGTCCGATACCGATACTGGATCGGATCGGCCCCATCCCTATCTGATATGGTTTATAACAGAGAATTCTGCGTTGAATCTGAATGTTTCTCACTGGATCTCGCAACGATGTTATTAATTCTGTCGCGAACTCAATGGATTTCTTCACTGGATGTCCACGATGTGACGGTGTTGCGTGATCGAGATCCGCCCGCGACTGGCGAGAGAAGCTCTGCGCTGTCTATTATTGGTTCGAACTATTAAACGGTCCGTGACGCAGAAATGAGTAGCGCAGTTTTTTTCCGCTTTCATTTTGTTTTGATTTATTAACATGTCACGGAATACTCTATGCTTGAGGCTGAGAATGTGTCTAACTAGCATATTGTGTTTAAACTGCGAAGTGCCTGCACTGTCTGCAAACTTCGTTTTCCCCGCAGTTCTGGGATAGCGACTGCAACATTCGCAGTTCATTAAGTTCGTCTCCTTACAGTACCTCAACCAGCTGAATTCTCGCAGCCAGTCTTCCCGAAAATGGTGGGTTCGGGCCTTTATCACCTCACAAACCTCTGATTCTGAATCATCATCCGGCTGTGTCTGTGACATTGATATTTGTCTCCGTCTCCTTCCCACGGACGTTTACGCGCGCTCGATTATCTCTAGGACCCTCCCCCTCCACACATTAGCCAGTTACAGTGGCCATTCCCAATTCTTCTCACACTCATTGGCCTGCCACACATTCCGGATTCATTGACGCGCCCCTTCCGTTTAACGTGTAAAAACAAAACAAATTTACTGGTCGCACATGTGCGACTGGATGAAAAATTCAGTCGCACACTCTCAAATTTTGGTCGCAAAATGCGACCATTTGGTCGCAGTCTGGAGCCCTGAGTTGAATAACTTGCCTTTCCAGATTAAAAGTCTGTTCTTGGTCTTGGATTTTGTGAAATAAATGTATAAATAAATGCGACTTATAGTCCAGTGCGACTTATATGTTTTTTTTTCCTCTTCATGACGCATTTTTTGACTGATGCGACTTATACTCCGGAGCGATTTATAGTCCGGAAAGTACGGTAAATAAACCAGCAGGAGTCTGAACACTCAGAGGAGAGCGAGAGAAAACAAGAGGACAGAGAGAGTGAGTTTAGCTCTACTGTTCTCTGAATAATCAAACTAACTCGACTCAGCAGCTTTGCAGCATTTGTTAAATCTCTTTAAAGAGATGAACGTGTGTAAAGATCATGTTCAAGCGTAACGTCTCAGCATGAGCTCCTGTATATGGTGTGTGTGTGTGTGTGTCGCAGTGGAAACTCACTCATTAAATGCTCTATAAATGTCTTTGAGTGTTGCGGTGAGCAGCATCTCTAACACACACACACACACACACACACACACACACACTTAAGCTTCTCCATGTTCTTCTACTCCACCTCACAGCAGCTGGACTCCTCGTTCACACACACACACACACACACACACACACTTCACAGCAGCTGGACTCCTCGTTCACACACACACACACACACACACAGGGGCGTCGGACTGGGGGGATAAAGGGTACCGAGTACCCAGGGCCCGAGGCGGGGGGGGGGCCCTTAGAAGTCAGTTTTCTATACATACATATACATGCACTAACATTTGTATAGCATTTATGTACAAATAAAAAAGTTCCTGTGCAAAACTAAACTTGTAGTTAGGCACTGGTTTGGTATAAAAAAGTCATTTTCATGCTGTGCAGGGCCCCACCACCCCTCTCGAATCAATGTAAATGGTACGACCCGCAGGTCAGGTGCTTCTGCTACGGACCCGCGGTGAATCAGTTGATGAGAGACAGGAGGAGCTGGAGTGAGCTGTGATAGGAATTAGGAAGACAGGGGAAGAGTCATGTCTTTCCTTAAGAAAGGAAAATAAGGGGCTCAAAAACGAAAAGAAAAGAAGATTAAAGAGAGAAAGGCAAATGAGGGCAAGCAGTTGCTCACTCAGTTTTTTGAAAAGAAAGGTGAGCTCCAAATGCATCATCGAGCATTGACATTGTTTTAACATAAATATCTAACTTACTCCAGGTAGAATAGCATACATTTATGTTCGTACTCTGTTTGAATAATATACCAATACTTTAGTATCACCCTACATACAGGGATGCAAACAGCGCGCTTTTCGGCGCCTCGCGCTTTTTTCACGTCAGTTTGGGTGACAAAGTCATCTGAGGCCATTCCATAGCTTAATGTGAGGGACAGATGTCTATTTACATACATCATTAAAGTTTACGGAAACTCGTTTTCCCTCCTCTGCGGCTGTCAATCTCCATTCAGTAACAGCTAACGTTATTCAAACAGCGCGCGCGCCTCTGCCGGTTACAGCAGGATGCACGGTAAAACTCTCTCCAATATGATATATTATCATTATAATGCTTGATCTGTAGAGAAAAGGCTGTGGATTTGCATAAAATGACTTTATTTTGTTGGAGTTTGTTGCTGTTTTTAAACGACTCGCTACCGTGTGCCTGTTAGATCACACATCACAAGGACTATGAATCGGCATCAAACGCACAATAACTGGAATTTAAAACTGAAGAAACAAATGATCAATAAACTGTTGGACAGATATACACTAGGATTTGTGTGCTCGACATGTCTTCGCTTTGTGCCGTGAACTTTTAAATGCACACTTGCTGTGACTCCATGTCGCTTTGAGCACATCATTCTGCACCCGCGATGCGCATACGCGCTCTGTTTTGAAGCGTTTCATATTATCATGGTTTTGCGCACTGAAAGATTATTAAAAGCCTATTTTTTTTTTTATACCTAGCCTGCTCAATACATTTAAAATAAGCATAATTTAATTGTGTATTATTTCTGTGTAGTGTAGCGTAGGCTATATAAATACACTTCTAAATTCTTGACATTAATAAATATAAAATTGAGAAATGTATGATTGCCTGATTGAATTTTATAAGAGTACTAATAGCAATTTGTTTTTATTAACGTGTAGATTTGATAAAATTACTGTGCAGATTTTTTCAAGAATTACTTTTTGCTGCTGATTTATACACTCAATAAGTTTAATAAAAATACATAATAATACATTTATGTAATATTTAAAGGTGTTAACCGTAATCTTACACTGCAAAAATCAGAAGTTTACATGAAAACACTGTATATTTCCCTCCATTGTCAAAATCTAACACCCGCAAAAACACAGATCGTTAGCGCCTATTTTACCGCATTGCTATGCAAATTAGTTCGCGCACGTTCTTACATTAAGTACTGAATTGTTCTCAGTTTAATGCACATCTTAATGATTGAAAATGACTTATTTTAAAAACGTAATTCAAAGACTGAATGTCTAGTTTGGCGGTTAGTGTACCCTGTGATTCTATAGTCTGCATTTATTTTAAACAGACAAATAATCATCAATTAACTTGTACTTTTGACAATAAAACAAATATATATTAATCAGAGTGTGGCTTATTTTGTTTACATTTTAAGTGTTTTTATGATAAAAATGCAATACCCCACCCATTGGTATCACTATGGTATTTGGTACGGGGGCCCAGCAAGATGGTTTGTACCCAGGGCCCAAAATTTGGTGCTACGCCCCTGCACACACACACACACACTTCACAGCAGCTGGACTCCTCGTTCACACACAAGTGTGCTGTTACTTTATTTAGATTTGATTTCTAAACCCTCTTCAGACTAACAGACCCAGAGCAGGACGAGACTCAGTTCAACACCCTGTGAACGACAAACTAGAGTTTTCTGGCTTTTAGTCCATGTCTGTTAGTTCTGAAGCCATTGATAAGCTTGTGTTCTCCAAAACATTGACAAAATTATATTTTTGCACATTTAAAACTCCTAAAGCCAGAAAGCTGTTATGACTGTGCAACACACAACTTCCCGTTCAATAGGAAATACAGCAACACTCGACAGAAAAACACAGTTTACCTCTTTTCTTTAAGAAGAAATCAAAATTATATTTCTTACACTTGTACAATAACACATAAATATGACAACAGATTGTTTTTGAATGCCATCATGAACACAGATGACACTATAACACTGTTTCTCTGGCACTGAGGGAGAATATCATCATTTATGACTGACATCAGGAACCGCACAAGTAATATCAATATGAAATGTCATCAATATGAAAACGGTACAGGTGTAGTTTCATAACATCAGCAACATGAACCATTTAAAACAGCACTTTCATAGTGATACTTTGGTTAAATATTAAAAACTAATGTAGTTCTGGCTGATATTTACAGCAGTATTTGGATGTTATGAACAGAATGAAGCTGTAATTGTGTGTTTCCAGTTTGAGCTTTAAGGAAACTGAAATAACCCTGTCAGGACCACAACTATTTCTCACCAAAGCAGAAGATGACAGACGGACAGATGCTAAACCAAAATAAAACACTGGTAAACAATGGTTTCAAACATGTGCTAAACTATATTACATTAAAGATAGAGAGAAAAGTGAGAAATAAACGCTACTGTGAATGGGAGATTTCAACATATTATTCTGGCCTTTTGAGACAAAGAGTTTGCCAGCAGAAGCAACAACAAGAACAACTTAAATAACAGCATGAATGAATCCAGTTGAATTGCCTTTACTTTGGTTTCAGCACAATATTAGAGTTGCAGATTTGTCTGAATGGATCAATGAGGAAAGATCAGCTCAATGATGGAGTCAAGCGTCCAGGCGAGTCTGTTCTGGTTCTCAGCATCTGGTGATGAAGCTCCTGGATTGGGTTTTGGCCACCAGTAATCGCAGCGAATCGCTGGACGTCCGGATGAGTTCTCTTCCACTGACAGGGAAAGACAGAGCAGAGGAGGGTTATTCTGTCCGTTTCAGAGTCAAGAACGTCCATCATCTCATCTGTGAAACCTCAGACACCTGTGTTAAATCTTATAAAGTGAATCTTATGAACATGTTCAAGTTTCTTATTTCAGAATCAGAATGATCTTTATCCACCAAGTGTGTGCAAACACACACTGAATCTGTTGTAGTTTTTCAGGAGCTCCGGGTACATACATACATATGACATTATTTCTCTCCAAAAAAGAAAGAAAGAAAGAATATTTAGCTTAAAGAAAATAATAATTTAGAATGTTTGTACTATAATGCAAACAATAATGATTATAATAATGAAAAATAATAGTTTAAATTGGGAAGTAAAAGAAAGAAATTCTGTGGGAAAATGGGGAGCTTGAGTGTTTACACATGCTAGTATTAGTTGTGCTGCTTTAATGCTGATTTACATAAAAGTAGTAATACATTCAAAACTACTGTAAGAATGTAAGAATAATGTGAAATAGAGCAAACAAAACAAAAACTTTCAGAAACATAAAATCAATTATTTGGGCACTTCATTATTGTTAAAATGCAAAACATTTTAACGGTCATAAAATATGCTTCATTTCTTATTAATGGAAGTTATAATATATAATTAAAATATGTAATTTTTGCACCACTAGTGGCAATTGCAAAAATAAAACAAGTTGTCCTTCCTATGACTGGGCCATATCACTAAAACAATACAATATTTTTCAGCTTTTTGACAATATTCTATATATTTGCTCTCAAAAAACTCATGGGTGTTTTTTTTTCAATCAGAGGATCAATTATTTCAGCCAAATCAGTGAAAATATGGTCAAAAATAATGGGAATATTTTTTTTTAATCAATGGAGACAAGATGACGTATTACAGCGGAAGGTCAGCATGTCAAATGTTTTGATAAGAGGAACTGTAAAAACAAAAGTAGAGCTAACTTTTTTAAAAATAAGGCAAACTATCACTCAACTTGAAGTTAACTCCACGCATTTGCTTAAAACTTGTGTTCATCTAATGAGTAACAGGGTCTTTTGCAACTATGGAATGTTTAGCATTTAGCAATGCAAGCAGCAACAATCCTTGTTTTTCATCTCCATGTTTGATTTTCAAAGATAACTTCATGACATGAACATTGTTTGTCTCTTAAAACTGTAGTGTTCACCTGTGGTAGTCCAGGCCCACCAGACTGACTCCATTCACAGCGAGGATCCGGTCGCCCACTCGGAGTCTCTGGCTGAGCGCTGCTGGGGAGTCTGGCACCACTGACTTCACGTAGATCCCGCTCTCTCGCAGGGGAGTTTTCTGTTACCAACAAGACAAAACAAAGAGAAGACTCGAGATTAGCGATGACTAGATGAGGATCCGCACCAGCAGGAAGTGAATGATTGGTTTCTGTATCACCTTAATCACCACTGATGCATTTGTTTGAGAGCGTTCCTGAGTCACATGGAGAAAGTAGATGTTTTATTGTCTCTGAATGCTAAACCACACAGTCATCAGGTTCTTACTCAGTTCATCTGATTGTTAACATCAACCTCAATGTCAGTGCAGTTCTGGGAAACACAGGAGATCTCACGTTCAGTCAAGCTCTGGACTCATTGTTGGCTTCGAAAGACGATCGGTGTGGCCAACGCAAACCCATTCGTCCCCTACTGAGCAGTTTCTCGTAAAATGTAACCCCCCCACATGTGTACCTCATAGCTAACACCTAAGTCAGCAATTCCAAGTCATTTACAGGGCCAAAGTCTCTGAGCAAGTGAACAAAATAGCTCAAAGTAACTATGGCTCTGTTCCAAAGCATAGTAAGCTGCCTTTGTAGGCAGTATTTTAAGGTCTCACATGATGCAAAATCTGTTAGAAAAGTTAGGGAACAGCATCGTCCTGCCGTCCAAGACATCATCATCGACCAAAACCAAATTCAAAACCAAGGTAGCAACACATGTATCCTTTGCAGAGAAGACAATCCCACAATGCACCGCAACAAGTTCAGTGAACAAATCTAGCCAGATAGTGGATAAAGTGAGCTTATAATATTTTTAAAAAATCTATTTTACACAAAACATGTTTAGAAGACGTGGATTAAACCACTCGATTTATATGGATTCCTTATATGAGGTCTTTATGAACGTTTTGGGTGAATGGACTTTCAATGGAGGGACGGAAATCCCTCATTTACACGAAAGACTCACTGGGTTTAGATCAACATGAGGGTGAGTAAATGTTGACAGGGGTTTTATTTTGGGGTGTATTCCCCTTTACAGATTAGGATGCTGTCTATGTAGGAAGCTCTCTAGGTTTTGGAGCACAGACTACATGTCCGGATCTAATCTAGCCCTGTTATTTTTAATCATAACAGCTGTTGACTGGCCTTGATCTGAAGGTGTTGTGCAGCTCAAATGGCATTACAGTTTGCATTCGACATATAAAACCGTGTGTCTACAGATAAATGAAATACCTTCTATATATAAAACAGGGTAATTTCATAAGCATGATCACAATGAAGGAACAACTATTAAAGTCAATATGCCAATCAACTCACCAGAGGAACCAAAATGTATTTATCGGCTTCAAATGTTACGTCGTCTACAGTAAATAGAGAGTGTCTATTAAACCAAACTTGTCCAGGGCATTTTCCTGCTAAATTCCCATTACCGCAAAGCACAAAAAAGTTCACATACTATTCACTGGAGAAAGAGTAGACAAGTGTAGAATATAAAAATAGGACAAAGATATTTCTCACCATTCCATCCACCAGTGCCAGACCAAGACCATGAGGTCCTCTCATCAGCTCTACGGTGAACACCTCATCTCTGTCCTCCTCGTCTTCCTCCTTTCTTTGGTCTGTGTTTCCTTCCAGGCCGTTCTTTACTGGGAAAACAACATCAAACGCATCACATCATCAGCTCTGGGCCTTCACTAGATCAAATAAAGCATAAACAAACTCAAATATCACTGAATGTCCAGGTCATCCCAAACATCATCCCAAAATCAGAAGAATTATGTTTTGCATGAAGAAAATGAAGGTTGTTTTCAGGACTATCAATATTATTATCATGGCATTAAAGTCAAAATGAAATCAGAATTGTAGGTCAAATTGGAAAGGTCAAAAGTCACCCGTAAACAACTGAGCTGACATAAACATCAGATAATTCTGCATGATGATGATGATGATACAAGAATGACTGTTTTCCTGTTCCCATGAAGATCTTCTGCTGTGGGCTGGTGGAAACACAAAGGGCTTTCCTCCAGCGCTCGGCCACCCGGCCCGCGTCCTGAACAATGCCCGTCCCCATTAAGATTCCACCCAGCAAGTCAACTGTAAATTCCCATGATGCTTTATCCATTGCTCTTTTTTCTCCTGACATCACCACCTCTCTGTAATTCTTGAACCAGATTATAGGATTTGTGCCAGTACCAAAAAAAAAAACAGCCAAAACTAGTGTGATCTAAGCAGAGTCCCTTTGATTAGGAAAACCCACACTAGTCTTCAGAGAGAGGAGGCGGGAAACCAGTGGGAACGGGATGCCACATGTAGAGCTTTCCATTCCTTAACTATATATTAAATGTACAAATGTCCAAGTTTACACACTATTTTAGTTCATTCTTTGTTTCGGCTCTATATTCTGATTGGACTGTGTTTGAAGCTGTTGTTAAATGTGACAATTTGCTTGGCAACATAAACAGCCATATAGTAGAGAACGTCAACACACATCAGAGATAAACTATGTGGAAGTTGAGATATTTTGTGAATAAAATGTTTTTTACGAATACAAAGCATTTGCATTGCTTCATAACATCTGGATTCAACCATGGGAGTCAGATGGATTTCTATTACAATGCCTTTATGACATTTTTGAAGTTTTGTTGGAATGGCCTTTTAATGGAGGACAAAATGTCTTAGGTTTCATTTAAATACCTCAGAATTTTCATTTTTGGGTAAACTAACACAAAATGTTGTTTTTTTTCAGATCTGAATCTGAATGCTGCTTCAGTTCATGAAGGCTTCCTGTTGATTGGATTCTCAATCCTTTAAAAATGTATGACCTGTCATCATGGAAATCATTCCTCGTCATTGATGAAACAGCAAGAGTTTAACATATTCCTCCAAATGCCGCTACAATAAGTGTTAAAGCGCTGAAGAAACTCTATGATTTACCTGATCTTGAGAGAGAGAGAGAGATTGAGGCACAATTTGGATTGTTCTCACCTGACCATTGCTCATATTATAAATATATTATGCGTGGGAAAAACATTCTGGAGAGGAGATATGCTGGTTTCCAGCTTCTTCACCCGATGGAGCCAGAGCACACAAACCCAACTCCACATCAACACCAGCACCACCCAATACTCCTCCAAAGACAATACACCCTGCCTTTGAAATCAGGGAACACACTACAGGGTGAACATGTCTGAGGTGTTTCTCAGAGTACAGCTCACAAACTAATAGAAGACAAGTAGCACAAGAGCTACATCTCTTTTCATGTAGCTTTACATCAGTGTAAAATCATGCGTATGCAAGGAACACTATTCTTTTGGTGTTGTTGTTCCCAGAGACTAAACAGACCTTTATCCAGAATCTGGTGGAGAAAAGCAGATCAGCAAGTGTCTTGGTGTCTTGCTTGATCATGGTCAAGTCAGGGATTGATGCTTACATTTTTCCCAAGGTCCACATGTGCTCTTAAGTTGAAATTTATTATAGGCCTACTTAAAATTAATAATTTTACACGTCAGCCGAGACAAAAGCTACAAAAATTTGTGTTGACTTTAATGCCAGATACAGTTTATTGTGTAACCAAAATACCAATAATAACCAGGAAAAACTTTAGTCATAATGGACTTTTATTTATAAACAAGCGTAAAATACACTGGGACTCTTATTTTGAAATGTTTATGTTTTACTATAGAGTGCAACAGTCTGGTTCCAGAAGTAAACAATCATTTTACCAATTTACCAATTACCATTTTAGATATTAAATACTTTTTATAACCTTAAATTTCTAGACCTTTCTAGATTTTCTAGATTTCTATAACTTCTAGATTGAATTTCTAGAATTTCTAGATTTCTATAACTAGACCTTTTTTTATTCACACACGTGCGGATTACCTTTCCTGTGCTGGCGTGCCGTCTGCTGTGTCACCCCCTCCAGCGGGCCGGTTTCCAGCTCGGCCTGGTCGAGATTCTGAGGGGTGTTGGGAGGCGTAAGCAGGCAGGAGGGGTCGAGGGCCAGACTCTTGTGGTAACCCAGGTCTGTACTCCCAGACAAGCTGTTCTGGAGCTCCAGGCTCTTGAGTTTCTGGGTCAGGACGGCCTCACACGAGCTCAGGTTGCTGTGAGACTCCCGGAGCTGAGGAGGTGTCGTGGTGACGGGGTGTTGATCTGTTGCCTCTGAATCCTGGCAGGTGATTGGTTCAGTTGTTGGTTCAGTCTCTTCATTCAAGTTACTGCTGGAGCCCTGAATTAATCCAAAATGACAAAAATAATTATCAGCTCATATTTCAAGACATGTTCGATTGATTTGTAGAGCACTTTTCAGAATATGCATCACTTCAAAGCAGCTTTGGAAAAAGTCATACTGGTATGTCAGTAATGCCTTAGTGCTGTACCTGAATCAAGTGATCTTGGATGATATGACAATATAAAACCAGGATACAAGTGATCCCCCGGATTTAGATCTATCTATATTGTATTTGTAGTGTTGTCTAGCACATATATCAGTGGCATAATGACATCTGAGCACTCAAAGGCAATTAAGATATAAATATTTGTAATTTTGTTCTATCAAGAGATATAAATGTTGGTTGGTTTTGTTCTATCACGAGATGTAAAGTGCCCATATTATGCTTTTTAGAATATTAGGCAAGGCAAGGCATATTACAACGCAATATTACTCGTTTTGTTCTAAGCGAGACTAAACAATTCTCAAAAAGCATCATATTGAAGATATGATTTGGTTGTCTTAAGTGAAAAATAGCTAGTTGTCAAAGAGTTTTATGCTAGTTAAATATTGTATTATTAAATTCACCGTAATTGAACCAACAGTGTTGAGAAATATGGGGTATGGATTTAATTTAAATTAATAAAGTCTCTGAGTAGAGGCAGAAAAACTATAACGTGATGGCGTTCCTTACTGTGAAAATTAACAAAATTTTCTAAATAAAAACTTCTACACTCTTCAACTAACCATTGCACTAAATGTCTGTGCATTCTGTGTGGCGTCTAGGGCGTTCACAGCATGGAGGAGGTTTACCTGTGAGGGCTGATGATCAGACTGTGTCTGGCTCTCTGGGAGAGACTGGATAAACTCCTGCAGATTCTGCAATGGCGGGAACAGCCCTGGCTCTGTGATGGGATTTCCCAGCTCCAGATGAAAGATGCTGCTGGGCAGGATTAGAGGAGGATGGTTGTCGAAACTTTCCAGGATATTAGCTAAGACAAAAAAATATTTTTGCTGTCAGGCACAGAGAATCTCAGCGAGCATTTAAGACATCATTTGAGCCCTTTATACGTAGGCCTCCCCCTGATAATGAATCACCCAATGCTAAAAAGGTTAGTTGAAAGCAACACTGACACTGTGTTTTAAGGTTTATTGCTTTAAAGATGCCGGCTTTAAACCAATCAATTTTATAATGTGCGATATACAAATAAATGTGATGTGACTTTACTGGAGAGTTGAATTGCGGAGATGGTGCAAACATATCCACATCTCTATGATCAGATGCTTTCTTAACTGATGTTTTCTCACTGCTGTCATTTTTGTTGTATGTTTATTTTGTTATTGAGAGAAAAGCATTGCATTACATATACATATTCATCTAAATGCTTGCTCTCAGCAATTTGGGTGGTGTCGCGGACATTCGCTTACATTATACTGCTGAAAAGGTATTTCAAACTTCTTTTTACCTCCAAGTGAAGAAAGAAAAATAACTTTGTCATGAGTATATCAGGGCCTTAAAGCAAACCTTTTAAAATACACATATAAAACAGTATTTAATCAATTTAGGCTGTAGGTATACTATATTATGGAACTGACAATGGTCAAATGTCACTGTTCATCTGTGATTACAGGATGATGTGTGTGTTCATATTTGAGCTCACATGTATGGAGGGCCGCCGCTGCATCCTCTGGAGACGGGGTCCAGCATGGAGGGCACGTACGGGCTGTGTTGTACTCTCTCAGCATATGATGCAGCTGTGCAGGGTTCAGATGAACAAACTCAGCTCTCAGAGTGGACCATGATGCCTGTAAACACACACAGATGCATAGAAGAATGAAAAATTCACGTAAAACTAAAAGGGCTTTTAAGGCCTAGCCAGATTTCTCAGCAGGGTTAGCTAACTATTCAGGACAGGAGAAATGTGCTGGTGAAATGTCTTTAGAGATGTGTTGACTCACGATTGGTCACATGCATTGTAATCTTGATTTTGCAGCACACAATGGGCACAGAATTGGATATGGCTTACAATGCTTTTGGGAAACACAGCCCAGCATGATTTAGCAATGGTAACTGTTGGTGAAAAACTGCTTCCAGTTAGTTTACTCATTCACACATCTCACAAATCAATTTAGATGAAATTTGTGTGTTGTATAACAATGAAAATATATTTTTAGTAATATCACCTAAAAGGAGCATGTACAACGAAAATAGCAAAGGACCCAAGACTGAGCCTTGTGGTGTACCCTCCTTTACCATCGAAAAGATGTTTTACACAATCACATTTACACAAACAAACGGGTAGAATCTAAACTAGGTTAGTGTCTGTCCAGAAATGGCAACACAATGTAAAATGAATGTGTCAAATGTAGCACTTAGTTCAAGTAACACTAACAGAGATGTGCAACCCTGGTCAAATATCATTTGGTCTGAATGTTTTAGTACATTTCTATGTAGTAAGGAGAATAATTGGGTGGACACAACAGTTTCCAGTACTTTGATGAAAAAAAATATTTTCACAAGGGTACATATTCTCTGACAACACATGACAAGTAAACTCTATTGTCGACCAAACGAAACATCTTTAAAATACCGCAAAGGAAATACAGTCAAAACACTTAAACAAAAGACAGTTCACCAAATATCACTCCACATTTATTTTTTCATTCTCCTTTACTTGTGTCTTGTCTAAATAACAGAGTAGTATTTTCTTCTGTGTCATTTTTTTTTGCATCCAGAACAAAATAACATCCACTACTTGTATGTAATTAAACCAGTCTCTTCACAAAATTATATAGGAAGCAGTGGCTGGGAATGAACATTGTACAAACTCACTAGAACAACAGACTCTTGCTGAACCTGACAGGATATGTTAGGCATTTCCTTACAGTTACAGCTTAGTTTGCTATCAACTGAGAGTTTATCTTTAGAGTTTTTTTTTTTTTTTTTAGTTTAATTTAATTTGAATACAGAATATAGTCCATATGCCTTGAACTAAAACAAAGTTTCAAGGAGACCTATAACGCTCTTTTATGCTTGATTTTGGTTTTGGGGTCTTCTAGAAAAGGTTTTCATGCTTGAAAGTACAAAAGACAATATATGTGACATTGTTGCAGCACCTCTCTTCCTAGTCTGTCAGTAACACTCTGTTTAGTTCCTGTCTATATGAAGCCTCTCCTTTCCATAAGTTTCAGAAATGCCATGCCTGATTCCATAACCGCAAGTTTCAACATACTCATTTATTTTACGTATGCCTTGGGTGGGAATTATTTAAATGAGGAATATTGACATGTTTGTTCCTGGAAGAAAACTCAAGACTCCCTCTGGAGTGACACTGTAACTTTACAGACCTGTCATGCTCAAACAGCAACATTACAGAAACATTTAAAAATATTTAATACACTGTTTTGAGGGTTGCATGCCAATTATACTGATAGTTACTTAATTTAATTTACCAATTAAATATAAATCAAAGTAATGAAATATATTTAGGGTGAAAGTTGAGAGAAAGTTACAATGTCTGTAGCACTAAGATAATAAGTTGGAAGACATTGCTAAATATTACTTCTTATATCTTTATTTTGATTTGGGGAAGGAATGTCACGTGGCAAGATTCACTATTATACCCTGAAATGAAGCATGAGAGATTTTTTATAAATCATTTAGCTGATGCATAGACATTTTTAAGACGCCTCAAACACATGTGATGGGTGGTGTTACATGAGTCTGGGAAGGGCTGTGATCTGTCGGACCGCAGGACTCACTCTTGGCTAATAAAGCCACAACACAGTTGTGCATGTGCATCAGACGCATGTTTATGAGTAACTCATTTTCTCCAGCTGAATGTGCAAATTATTTGCGTTTCACTTCTATCCGTAGCCAGGTCTGGTCTTGGTTTCTCCAAGGATTTGACTGTAGAAGGGCTAAACAAGTAACCTGTCCCATGAGTAAAACAGGTCTGGTGTAGATGTTGGATTTACGTCTTGGTTCACCATTAAATAAAATATCGCTCAGAGACCAAAAATGGAAATGAATGGAAATGTATCAAATTTGTTTCAGATTTTACTCCTAAGCTTTCTTAAAATTATTTTTTTTTTTTAACACACAAATGAGACAAATGGCAATGGATGTGGATAGAAGCTCAGATCATTTGGTCTTGGAATAATTTGATGAGAAATGCTGGAGATCTCTGATTTTGACTGCATTTTGAATATATGACAAATCTGTGAAGGACAGTTTAAGAGACTGTTGAGAGAACTTGTGTCATATTGTGATTTTTCTTTGCTATAGACACCCACAAAAGGCTGGACTGAAATGGCTGTCCCAAAAATAGATGGATGGAAAAGGGGAAAAGACATCTGCAACTATGTGCAGAAATGGATGTTTTACAAACCACAAACTGTGCGCTCATGCCATGGGTGGAAACTTAACAACCAGTCTCCCAGCAACTTTGACATGCAACCATTGTTTGTTGACGGATAGAGGAAGTTAACATTCTCTAATTGCACACTGGATGATTCTGACAGACACATGCTGTCTCTTTACTCTCAACAAGTGCTACATGTGATCATATTACTAGCCAGAAAAGTACAGTTCCTCAAGACAAACTTTGATGTTGGCTTGACCTAAAAGTTTCAAATCAATACAGTATTATGGGTTAGATCGATTGGTCGCTCGAGTGTTCGGAGTGGTTGGTACGGTTGTCTTTGGTGTAGCTATGGTGTTCAATAGAGGTTGATAGGGTGTTTTTAGGTTACTTTTTCACACTTACAATTGTTAATCCCAGATGATTCAAAATCCTAGGTAAACTATTTCTCGACGAGCATGCAACCGGTTTAAATGGAATCTGTGGAAATGTGTGAAACATTGCTGAACCCAAAGTTAAATTTCACCTTCACTTGGGGTATAAATAGATGTTAACCCAGAGTCACAGCCAGTTCAAACAAACGCAAAAAAATGTCACATGCGATTTCTCTGTTCAGACTAATTCGTAGCGAACAGCAGACGGCCTGAATGAAAATGCAAACTCTCTCTCTCTGACAGTAGGTGGTGCTTATAGAAAAGCACAAATAAACCGCTTAAATCAGCACAAAGTTAGAAAATAAATAAATAAATCATACAGAGTTAGAACAGGCTGAAAGACTGAGTTTGGTAGATTAAAGTCTTAGCACATTATAAATGGTTTTATAAAATCATATCAAATATCAATATGTTGGCTTATAAATATTTAAACGGGTTAGATACCCTTCTGAAAAAGAAGTGTGTTTGATTGTATTGAATGTGCACTTGCAGTTTACTTATAATTTTGAAAAGTACACTTATAAAAAACTGTACTTGCAGATAATATAATATTAATGAAATAAAAGGATACTTAAGTGAACTTCAAGAGAGTTTTGTCACTATGTACACACTTGAGTACACTTTTAAAAGTTCACTTCAGTAAAGCTAAGTACATTTACATTTAAATCCTTGTTGTAATAATATGTTTTCATGTTTTAAAGTGCACTTATTCTGATGTGTTGACTAACATACTAAAGCACATATAAAGTACTTGATTATAATTTTAACTGTGTTAATTATCTTTAAAGTTAATTTCAAAATCGTAATTTTAAGAGTGTAATTACAAATACATTTAAATACAAGTTTCAATATAAATGAATATAATTTACAAAAGTTTACAAAAAATGCTTGTCAGTAAATTCAATAGTACACTTTAACCTGACAATAAAAAAAAAATTAAAAAAAATTAAAAAACATCTAAAGGTGTACTTAAGTCATACTTAAATTTAAACTATAACACATTTTCATTCATTTGTAAATGACATTCTGGTATTGTAGTTTTGTATTTGTGTGTAGAATGTTTGTTTGTTTACTCTTTGTTAATAAGTTCAACATTCCTAGGGACTATGGATGAAAAAAGTTTGCCAATTTGGCAAAATCTGCAAAAAAAAAAAAAAAAAAAAAAGATCTTGTATTATTAATGTATATTGTATTATTAAATTATATACAAACATGCAATTAAAAATATTATTTTACTACATTATTTCTGTAATAAGTACTCTTTTTAAAAGTAAGCTAAAGTGTAATTCTTTTTCACAAGGGTATCTTTCCGAGTCCGTAATGGTTTTAATAACGGAGAAACACCCTTAATCCAATTGGGAATGAAATGTGGTTCAGTTTTTGAAATATTTACATTTCCTTCATTTACTGTTAAGGTTGACTGCGTAATGCAGGACAAATAAACACAGAGATCATGTGACAGCGTGAGTCATGTATATGTTTGTGTGGAGTGTGTTTAAAGTAAACTCAGTCACTTAAGACATGAGATCATACAAGCCCCTCCCACCCAGAGCTGTAATCCAGCTCTCTGATAGGCTAAGAGGCTTACCGGTCAAAGTTCATTTACTGCAGAGACTTCACGAGACCTGTAAACCCCCACGGTACAGGATGTGTTTGGGTGACGTGCTGTAAACCTTACACTGTCCCTCTGTTATTCTGCCTTTCTTTTATGGTATGATAAGTTAAGTGAAACTCACTTCCTTATGCACAAAAGAGTAAACAATGCATCCCCCCCCCCCCCCCCCCACTATCAATGGCTTTAGAAGAAAGTTAACAGGTTTAAGAGCAGACAAACAGCTGTTTTGACTTCTTCCATTTCCTGTTCATCAGGTGCTAAAGTCCCTCCGTCTACATTGTATTTACAAAATGATTCAACTTTGATGACTGAGCAGAATAATGCATATTATTCAGGATTATATGACAGGCTGAACGGGTTTTTATTTACGTGGTGAGCGGAAAAAAGGCATGACTCAAGAAGTAAATATGACGTTTGTCATGAGTTTGATGCCATCATGAGGTTATATTGAATTAACTTGGCTTGTGAAACAGGTTTGCTCTGTATTTCTTGAAACATCACGTCATTTTTATGTCTTTTACAAGGTTTTTATTGGTGTTTCTATAACTGATACTCACACCTGTCCAATCAGCAGTCAAACCCAGATCACAACCTCCAGCACACCTTGCTGTCAAATCCAAGTTAACACTTCTTTGCAACTGAAGAATTTCCTTATTTATTCAGAAGGAAACTCGATCAAGCCGTTTGTCAAGTGAAGTGAACAAACAATATAAGGGTGCACTCACTTTATGACCGGAGCATTTCCTTTCTGGTGAATTGTTATCTCTGGATGAGGGCCTTTAAAATGATTTAGCCTTCACTAATGAATCATTCAGACTGATTTGTGAACTGTTTTGACTTATTCATTCACGGGAACAACTCAAGATAAAGTTTCTCTCACAACACTATAGTTTGCAAGTAACTTTTACTCTACACAAGAGAAATATCTATAGCTGATGGAATATTTCAGTGTGTAACAACAAAAATGCACAGGTAACACTTTACAATGAGGTTCAATTTGTTATTATTAGTATAACTAACATGAACTATTTTAGTTAGGGTTAAGTTTAACATTTACTAATACATTACTAAAATAAATTTTTTATCTGTTAATGAACAAAGATCAATAAATGAACTAACAATTAGACATAATACTAAAGCATTTTTCTAGTTAGGGTGAAGTTTAACATTTACTAATACATTACTAAAATAAAAATGGTTAAAAATTGTAAGATCAATCAATGTTTTAACAAATGTATTACTCATTCTTAGTTAATGTATTGAGTAATGTTATAATAGGAATAATTATTGTGAAGTGTTACAAATTAATATTCAGTATAGAGACTTCCATGATGTGTAAAGGGTGTGTTCACACTTGGCAGGTTTGATTCGATTTAAACAAACTCTCGACTGAAATATGAACTCAACACAGAACAAAGACATCTAAACGAACCAAAAACAGGTCCTGATGACACAAGATGTGACCCTTAAAAAGGACAGAATGCTCAAGCAAACCTGTTTAATCTCGTCATAGTCGTGATGTTGACAATCACAGTTCAGTTCAGGCACAAAAACACTCTTCTTGAAGCAGATCTTGGTTTGTGTGTGTGTGTGACGAAGGCGATTCATGCTGCTGTTTTGCCACATGACACAAGCTCTACACAAGTTCTCAGCTGGTCTAAATACCATCATACTGTGTGTACGCACACACAACAAGCACATTTATCCCCAAACACAGCTTTGTTCTGGATGTTTGGTAAGTTCCATCGTAAAATATACGTCATAAAAGCTGTTTTTGTTTTTGTTTTGTATCTTTATGTGTGTTGTTAAAAACACGAAGCGAACCAGGACTAAATGTATCTTCTTCTTTTTTTTTATTATCCGGATCAAACGAAACCAAGAGAACCCAACCACAAGTGTGAACACACCCTTAGATTTAATGAATTCCCATGACTTTTCCATGCCTGGAAAACACAATTTTAAAAGTCCCAGATAATTCCAGGTTTTCCATGACAATAGGACACAACATATTGGGTAGATTCACCTCAGATGGTTCAAATCATATTTTGCCTCAAAATTTGAAGAGAAATTAAAATTATAAAATTATATTTAGCCATTAGAAAATGAAACATTTCCCCCAAATTCTAATTTTCTCATACGTACTGCAATGAATGAATGAATGAATGAATGAATGAATGAATGAATGAACGAACGAACGAACAAATTCAGGTTAAGGCACATTATTAACACTTATATCTGTATGCAAAATAGAGCTTTCCTAAATGTACAAATATTGTCTTTTTTACTGTTTAGCTGTGAGTTAATAAAATTTAATGTTGTTTGAATCCTGTAAAGATTTGATTTATATTATGCCAGAACATATTATTGTGTGCAAATACATGATCATGGTACTGGAATCATCCCTAAAACAACCCTTCAGCATCTGTGCAAGCACTTGTGGAGCATCTCTAGGGTTTCTGACCTGCAGAAGGGTCTCTTTGGGAGTCGCGAGCAGGTTGACGGCTGAAGAGAGTTTCTGGAAGGAGTCGGCAGCCAAATCTCCCAGCCCGATGCTTTGAGTCCAGTCCATCAGCAAATCCAGGTTGGCCCGGATCTGCACTCCTCTAGACCACTGGTAGAAACCACCGCCAGACCCTGCAAACACAACCACAACTATATTTATTCTGAACTCCCAATTAGTGCAAGTGGTAAAACATGTTCATCATATTAAGCTTCTCTTTATTTTTTAAATAATCATCAAAAGTCACAAGCAGGATTTGAACTCAACCTGTCATAGTTGTGTCTGGCTTCAGCAGAATATTGCGCGCAAACAGACCAATGATATTTACACCTGGATGCAAATATTCACTCTGTAAAATTCACACCCTTGTGAGAAACACGTCCCAACAGAGAAGCAAGAGCACTGGGGTGAAAACAGCCGGTTCTACAAAGTAGTTTACAACACACTCTCTCGTCTTCTCTTGTGGTCTTATTTTGGTGTGTGAATCCATATAACTTGCACTGAAACCTCAGTGGTGATTTGCAGAAAAAAAAATAATCAAAGAGTTCACGCACAGTAAATTGACTCTATTTTTGAGTGCGAATGACCATCAGGTTTTGTTGAGTCTTCAGAAGGACAGGTCATGTGCTCACCTCTCTCCATGAGCGCGTTGAAGAGCGAGGCGTTGGTGAAGAAGAACAGGTAGGTCAGCAGTTGAGACGTGATCTCGCTGTGCACCAGGAACGTCTTGAGCAGTGTCAGGGCCTCCTTCAGGACGTCCAGGATTTGGCTGACTCCCGCAGGCGTGCGCAGCTGTCCGCTCTCAGAGAAAGGGTTACTGTCCAGCAGCTCCGGCAACACAGCATACATACTCTAACAGAGGGACGGGGACATAATGTCTGATTAATGTGCTTAACAATCCATTAACTGATGTATCCCGTACAGAATCTTATAATAGCTTAAATAGTAGCTTTATTAAAAACAACTTTATTAAGAGGACCACCCCATATATAACACGTTGTTTACTGAAGTATATACCCTGTATTTTGAGCATGAATGGTGTAGTTATAATAATTACTCCAAAGTCATGTGAAAATTATGCATGCATTATTTTGCACACAATGCAGTCATATAATATCTACAACATACATATATATATATATATATATATATATATATATATATATATATATATCATGGGGGGCACACAGGACATAAAGAAAAATCTATGTATAGAGTTGTAAATCTGAATATATAATTGAAAATCTGAATATATTATTAGAAAAATCTTGACTTGTGAAAAACCCTGAAAATTTCTAAATAAAATGATATATATATATAATCTCCCAAATTGTATCCAAAAGGTAAATGTAAAATAAATGTAGTAAAATATCTATATTTAAAAATCTTTAATAGTTGAATAGTAAATCTAAATATATGCCGCTGTTCCGTTTGGGATAAGTACGATTTTTAAAAACATTTTCTTTGAAAGAAATTAATACTTTTACTCAGCAAGGATGCATTAAAGTGTTAAAGGGTGATAGTAAAAGTATTTATAATGTTACAAACATTTCTGTGTCAAAACAAATGCTGTTATTTTTCAACTTTTTATTAAACACAAAAAAATTATAAACATTTCATAATTTGATCAATAATAAGAAATGTTTATTGGGCATCAAATCATCATATTAGAATGATTTCTGAAGGATCATGTGACACTGAAGACTGGAGTAATGATGCTGAAAATACAGCTTTGATCACAGGAATAAATTACATTTTACAAATAATATTTTAAATTGTAATAATATTTCACAGTATTACTGTTTTACTGTATTTTTGATCAAATAAACTTTGGAACGGGAGTATATATAAAGTTTAAAAGTCAATATATAAAGTTTAAAAGTCAAAATATAAAGTTTAAAGCTCAATAATTATTTATAAATCCTGAATGTACAGTGGAATACACACATATGTAACTACGAATATATATGTAAATGCTGAGTGTGCAAATGCAACCCTAAAACACAGGAGAAAACACAGGAGAGATTAAGGCAGGTCACATTTTCTGTGCTTTCAGTAGAGAGGACGTACTGAGCGTCCCGTCTGAGCCGACAGGAAGAGCGGCACGGGCCGGCTTCCCCTCAGCGGGAGATATGTGACTGTGACTGGACTCTGGAGAATGTCTCGGCTCTGACTGGCCATTGTTACAGCACCAGTGAGAGTCTTGAGAATCATTCAGATAAGACTAAACCAGCAGATGAATCTCACATCCACACTCACTTTTCCCACTGACTGAACCACTGCTGGAAGAGATAAAAGGATTCTGTAAACAAATAAGGGCCATGCAGATAACTGTGCCAGACGGGAACTCGGGCAAGGCTAAGAGCCTACAGGGAACGTGTTTTATCACAAAGCTGACAAAAACACAGCAAACTGAACTATAACCCTGAAATAAAGGAAAATATTGATGATTCTTTAAGCACAAGAAAAGACAAAGGTTTTGCCAAATTATGTCTAAATGTTTTAGAGATCATGACAATCCATAGAAGCTAATGAAACGTCAGGTTTCAAACTAAAGGTATGGGCACATTAGCGAAATTTCAGCTAAATTTAATGAGCAAAAAGTGTCCATTACAGTGTAGCGATATATAAAGCACAGCTCACAATCACTTTGATCATCCATTGCGAATGAAACATCAGATTTCAATGTAAAGGTATGATCACATTACCACAATTTTGGCAACATTTTGCAAGAGAAAAATGGTCCATTGCCTATTATCAACAGTGTACTTATGTATACAGCACAGCTCACTATCACTATAACCATTGATTTGCGAATGAAACGTCATATTTCACAAGATGTGGTTACATTACTAAAATTTTGGCAAAATTTCATCTATTGTCTATTGTTAACAGTGTAGCAATTTATGAAGCACAACTCATCATCACTGTGATCATCCATTGCCAATAAAACGTCAGATTTCAATTTAAAGGTGCGGTTACATTACTAACTTTTTCCAAGCAAAAATGGTTCATTGTCTCTTATCAACAGTGTAGCGATATACAGTATGCAGCACAGCTCACTATTAAAATTTCATGAGCAAAAATTGACAATTTTCCATAGTCAGAACTGTAGCGATGTATGAAGCACAGCTCATCATCATTATGGCCAATGATTTGCGAAAGAAACAGCCAAATTTCAATCTAAAGGTGAGGTCAAATTATCGAAATGTTGGTGAAATTGCCAACCAAATTAACCATGCGGTGTATTTATGTAAAAAGCACAGCTCACTATCACTATAACCATTGATTTGCGAAGGAAACGTCAGATTTCAATGTAAAGATGTGGTCACATTACTTAAATTTTGGCGAAATTTCATGGGGCAAAAAATACATTGTCTATTGTTAACAGTGTAGCAATGTGTGAAGCACAACTCATCATCACTATCATCACTATGATCATAATTTGTGAATAAAACATCAGATTTCAATTTAAAGATGCGGTGACACTGGCAAAAAGTTGGCGAAAATTTGACAATATTGTCTACTATCAATAGTGCAGTTATGTATAAAGCACAGCTCACGAAGAAGTCTTTCTGTTGGTAAATGCGGCAAATCTGAGATCTTTCGCAAAATTCTCCAATGTGGATTCCTATTGAAACTGCATTTCGCTTGTGAAAATCCATTGAACAATCATAAATGCGACTGCACCTTAACACAACTCTTTAAAGTCTTCGTGAAATCATAATGGACAGTTCTTGTTTTTTAATGAAATATTGCAGTATTGATTATAAATTATTTATCTATGCACGTAATTTATTTATTTTTTAATTCATGTGCCTTTGTAATCAGAATAACTTGCAGTGATATCTCTTCCCTTTTCTGATGATGTGTTTACTGGAGTGAGGGCGGGACAACCTGTCACTCACATGAGATCCACCAATAGCAAACCACAAGCATCCAACCGTCCAATTAATTCCCCATGGACAAAAGTTCCTACATTTGTTCTTGTTTTAGAAGCCGTCACAAAAGATTATGGCAACTTCCGTTTCAATGCCGACTTTGAAACACACATAAACACCCTGCCAGTCTGTCAGGGCACAGCAGAAGTTAATGAAGCTGAAATAAGTGCTTCAAACTCAACGCACTTCAGTCATATGAGGTCATTGAGGAACTAACCAGAGCCAAAGGTCCCGCCTCCGATGACTCATCACTGACTGACACATTATTGCCTTTCAAACATCCATGACATCACAGTATTCATGGGCATGACTAAGACATGGAAGAATCACACCATTCACAACAATTAACAATTGATATATGACTGAAATATCTAAATGCATGATGAAACATAGACCATTAAAACATGTGTCAACAGGAAAGCAGTTTATTTTCATTATTATAACCTGTTTATATTACGTACGTTCTTTTAACAGGAAAAAATGCAATTTCCTGACACCAACCAATCACCTTACACAGTCTGACATCACAGGTAAGAGAAAAAGATAGAGTTCATGGCTTGTTAAACGACATTTACATGCTAATTATCCGATAACCGTTAACTTTCTGGTAGGCATAATGATTGCTTTAACTGGACACTCATCTCCCTTTCTGGTGATGAGAACAGAATATTTCCTGGTCAGGAAACAGATGAACTCTCGGAGTCCAAATGTGGAGGTGCACATCTGCTTCCCCATCAGGCAGAGGATGGGTAACTCTGTCCTTCCTGTCCGCTACAATGCCTCTTAACCCCTTACATGCCAGTTGTTTTCTAGTTTAGGACTGGAGTGTTTGAACCGTGACGGACTTAACCTCTTCACTGACTATTTATCCACGAAGTTAATCTGCAACAAACACGTCACATATTTCTTGTCTCCAACTTGAGGTGACTTTATTGCGTGGATTTTCCGCACCGTCGAAATGGATGTAACATTGATGTAATATAATGGAGAATGAGTTTCACAATGATTCCTTTCAGTTTCAACTAGCGATTTTTAATCGTTTTAGAGTAAACCATAACAACACTGGTTTCCTTGAGAGGTTCCCATGGAGGCACATCAAAGATTCATAGAAAAGTAAACACTTCTCCTTATGTTCCATTGAGAAAATAACAATGGACAGAAAATAACAATTTCAGTCTGATTGAACTATTCCTTTAAGACATTCACCACGTACAGCAACAGACAAATCCAGCAAGAAAATAAATGTTCCAAAACATCATCTGAGAGGGGCAGGGATTTGCCATTAACTTGAGCCTTGAGAAAACACTGTTAATGTGTTTGTTTTTGATTCTTTGTGAACGAGAGGACAAGTTATCTCGCTCACCAATAGCTATGGCCAATCCCCGTGTCTCCACTGCTTTGTTATGACTTGACTTTGGCTTACAGACTGGAAGTACAAAATGCTGTTTACATGGTTATGTCCTGCTTCACATATTTTACATCCTTTCAGGGCTATGATGAACATATTTAAATATTTAATATTTAATAATATTTAACATAATATGTAAAATAAACATTACATATTTGGAATGAATATATAATAAATATAGTACTTAACCACAAGAAATATATGCAAATATTTAAATCATTTGGCAGACCTAATGGCCTTTAATTTATACTTACTTTGGTGAGATAGTAGACACACTGCTGGAAGGTGAACATGATGACTTCCTCTAGGACCGTCATGGCCTCCTCACTGGCAGCACGCGTGGACTGGATCTGACAATCCAATGATTCTGAGCAGATGGAGACATGATGTTACTGCACATTCACAAGAGACCTCCAAGTTTTGATCCACCAGTGGCTGGTAGATCAAAAGATAAAACAATAACTATAGCAATGAGCCAACGAGGCCAGTGGTCTAACACATATTTCGAATAATATAGGACAACACATAGGGAAGGCTGATACCTTTGTCCTGTTCCTGTCTGTCCTGCTGTCTCCATGTTAAGAGCAGAGGGACCTCATGCTGGATGAAGTGAAGCAGCTCAATGGAGTTGGACATCCATAGTACCAGCGGCTCCAGGCCTGGGATCAGATCCTTCATGTTCAACACATGCAACTCTGCTGACATATCACTGGAGCTTCTGTTGCATAAAGAGCACAATGTTCACATGTTATAACAACATAGGCAGACAGACAGATGGATAAACTTGTGTGAGTCTATACAACACACCAAGAATCCATTAATTATCAGGCCAACCAACCAACAAAACATCCATCTATCCACCTATATACCTGTCTGCCCAAACAAGAAACCAAGATTCATTTGTCTAACCAACCAACCATATAAAACAACCATCCCTCATCTGTCTTACTAACCATCCAGCTGTCAATCCATAAAAATATCTGTCCAACCAACTAACCAACCATCTTTCTGTCTATGTACACCTATGTATAAGCTTGCTCGTTCAAACAAACTATCATAAATCTATTAATTTGTCTGGGTAACCATCTACCTTTTTGCCTGTCAGTCTAAATATCCTTTCAGAAAACCAACTGACATCCATCCCTCTAACCATTTATTTATCTTTCTGTCTGCCTGTCTGTCTGTCTGTACAACCAACCCAACAAACAACTATCAATCTATCTTACTGTCTAACCAAACATCTATCTATCTATCAAAATTTCTGTCCATCCAACCAACTAAACAACCATCTCTAGTCATCCAACACCAATTCATTGGTCTGTCCAACCAATCACACAGCATTTATCAATTAGTTTTTCTAACCAACCAACCATTCTGTATTTTTACGTCTGTCCAACCAAAAAAGCGATCACCAACCATATCTAAGCATTTATGGTTATCTGTCTGTCTAACCAACCATTCATCCATCTATTCAATTGTATGTCCCAACAACCAACCAATCATCTGTCTGTCTGTCCATACAGTTGTCTGTTTGTCTAAATGTCACTGGATTAACAACCTTCTACACCTATGCTTGTAAAACCTGTCTTTTATTTTTATTTTTTTATACTTTGAATAGCAGCAATCCAAATCAAAGTTCAAATCATTGAGGATTTGAGGTTAAGTTTCCCCCTTTAATACCTACGTTTTAACTACTAATCTCACCACAATTTGGAGGGAAATGACTAAAAATCAGGATGTGGACTGAGAGGAAAATACCAGCTCTCTGCTTGCCAAATTCACAATTTAAACACAAGACAATCAGAGCCTGAAACGCTTTAACACTGCTGTCTGTCAGCAGACAGATTTATTACTGTACAATTCAACAGTTAATGACGCGCTCAAGTGGCCCTGTCCCGGGTCGAGATCGGGCACCACAATGAATAAAGTCGTACTTTAAGTTCCCTGCTCTTATTTCAGAGGCGTGTGAAAGAAGAATGGTTTCAAGAAGAAATAAGCTCTCTCACATGTCTGGCTGCAGAGCTGCAAGTTCTTTTGTTCTTTCCTGTGGAGGAGGGAAAAAAAAAGAAGAATCTCAGAAGAACAGCTCTGTTAAGTGTGCCACAACCTTTAATCCCCTGATGACAATACTGACCTACTTTAGCTCTCCAAAAGGGGTGTCAAACAGGGTTAGTTCTTGTGTCCAGTACTCTTTTTTGTTGGTAAATGTAAATATGCATCATATGGACATCATGAACTTTATATATATATATATGGTATATATGGTGTTACTCCAAAGCTTCATGCAATTCACTGCACTTTCTTGTTAGTTAGTGGATTTGTTGGCTGTTTCATAGTCTATTCCACCACCCCACATAGTGAGTTATAAACATAAACAGAAGGGCTTTCCACATTTGAAATAGTACACCTTGGGTAAATGGGACCCTGAGTTATCTCGCTTCACATTTCACACTGCTCAAAATTGACCTGGGTTAACAATTAATCCTGGTACAAATAGCTCAAACCCATGCGCTGACTTTTCACACTGTGCATTCCTAAACCCTGGGTTAACATTAATATTTGCGGTGTCAGTGTCACTGATGAACGCAGCAGGCGACCTGTTTACACAAAGGCTCTAGTGTTGCGCATCATCATAATGTATATTGTCGACTGTACAATCAAGTTTTTCCTGAATGGACTTTTCAGACTATGAAGGTAAGAATTAAACATCTTCTTTAATTCAATTGTGGCGTTTTCTGTCACCATTTTAAATATTTCTCTTTAAATGCTGAAACTACTGTTTATACAAAGCGCTGTGTTTCTGTGATTGTCCAGAGCATGTGAATATGAAGCATGCGACTGGTTTTCTGTGGCTAAGCATCTAGCCGTAACAATCTAACACCACTTTTCTTTTACACCATACACGTTTCGCACCACAATGTGGGGTTAATTCCACTTATAAATTATAAGTGTGAAATGGTCCTCTACCCGGGGTTAAGTGCAGTGTGAAAAGCCCTACAGTACCTCAAGTGGTACTCAAAGGTGTTTCAAAGAATACCATGGTATATGGCCAAAAAAACACAATTACTTGTGGTACAACATTATAATAGTGTGTTTTTCTTGGTTATGGCATGTGTTTTTTTTTTTCTCACTCACCCACATGGTGAGCTGGATCTGATTGGCAATAGAGAGCAGCAATTTCCGAAGGTGAGCCAACTCAAAGTTGGTGGCGGAGTGTTGAATGCACAGACACAGAAGAAAGGCTGGAGTGAGTTTAGGTTCTTCCCCTCCTGAATCCACCATATTGAGAATCTTCTCCAAGACCTGATCTTCGTGCTGCACCTGATAGGACAGCGACACCACCTTACCATCCAAGTCCCTCCAGCGGGCGGCCATTTTTTGAGTCCTCCTCCTCCTGACAGACGTCCCGCACAGTTTACAGGGTGACGTCGTGGCAGGGGGACACAGGGTGGCCATCCAGGACGGGGTCTGGAAGGCTCCTGAGGCCGTAGGGTCCTTGAACATGAAGAGATAGTGCTGACCGAGCCCCACCAAGTCACCTGGACACAACTCAACCTCGTCATCAAGAGGGACGCCGTTGTGTGTTACACATGCACTGTGGAGGGGTCTGAGCACGGTTTGCATCTTACTGCCGCCCTCAGTTTGGTCTTTGGCGGCGTCTAGGCGCTGTACGCAGCAATGCTGAGGTAGAATGTCGGGGGCAAAGAGTAGGACGTCCACCTTCAGGGTCTCCTCATTCTTACCAGCGGAGGATTCACTGGAGCAGCCAAACACACAACTGTTCCCACTCATCAGATAGATCAGAAAGTCCTGACAAGAGATTAGCAGAAGAAACAGGAGATTGCGATAAATTAAACAAGATAACTTTGGGCTAATAGAATCTTAAACCAAACTAACAAGCAAGCAGTGAGTTCACTAATGGTTGAGTACTGGGACAAAACAGTATAAGGGGAAATTATTTATATACCAAGGATTAGAGATTTTGGGATGAATCTGTAAAACGTATTCACCTTTGTTTTGGTGAAACTTCCTGCATCTTTCATTGTCTCTGTTATTTTCAAAACTAATGGCAGTTAAAGGTGTGGGATTTCATTGTTCAATGTCTCAAGAATCAATGTGTTATGTAATAAGAGTGAACTGACAACTACTGGTAACAGAATTTAAGAAGGAAGAGTGAGGACGGTCTTATCTAAATTCTTCATCTGCTTATTGTGGTGTCAAAACAGACCGCACTGTTAATAGATTGATCCACTTTGTGCTGCTAAACCACATGATTATTCTGATCTGAAAGAAGCACCTCTCAGCACTATGGGAAGTGATTGACATAGAGCTGTTCTAAGTCCCTTAACAAGAGATAATCTCCCAAGCACCTGCTTTAGGCCAAAAACTCACTCTCATTCACCCCTTTACAAAACCCTTTTGCTTGACGTGAGAAACATGTGATGAGCAGAGCAACTCGGAATTAAAACATCTGTCACTCACAACGCTCTACTCATCACTCGTTACTTGTGGAAATGGACTGAGGACTGAGGCTAAAGTAAACCAAAATTAAAGCCCATGTTTAAGGCCAGGTTCAGAGTAAATGTCAAGAGTTTTTATGCACAATGAATTATCCTTTGGTACTTAATCATCATCATTTATTATACTTTAGCTGTTGGAACATTTAAAATCACTGATATCAAAATCACATGATCAACATTTCTTTGAATTCATATACAAACAGTAATAAAATGGTGTGGGGGAAAAAACAACCTCATATGTGACTGAATGTATTATGTATTTATTTATTTATTAATTAAACATCTCTTCAGTTGCGAGTTATAGAGTGCATTAGTGCACTTTTTTAGCATCGTTGGTTCCTGAAATAATACCCATAGGGATTTTTTAAAAAGGTCTTTGCTAAAGCGCCATAAAGCATGAAACAAGCCAAACCAGCTAAGAGGTGAATCACAACATTACAAACTTTGATTCCAATCAAAACGTTATTGAAAATTAGACACAAACTCAGAGGTACAAGACTGTGTACTTAACGGCCTTAGTGAGGGAAAGAACTACAATCCCACTAAAGTCATTCGCAGTGCTTCATGGGAGTAGGCGGAGCTAAAGCGCTCTTTTTGTGCGTTTTGTTTGTGTCGACTCTCCGATTGGTGGAACTTTCCCCACAGCATTATGGGTAATGTAGTTTTTCACCACTAATTCTGCTGCTGAAAGTGATTATTTAAAAAAAAGTAATTGAATTTATGCGGGCTGGCAGCTTCAACTGAAACAAATACCATAGATTAATAACCTCATATCTCACAGTAGGGCTGTCTTTAACGGTTTATAAGTAAGCATTAAAAATCTATTTCCCTATGGATAAAATGAATGAAGTATTTACTCTCCAGAACCCGACTGTTGCTCTCAATAGTGGGAGAAAAGACATTGTGCATGACATTTCCAGCTAAAAATGTAGAGACTCAAGGGACAAAGAGCAAAAACAATAAAGAGAAACTGTACTGCGTGGCAGAGTGAGTTGTGTTTCTGCCTTGACTGACCGCAGGCTTAGTAAACAATGCTGATTATTACCTACAGTAAACTGCAGTGCTGCTCGTATCCTCAAGGCACTGGAATTTCTACTCCTGATTATAGTTCAGCATTTTAACGAGACAATACTCATATAATTACTGCTATAACCGCAAGCTTGTTTATTCCTCTCTCCCATGCATGTTTTCAGAAAGCAAATTAAATGTTTGTCTTCATAATTTTTTATCAACTTTTTTGTGCCTCTGCTAATTTTTATCTGGATGATATCAGTCTCTGTTCTGGTATGTAATGCCCACTTTTCACAATCCAATCAACTGTAGATGGATTATCATTGAACATTCTGTTTCAACTGTGAATATTTCGCATTGAAAAGGCTAAAAAATGTGGTTATGTTCTAAGGTTGCAGTTTTCCAGTTTAGTGTGTACATGCAAAAACTCACACACCCTTGACAATGCGTACTCAGCAACACTGACTGTGAGGAATAGCCGGGTAGCAGATTTCCTGTCTCTGAAAACATGTGTGGCTTTTCCACACAGTTTTCCACAGAGATGTTTAAAATGTTCTACAAACACTAGAAAACTACTGTAGTCGGTTTTGACACCTTTTGTCCTTTTTTGTTGTTGTATGAACTACACATTTTTTTGTAACTTAATAGATCATATTGATTTGTCGTGGTATCTTGGTTCTGTGATGGAATCAAATGGCACAAGCACACTTTTCATGCAAAAACAATTCACAAAAATAACTCAAAATGTGGACATTTGATGTGCGAAACAGGCCTAACACTATTTTCCCTTCACTGTTGCCTTTAATCTGTTGGATCTCTGGGTTTATTAAGGGCTTTTGGGATTCTGTGTGTGTTCTTAATGTGTGTCTCACGCACTTCGGCGTGTTGTGGTTTCTTCAAATCTTCTCCACCTGTGTGAGAGCTCATGTTGAGCAGAGCTCCAGTTTAGCTCCTCACTCACTGATGGCCAGTCCCAGGATGCCCTGAGACACATGGATCATCTGCCGTCCATATGTCCGCCTGCCTGTCCAAATCATGTTGCTCTGACCTGGGCTAATCCTATAGAAAACTACCACACACACCACACACTCTCTCCACAGTGAGTGGCTCCAGATTAAACTGTGCTTAAGTCAAGACTTTACACCACTGTCAACAACAAGGGATGAATGTGCCAATGTCTTATGTAAGGTTTGAGATCTGCTGTCAGGGATACTGTGCTTTCTTTGATTAATTTACAATAAAACAGCAACACTTTGTTAGGTTTGTACTAGCAGAATACACATAGAGCATTAGAATCATTGTTTTGACAAATATTGGGATTTTTGACCATTATATGAAACATATGTAGCATCTCAGACTGCTGCTGCAAAGATATCAAGGCTAATAACACTGAAATGGTTCAATGGTGTACAAAAACAATAGACACAATGACTTTTGTCACAAAAATAAATCCTCATTCTCCCATTCTCTGCTGCCAAACAATTATTCTTCAAGGGTCTTTACACTTGAGTCGTTGTTGAAAAAACAAGCCACAAACCTCAGTTTAGAAAAAATGTAATGTAGTTGCTTACTGGCTCTAATAAAAAGAGCCTATACTCTATGATATTCTGGTCACTAGCCCTTGTATGCCTATTTGGTTCGAAATTGACCCTAATTGATTGCATTAGCATCCAACACTACGCCACTAGCGTATCTACGGATGCGGCAGCAGACGAACATGAGGATTCTTTCCAACGTTTAGCAAAACACTGCGGATCACGTCATTTCAACGTGGCAAATTACATTGAGCCACATGATTGGATAAATCACCAATGTCCATAATGCCAACTGTGTGGGAAGAGCTGCGTTCCAAAGTTCGATTCTTTAGGTTTAAGGTTACAGAAATAAATCCTTAATAAGAGTACCAGTACCAGAAAAAGTTGTGCTAGTCTTATGCCGGGTTCAGACTACATGATATTTTAGCACAATGTTTGATGTAGGGTTTCATGGTGATTCATAAACGACAATGGCTGTGGGGACGCAAGAATTGATAGTTTTATCTCGTGTAGTGGCGCTGCATATGCTTCACGACGTCACGACTAAAAACCTAGCATGTTTAAAAAAAAATGTGGCCCTCCACAACCTTTCAAACATGGCGAAACGAAAGAGAGATTGGTATTGGTGCTGCTAGGTGGACTTATGTCAACAGTATGTCAACAATATTCCTACCTCTATGGTGTTTCCTTGAGGGACAACCACAAGAGAGTGAAAAAAGATAAATACTGGCGAACGATAGTGGAGGCGCTTCAGCAACCCGGTGAGTACTGGAATTAGCATTAGGCTAGTACAAACATTGTTTGCTTTAGGCTCTTGTTTCCAGAAGTCAGTCGCTAGTTCCGCCTTCTCTAGACATCATGCACATCATTAAAGATGGCAAGAGATGATTGGTCGGGAAGCAATGTGTAGTTGACATGTATCTTGTCGAAGACACAACAAGAATTTAGGAGTCAAAATCGCATAATCCGACACAGTTACTATCGTAACAGACAAAGATATTGTGTAGTCTGAACCCGGCATTACCTACAGTTTCAGAACCATAACTAGCACCCTAATCCAAATAACAACATCACCGAGGGTCCAAAGAGCCAGTGTCGTACCTGTCTGTGGCTGTATCCTTGCAGCAGAAGGAAATATGGGAAATCAAAGGGCAGGTGGATGGAGTACTGGGTGTTGTTGTCATCGCTGCTCTCCGTCTCCTCTTTCTCTGCGTTGAGGCGGTGAGCCTCTTTATCAGCCTCTGCCTCTGGATCCTCCTGCTGAGGTGCATTATGGGTCTCACTGGCTTCTTTTCCCATAGTGGAGACATCCATTTCACTCAAGCTCCTCCAGATACCCAGAGCATCCACCCCTTCATTCGTCCCATCCACGAACAGGGAGGTGACCCGCGAACGGCCGTGCTGCAGCTTTCGGGCCAGCGCATTGAGGCCTGGGGGATCAAATCAAAAATTAAAAACTATGATTTGCACAGAAACAATGCGTACATTCTCACAGTGTCATAAAGACAAAAGATGGAGCATATTTGCTGAAGAGGATAATAGCACTGATTATGGCTTAGTCAGACTCATTACTGCATGAGCAATGTCATAACTGCCTAAAATGATGAGGCAAATACTATTAAATGCTTTGAGATAATGCTTGCATACATTCTTCTAAATATAGCTGTACATTTCTTTCAGATGCTCGGCTATTAGATGACTCTTTGGTTGGATGGAAGTGACGTAAACATAAACAGCATTGAAGTGCTGTGAAAGGTTCTCAGAGGTCAGGCTTTCACACCCATAGGCACTCTGGGCGTTATCAGCTGTGGAAATGGGCGGTCGTCTACATTGTTCTGCCAGAACACACAGCTTCCCCCCCGTCACCGATTCTCAAGAGAACCCTGTGGAACAGCACAGCCCCGCGCCAAAAAACACCCTCAAGAGTGCAGGAAACACGCTCAGAAAAGAAAAACAAGCGGCCATTTCGATGTTGGCGGGCCGGAGCGCGGTGGGAAAGCGCAGTGTGAGTGCTGATAGGACTATCCCAATAAAACATACTTCAGAGAGAGCAATTTCACTAAGCTTCTTGCTGACGAGCTTTTGTTGGGATAAGCTACGAGGCACCTCAGACTGTTAAAACATTCCTAAATTGTGTCAACTGGAACATAGATCAAAGGTCAGCTAGTCAAAACATCTCTAAATCACACCAATGCCGATAACTATGATGATAGCTATGTTAGCGTCCACACCAGTACACAATACCATTTCGTTTATTGTGAGTGTGGTGCTGTTATGCCGTCTTTAAAAGCTCAAGCTCGTTAAAGTCAGGTTGATTCTGATTGGCTGACAATGTCTTGGCAAAAATCAGTCTGAAAGTGATTCCAACAATATTGTTTCTCTGTGTTTGTTATCATTATAGTCGTATATTCACAGAATTACAATGTTTATTAAAACTTTATAGTTATAGTTAACGTTAGGGCTAATCTAAGGATTAATCTAAATACAACTAAAATCATGATATGAATGATGATTAACAAACTGCTGTGATTTAATTAAATAAATATTTACGCAGTGTGTTTTCGCATGAAACGTGCCACTGTGTTCTTTTACACTTGAAATGCTGCTCCACATAAATTCCCTCTCTGCATCTGTTCTAGATTTGAGTCGCTTTAAACATTATTATTAGATTTCCCCCCCAAATCGTGCAGCCCTATTTATCGTCCTTGATGTAAAGGGGCCTTCAAACTATTGAAAGTACCACTCACACTCACTCAGCCAAACTGATATTGCCGCAGTACCTGCAGTGATGGTGTCTGTATCCTTGGCACTTTGCGCCTCCACGCTTGCTCTTCTCTGGATCTCGAAGCGCCTGGAGAATCCCTCTTTGGGTTTCCAGAGCGACTGCAACACGAGGGGCTTCTCATGGTCGCCGACAACCCGAATGCACTCAGTCTTCCATTCGTGGTCCAACCCAGTTCGGCCAATCACATCGCAGAGCACATATGCACTGGAGTCTTCCTTTTCCAAGCAGTACCTGTGTGAGCGGAGAACAGTAGTTGAACTCACTGGCTGGACTAACAACGAGTCAGGGAACAATGGAAGCGACCAGTGACATGAGGTTGTTTTCAAATGTATCACGATTAATGTAGCCTTTCGATTTCTTTAGCTAAATGAAAACTTTAATTTCTGTTTCAGTGTATTGGTAAAAAAATTAAAAACAGTTAAGCGCATCACTACATCGACGCATACACTCTTAAAAACAAAGGTTCTTTATGGTCTTTTATGCTTCCATGAAGAATCTTTAACATCCATGGAACTCTTCCATTCTGCAAAGGTTCTTCATGGTAGATTTAGATTATTAAAAATAGTCCTTTTAAGAACTGTTCAGTGAAAGATTCTTTGAGGAACCCAAAATGGCCCTTTTATTTTTAAGAGTGCAGTGATGCGACATCCAATCGCACACACCGACTCATCCGGCCCTTCATCCTCACCTCTCCAGAGCCTCTCTGACCAGCTCTTTGGCACTGGAGTGACCGGTGGCCAGAACGCTCTTATAGTGGGTCCCCTGACAAATGTCACTGCCAAATATCTTGAGTATCCCTGGGACGGTCCTCTGACTGGACAGCTCTGCAGGGTCGTCCGATTCCAGGGTCCCGCCCTCCTGTCGCCCGTTTGGCAGAATAGGACTCCGGTTGAAGACCGTGGTCAGTTTGTTGTTGTGTCGGCGTATCTTGCTCTTGGCCGGCTGCCTGACTCCGGTGCTCTCCACAGACTGAGCCGTGCTGTCAGACGCGCTGGACCTGCCACACACACACACACACACACGGTTAACATCACTGTAAAGATGTGCACATCTGCACACAGTCGACTTTAGACGCAACAATGGCAGATTGAGTTTAACAGGCGGCAGATCAAATACAAACCCCTGGTAAGAAGACAGTTCACTGCTTGAGAAAAAGAGCTGGAAGTGTTTAATACTGTTAGAAATGTAATATATATTAATGTTTGAGACTATTCGTATGATGTTTACAGTTAAGTTGCATGTCAATTTAAACTTGAATCAATGTTATCTCTAGGTTGTTGGTTATAATGTAACATGAATGACAGATGCTCACTTTATCACTAGTAGCTACTGTACAAGATTGGATGAATTATAACACTTGATAAAAATCGGACAATAAATATTGTTTTATTAAAGTATCTATGAGATTTTTTTTTTGGACTCATCAGCTAATTCATGTATTTTAGTAATAACATATTTTTTTAGATGTTTGCTTTAAACTTGTATTATTCCTGACAAACAAAGGAATAAATACTTTATAAAGACAAAAACTATACATAGATATTAATATTACATTAAAGAAATATACAATTAAGAAAAATAAGTATAAATATTAAATATGAATAAGTATTAAAAAATAATTGGTAACACTTTACAATAATGTCTCATTTGTTAACATTAGTTAATATGAACTATGAGCAATAAATATTTACAGCATCTATAAACATATGTTGATGTTAATTATTAAAAATCCAGTTGTACATTGTTTGTAGCTCATGCTAAATAATTCCTAAAGTAACGTTAACAAATTAAATTATTATTATTATATAATAATCGTATTATTATAAGGCATTATTTTATGTGAGATTCTGTAGGTTTTTTTTGTTACATAAGCCAATGTGACATTCTGATCAATCATATTGATTATGTTTTTCCTCATATGTAAATATTTTAATATGAGTATGACTGGTAGTACACGTGTATGTTTCAATTCTTATACCAAAAGATGGCTATTTTTGTAATGGTGTATGTATTTTTGATCTGTTATTACAGAAGGAAGCACATATAGTGCCAGGTCTCAAATGTACAGTAATTTCTATAACTTTACAGCAGTGTTTTCCAAGTCAAGGACCAGAGACAATGCATTCTCTAGACTATATCTGTGTGTTTCATAATTGAATTCTAACAAATGTCTTTTTGTGAAATAAATAATCAATAAAATAATAAAAAATAAATGGCACTTGATTTGTTATTTTCTTATCTAATGCCATGATTGTCACATACATGTTTAAGTGTGATTTAATCCCCATACATACTTTAGAAGTCACTTTTTTCTTTATTTGTGTTATAAGTAAATGAATGCAATCAACGCACGAGAGTATATTAATAACTCACTGTAGAGATCCGTTGCTCGGCTTTCTGGTCAGCATCGCCAGGCGTCTCTTGGGCGAGCGGATCAATAACCCAACAGGGAAGCCGAGAGCTTGCTTAGAGATGTGATTGCTTCTCTCCTCCGAGATCATTTTAACATGTGCACAAATATCATGTATTATTACAAATGCCAAGATAATTTCCCAAAGCTATATCTGACTGCGGCGCGCGCTGTCAGAATAACCCGCGTCAGTGAAACACATGTTGCGCCTAGAAGTCGCTCTACTAGAAACTTTAAGCGCTGAACATCACCAGACGTCCTTCCTCATGTCCTGTGAACGCTTCTATAAATATATTCCATTGCGACGTTTATGAAAAAAACATTAAATATTGTTGCAGTCCGGTTTGAAGAAGTCCTCTTTAATTAGACATTAAAACGAAAGATAATCCGATACAGTAAACCACAGCGTTTCTGTCCGCTCCAATGCCCGTGTTGAGTGTGTCCTGTCCCGTGTGTGTGTGTGTTTGGGTCCCGTTTGAAAAGTTAAGCGCTACTATACTATACTGACGTCATGAGGGCGTTTGGGAACTCTAACCGGAAGTCGAATCCTACTATGGTGTGGGTTTAGCTCATGAATATTGGGTTATGTGACTGGACGCACGAGGAGGAATCATCAGTTTGAACACAACACACACTCCTGTGTTCAAGAGGGTGTAGTTGTAGTGGGAAAAAAGAGCCAAGCCAAAAAAAATAAGAAATATTTACTGGTATTTTAATGACTTAATCTCAAATCACTGGTCAGGAAATTAACATGAATTGCACAAATACTGTAGGCTACATAAAGTAACTTAGCACGAAATATCATTCTCCTTTGTTTTCTTTAAATGTGTAAGCCATGAGGGTCCATTTGCACACAGCTTTTTACAGGAATTAGAGGCAATGTTGTTCTTCAATGTTTTCAAACAGATGAGTAACGTTAGTTGAAAATTCAGTTTAATGTGAGACCAAAAATTCACTTTAGGGCACAAATCTGGACTCTAGGCAATAATATGAGCCTGATGGACTTGTTCTCAAGCCACTTCTGGGTTGTCTTTGCAATTTGGGGAGGATCATTGTCTTGTTGAAAAATCTGATCATTCCTCTTTAGATAACTTTTCATTTATGGGAAACAAGCCATTCTGCAATATGTTCATGTACTCTAAAGCATGAAATGACCTTTCACAGGGAAGCATCTCACCAATACCAGCAGCTGACTCCTCTTCCTCGAGTTTCATTATGAGATTTATTATAATATTTCTCAGCAGATTTTCTCAGCAGTCACTGGTCTGGAGCTTCACCATGCAACTCGTGTTTCATTGTGATTCATCACACACACCACTTCCCATATTCTGACAAAAACTCCATTCTGTCTTTGACGTTTCTCTGAAACAGTAGTTAAGTTGTGAATTTGCTTACATTCGGGTAATTTCCTGGTCAATAACTCGTGGTTAAGACCATTAAAAGCTTGGCCCATTTTATTTCCCCAAGACTGTACAACATTAAATTATGAGCGCAAACTTCGCCACAGCAGAGACCTTACTATTTTGTAGTATAATCACTCAAATGATTGACATACTCAATTATAATATAAATACATACAGTAGATATGCTTTATGCCATTAGTACCTTCACCATATGTGAAAACAAGGGGACAGACGGAAGATCTGAAGTGAGGTGTCCAACTTTCCCAAGAGGAAAAGGGAAGGGTGGGAGAGGATTTCCCTTGCCCGGGTGTGAAGGGACTCAACAACGTAAAATATGCCATCTCTCTGCTTTCTCATAATATTAGCTCATTCTTCAAGTATTTGTGTGTATAACTTCCACACGCCCCGTTTTAATCCCACATAGCAGAGATCTGAGGTGTCCTCCATCTAGCGGCAGACGCTGTAACTCCCATGGGATGGTCCGTTTCCTCCTGCAAGGGGCGCTTTGAACCTCAGAAAACCAATCAATTCTCCACTGGACAGCATTCAAATACCCACAGGTGTTTCTCTTACTGAAGGTATGTGTACACTGAAATCATTCATTCATTTAGGGCTATTAATTCAATACCAAATTCAAGTCATTTACAGGTCAAGTTATTTTAATAAAACCCCTAAGTAAACACGAACGACTGTGATTGGTCCACCCTTTTACAGCACTAAGAAGAGTAATGCGTGACAAAGGTGTACGACGTCATTGAACTGCGTGATTAAGCGTGATTTAAGATCGCACATAATAATTACATTATTATAAATGACACGTGCTTCTTTTTAAACTATCCCCAAAATGCCTTGTAATTTGCCCGGCTTACAACACTTAAAGCTTTGGACATCATTCATGTATAAAAAGAGAGCTGTGTACATGTACACTATGGACTATACTGGGACACCTGACATCACACCAACAGGGACTGTGATGACATCACATTCTAAATACACAGACATTATTATGGAGTTGGTCCCCCTTTGCAGCTCTTCTGGGAAGGCTTTACATGAGATTTTGGAGTGTTTTTGTGGCAATTTTTGCCCATTCATTCAGTAGAGCGTTTGTGAGGTCAGGCACTGATGTTGGACGAGAAGGACTGGCTCACAATCTCTATTCCAGTTCATCCCAAAGGTGTTGGATGGGGTTGAGCGGGCCAGTCAAGCTCTTCCACACCAAACTCATCCAAACATGTCTTTACGGACCCTGCTTTGTCTTTTATTTTTTGGAAACAGCATTGTTGGAAACCACAAAGTTGGAAACAGCATTGTCCAAAATGAAGTGAGGGGCCAAGCCCAATCCCTGAAAATCAGCCCCGCACCATTATCCCTCCTCCACCAACCTTTACATTCTCCTGGCATCCGCCAAATCCAGACCCACCCATCAGAGTAAACGCAGACTGCATGGCTAGGAGTTTGATTTTACACTCCTGTGGCGATGGGTCTGATTGAAACGCCTCCATTCAATAATTAATAGGTGTGTCCCAATACTTTTGTCCATGTAGTGTATCTTTGACTCATAGTCAGGAACCCAAAAAAGTACTCACTTTCTGTTATGAGCCGCTTGGTGGCTCATTTTTTCATTATTTGTTTAGTGTAAAACAAAAGCAGGCTCATTAACTGAACCAGAAAAATTATTTGAGCCATACGGTTTATCATTAAAAACATGTTATACCATGGTCTGGGTGAATACTCGATTCTGATTGGCTGCAGGGTGTCCATTAAAAAGTGATAGAGGACACCTAGTAAAGGAGTTCTGGTGAAACTGACTGTTTACCGTTCGAAATTAATAAATAAATGCGCTGGCTACATCAGCTGTGAGTAACCATAGCAACAGGCAGTCAAAGTATCTATACGGACTATAAATATCTCCGGTAGCTAAATAAACCGTCAGGCGTAACCAGGGAAACCAAGTTATTGTTTGTAAAAACTTTAGATTTCGATTGTAAAACTAATTAAAATATAAACTAATGGTTTAAAAATGTGTTATTTGGCAAGTGACCATGGTATAAGCGGGTTAATGCCCGAAGAGGTGTCCATTGTCAGGTATATATGGACTTCGGCAGCGTGCCATTAATACCTGACAATGCACACCTCATCAGGCATTAACCCTTACTTATACCATCACCATCAGATTTTATAATTATTTGTTATTGACACACCAGACCTGCAAACTCTCCACTGGAGAAAAAAAAGGTACTTAGTTCAAATAGTACAAAAAAACATAAGTATTTAATGAATATGGGAAGTCAAAGTGTAGGCTATGTAATCAGATGCTTGTTCAGCCAATACAACAGCACAGAGCGGTTCTGGTTTCTTCCTTTGCTGTGTGAATTTTGACAGAATCACGAGAATGGCTTATTTTAATGTCACTCAACAATGGTCTGTTTCGAAGTGTGTATTTAAACTTCATCTTCAGTTTTGGTGAATTTGGTCGTTCCCCTTCAGACGGCCATCGAGTGAACTGACATGCCTGTCCAGGTAAGCTTCAAATCACATTCAGAGCACTGAAGAACATCTCTACTGTTGAAGGATGTTCTTGCAGATGTGCGGTCCCACGTAACTCCCATGGCATTGGAGAAAAATCAGACGCCAGCATTTTTTTTTCTTAGTTTTTATTCAAGACAAATACAGGTTTTAAAACGGGAACAAAAATGAAAACACTTCACTAAACTAAAATCGTATAAAGATTTGGGATTTGAGCATACAGAGGGAAAATTAAGAGATAAAGCAGTGTAGAGACCCTTTAAGGCTTCCAGTCAAAATACTGAACTAAACCCGATCTTCAATATTTCCAACGTGTAAATTGAGAGCGGACTGTACAGAGCAAAACATGCCACAAAGTATTTTATTCATTCTGAATGCATACTAACAGAAATAATGGTGGACTTTGCATGTGCATCTATGCCAGCGTATATAGCAGTAAGACCAAAGAAAACCAAACAAACATAATAAAATGAACACGGAAGGTCCTGTGGAAACGCTGAAAAAGGGCTACAGAACCATTTTTTTACATTTACAGCTTTATCATATAGGCCACTACATCTGTGGTTCACCTTGTTTTAAAGCAGCGGAGCTGAGTTGTAGGATGGAGGTCTTCAGGTCTTCCTCTTGCAGCTGTTCAAACTCCTCCTGATGTACACAAATGGTCAGAGAGAGCTCGATTAGTGTGTGAAACCACAAACATTTACAGCATTAAGTACATTTCACAAGTTCTGGAAACAAATAAAAAAAGCTCCATTCTTTCATTTAACACAACTTTTTAAAAATGATCAAACCACTTTTTCTTTGTTTGTTTGTTTAAGACAAATTATGTCCTTTTGTCCAATCAGAAATCAATCAATTTGATCACTTTTATTAACATTCTCTTTATTTCTATCCTCTTATCAATTATGTAAGTCTTCATATTGTACATAGCAGCAGTGATAGCAACTGCTCAGCTGTAAGTAAAATGATTGAAGGTAAGCACACAAATAAAACCATGAAATATTGAAAGAATTGATATCCCCTCGTCTATACGGCCAGACTTTGACATTAAGGAGGCTGATCTCGTTCTGAAAGCATGCACTGCTATCTTAAGGACAACACAGGTTGGGAATTTAAACAAAACACGAGAGAGAAAGTAAAAGTTTACTTAAAAAAGACACCTGCATTAAAACAAGCTAATTAATACTAGGGCTGAGAGATATAGCCAATATGGCCCAATAGACTCAGCGGCAGATTAAAATTAAACGCCACTCTGAATAACGCAACAATTTTAGTGCTTTTTGCCATTTTCTCTAAAAAACCAGTAGCAAAAAGGTTTGGCATGTTTGATTTATTCCATTTCAAAATAGGAAAATGATGAAAATTGGTACACTTGTAGTGATGGTAATGAAGAGCAATCTAACCAACTTTTGGGTCTCTAGGACCAACTCTATAGCGCCACCACCAGTTCAAAAATTGCCATTGGAAATGGTTATAATTGGAATTCAAAACTATGATTCAACATAAGTAGGTAAATATTACTGTTTATTTCTGTGTATTGTTATATACACATGACAAATATTTGTATTAATTTTTGATTTTATTATTTTATTGATTTTTAACCTTACGATGGTGGATTGGCTGAAATGTCGGTTCTACTAACTAAAAAAAATACTTCCTTTAAACCGTTTGAGAGTACTTCGAATATCATCAGCTATGTTTCCAACGTTTAGATTTGTATGCAGACGGGGGGGAAAACCCCACGCTGAATCGAAACGCCAAGATTAGAAGAGAATCGAAATGCGCATAAATTAAAAGAAAAAGCGCATTAAAAATGTATTTGCTCAATTGAGGCAGAATTTAACCAGATAAGACGGTATGCGCATATAAACTACGATGGAAAGACATTTCCCAAATAAATCCATCGATCCGCAACAACAACAAAAACTTGCATGACACTGCCTCAACATTGATTGGATAACTGGAGTAACCAGTGAACCAATCGCATCACAGCTTCTCAGATGTTGGTTAGGTTATACTAAAATGCCTGAGCCAAAGTCTGTCATCAGAATGATTTGGTTTAATTCCCTCCAGAAGCGTCTCACATGATTGCATTTCCAAACACAAGCGTCTAAACTCAAGAGAACATGGAGGATAAAAGAGCCACAGTTTCTTACTCGATCGCAGCAGCTTCCATTGTTATTACACCAATTTCCCAGGAAGTGATGATTATGTTTCTCTTCAACACTGGGATGGAAACGCTGCTTTATTCGCAAATATTTTAGGCGACATTAAGTTATATTTGCAACTTTGAATGGAAACATAGCGTGTAAGATAAACAGATATAGCCTACGTTTGTCTAGCTATACCGCCCAGCCCTAATTCAAACCTATTACTTCTTTACTAAAACAGGCAAAATGAAAAATAAGCGACACAAACAAGGAGAAAGAACTGTTTTGAGCTTGATCTGGTTTGATAGGTTACAGTGGGATATCAATTGGGCTCATCTGTAAACCTGACACTTTTACATCCACCCGTTTTAGGTGTAGAATAAGCCATTGGTACTTGAAAAACCAACAGAAAGCAAAACTGAGGACAATTAAAACTGGGAAAAAAGAGATATATAGGGTATATAAACATCAAGCTCTGAGACACGTTCACAGGCAACAGCATTCAAATGGATGTGGGTAGTGAAAGGAGTACCTTGGGTGAGTACCTGCATAGATTGACAGTATCCTTGATTTTTAAATGGGCTTTTCATGGGGGTCGCTCACAACACCAACGCTGTGTGAGGTGTGGAAGTCAGCTGCAATAATTCATTAACCCTACACTTCCATCATCCCAAAGCTATCGGATCTCAACTTTAAGAACAGACGGTATTAAAAGTGCAACATATCCATGTAACTCCAACAAAAAAAAAAGAAATATATATATAGATCAGTATTCATTGCAGTTCAATGAACCTCTTATGAACACCTTATAGACATCAGATGGTAAAATGCTGTGTGTTTATGCATGTACTGTACATACATATGAGCACACAATCATTTTGTAAGTGCAATAGATGTGTAAACAAAGTTATCCACTAGTTTAATCTTACTGCGAGCATAGAGTAAAACAGGTTGAGGTAGTAAAGGCAGAGTTAGGAAAAAACTAAAAAAAGGAAAAAAAAAGGGAAAAAAATAAATAAAACACGTAAATTTGGAAGAGAACTTGTCTAAAGAGACAGATATATGACCGATACAAAACGAGGTACCTCCAGGCATGTTTTTCAGGGCTACACTGGCCTTTCCCTCTGGGTTTGTTTCTTTCTACTTTTCTTCCGTTTCATCAGCCTAGTCCCCATCTTCAGTGCATACTTACGATGCACTATTAAAAAACAGGAAGAAAAATCACAGACAGAACTGAAAGAAAAAGGGGGGAAGGGGAGAGGGGGGAGAGACCGGGGCCGGGGAGGACGGTGCACTTACCTGGGGCTGATCTGAGGTCCTATCAGATCAGTTTTAATTGGACTGTGTGTCACCTTCAGAATGTAGCTCTTGGGCGGTGCCGTTCACTTCCGCTTTGGGAGGCTCGGCCTCCATGGGCTCGGGCTTGGAGAGCTCAATTGACCTCTCAACCGAGGCCTTTCTGCTGCTCCGTTTCTCATCCGAGGAGTCCTTGTGCTCTGCGAGAGGAGGCACAACCGCATTAGGTGAACGTACATGGCTCTCTGGGCGATATTCAGAGAAATAGCTTTGGAGAGTTTCAATACATTTTGAAAAGTTTAATTTGTCATGTTCAAGTAAGTCTGCACATTTTCCTTATATTAAAGGGTTAGCTCAGCGAGTCAACATTTACCCACCCTGGTGTTGTTTTAATGCAGTATGCTATTCTTTTTAACCCTTTAAAACTGTGTGTGTCGTCGCCGACACACACCAGCAAGCTGTATTCATTTGACCATAACTCTTCAACCGTTTGCACTATCAAAACCATTCAAATTGCCCGACAGTAGACAACATGTGCTTTTCGGCTTATTACGGTAATTTGTCACAAAATGTCACAAAAAAGACTTGTATATATGTATTATAGTTCATTTTTCAACTTTAAAGTGTTAGTTTCTTTCGTTCATGATTTTTCCTGTTTTTTCTAAATAGAAATCAGTACATTTATTCTCGTTTTTTTTTTTGTGTCTATTTAAATTCTATTTACAAACTCACCACACACAATAATGGTCATTAACTGTAATTTGTTGAAAGCTAATCTTTTTCTGAAAAAGTCTTATATTAAAGGGTTAGCTCAGCGAGTCAACATTTACCCACCCTGGTGTTGTTTTAACACAGTTTGCCGCCCTTTCTTTTTCACACCATAACTTGTTTTTCTCAGCTCTTTTTCACACAGCTTGTGTGCTTTTTCTAGGCGAGTCAGAGTGAACTGCGACACTAATAGAGTCGTGAACTTGTAGCCGTGCGCAGAAGACCAACGGCCAAGGTCAGGATTTTTGTTAAATAATACACTAACATTCGGTTTGTTTTTCACCAAACCCTATAAGTGTACGTCTCAGAACACTTGGAGAATACGGCATGTGTCGCATGGGATCATTCTGTGAAACTTTTGTGTCTTTCACTGATATTATATGGACAAGCGTGAGGAGGACTTTTTTTTCTCCTTTTGTGGTCCAAAAAAAGGCACTTAATTTTCATTTTAGCGTGTTAAGTCATCATTTACTCACCCTGATGTAATATATATTTATATTTAATGTAGTGAAAAACTGTGTAAATATTAAACCTTAAAGGATAATTACTTCATTTCACTTCTTGCATTAAATACTATAACTGGTTAAAGTCAGTCAAAATATTTCCTCCTGTTGAAAGGATAAAACAAAAATGATACAAAAACAAAACGGGTAACACTTTACAATCAGGATTCATTAGTTAACGAACTAAGAATAAACACTTCTACAGCATTTGTTAATCTTAGTTAATGCTTAGTTAATATCAACATTTACTAATACATTATTAAAATCAAAAGTTGTATGTGTTAACATTAATGCACTGAACTAACATGAATAACAGTATTTTTATAACAATGATTAATAAATACTGTAACAAATGTATTGCTATTGGTAGTTCATGTTAGTTAATACATTAGTTAATGTTAACAAAGTAAAACACTAAGTCTTATTTAAAAGCCAACAAACACTCAATGCTCTGATCAAAAACTTTGCAAAAAAAAAAAAAGAAAAGTCTTCAGGAATTAATTATGGTTGAATGCCAGACCTTTGTCCTTAGAGGATTTGTCCTTGTCTCGGTCTCCTCTGTCCTTTTCTCTGTCTCTGCTGCGGTGCCGGTGGCTCTTGCGCTCAGAGCTGCGGGACCTCCTCCTCTCCCTGCTCCGAGAGCGGCGCTTCCTGTCCGAGCGTTCCCGGCTGCGCCTCCTCTCTCGGTCCCGGCTCCTGCACACATCATCAGCACAACTTTAACCAACGAGATCTCAACTGGCACAACAGGGGAACGATAGATACAGTAAAGTACGTTCAACCAGTATTATTACTGTTAAAACAAACTATAAAAACCATTTTCGAAATTTCATTTTCTGAAGTAAAGCTAAAATATTATTTAAAAAAAAAACTAAAGTTATACAATTAAACTAATCAAATTAAAATGACTAAAAAGAAAATGCTAAATAATGTTGTTGTTTTTTTTAAAAGTAAACTTTTTCAAAAAGTAAAATTGCAAAAGCACACACAAAAAAAAGATAAATAAAAATATTTGGGAAAAAAAGTATACTTAAAATGGCAAATGCACAAACATGACTAAATCTTCAAAATTAAAACAATAAAGCCGAATAGTAATAAATGCTATAATAAGATATAAATTTGGCATTTTAACAAACAAATCTATGCTGATCAGCTCAGCTGGAGTATATTGTGAGAGTTGCGCACCTGCTGCGCTTCCTGTCGCGCTCCTTACTCCTGGACCTCCTCCTGTCTCGAGAGCGGCTCCTGCGGCGGTCCGACGCTCGGCTGGAGTGTCTGCTGTTGGAGTGACTCCTCCTGCTGCGCCGGTCCCGCTCACGTTCCCTGTCCCGTTCCCTCTCCCGCTCGCGTTCCCTCTCTTTCTCACGCTCTCTCTCCTTCTCCTTTTCTCGCTCTTTCTCCTTCTCTTCCTCCTCTTTGCGTTTTTTCTCGCGTTCCTCCCTTTCGCGCTCCCGGTCCTCCTTCTCCTTCTTCCCTCGGTCCTCCTTCTCCGGGTCCTCTGAGCGCCGGCGCAGCTTTTCCTGTGGGATCAAACAAGAAAACCATAGTGTTATCAGTCCATCCAAAAACATGCATTACCACACTGTTGCTTTCTTATAATGTTTTCTTCAAATTGTGTTTTATGATTTAAAAGTACACTATACAACTTTTCTTTGTACACAATACATCAATCCTTCTATATTTTAGACCTGCCGGGATGGTTTTCGCGGGAAATTGCGCACATGTCATTTTGAAAGCCAAAATCACGACAAAAATAACTATAATGTGAAGTACAGGAAAGTACTCTAATTCACAAGCTTGACCATCAACAAACCTTCAGTTCCTCCACTGTGGATTTGATCTTGGCGTATCCCATGTGCTGCTTGCCCATCAGATGATCGTCCACTCTGGACTGAGCGTCACCGACTATGAGGAAAGCGCCACACACTTCACACACCTCCATCTGCTTCTCCTGAGCCGCAAAGCTCTCAATCGTCTGACAAACGAGAAAACAGGTCAGTGCCAAAACACACTCGAGTGAAAGCTCGTGATGTAAGTGTGTGTTCTGCACTTAAACACAAGAGGAGAAAGCTGTAACTCACTGAAGGATTGGAGCTGAGCTCCTCCCGCTCTTCCTTCAGCTGCTCCACCAGCTTCATCATGCCCTGCGCCTCCTCCACGCGACCCTCCGAGCCCAGCTCCTCGATCTGAACACACACACACACACGGTTACATCTCAGAGCCGCTTCAACACAGTCATGTTCACTCCTCAGCTGATGAGGCTCAGAACCAGTACCTGAAGAACAAGCTCTTCAATCTTCTCCGTGAGGACCTGCGCCTTCTCCTCGTTCTTCCCAGTTGGACCCGGCACCTACAAATCAGAGTCTGAAGTGAGTCGGGTTTGAAGAACAGGGTACAAACGAAGTGGCCTTAAAGAGTATAAACAAGGAGAGCAGAAAAGCACTGCAAAATCTGTATCCCAGTGATCTTTGGATATAGGGATAATTCACTCATCGATACGTTTTTATGGTCTTTTTACTTTAGAGTATTACAAAATCTGCATATAAGAGTATCATAACACACAAAAAAATAAATTTGATTTGTTCAAATTCAGTTTCATTCTTTCTCCAAAATCTGTTTTCTCCATTTAAATTGTCTTGTATTCTATTTTATTGGCCATTTTAATTTTAAGTAATGAAAAGGTGTATCTAATTAATCAATTTCATGAATCTTATGCAATTACAAGGTTATGAAAAAAAATGTTTTCCCAAATTTTGTGTTTTGGTTTTTATTTTTTTGAACACCATTTTAATGGTTTCATTAAATTGTAATAATTAAAAAGCATGCCAAATGATCAATTGAACTTATTTAATGATTTAACAATAAAAAACTAAACAATAGAAATTAAATATGAAGTGTTTATTCTTTCAGAAATTCTGTGTTCTCAGTTTAAATTTGGCTGGATTTATGATTTAATAAAAATAAATAAAAAAATAAAATGTTTGAATCAAATGAAGGCATAAACATTATCAACTTAATCTTTTTTGTTTTAATTTTATTATTGTTATTACTATGTGTTAATACATTGAGGAGATTTTCTCAATGTTCTTTCTCAATTCCAGATTTTCAAATAGTTGTATCTCGGCCAAATATTGTTCTATCCTAACAAACCATACATCAATGGAAAGCTTATTTATTCAGACTGTGTATAAATCTCAATTTCAGAAATTTGACCCATGTGACTGGTTTTGAGGTTTCCAGGGTCACATGTTCAAGACATAAAAGCGTTACCCCTGAGTTCTGCTGGGCTTGTGAGAGGGCTAGACGTGCGTGGCCCCTCCGGATCCTGCGCTCCACCTCGGCCAGGAGACTCTGCAGGTACCGCAGGAAGTCCCGCTCGTATCCCTCCTTCATGAAGCGGGAGCTCTTCTCATACCTGAGACATCAGGAGTCACGCTTTACAAACACTGAAGATGCACAACTGCACACGGGTCACGAATGTGTCCAGATCACATTTAATATAATTTATCACCATTCATTTGGGGAGGTGAAATTTTGGCTTTAAAACATTTATAACATTTTAAAAAGAGCAATTCTTATACGGAAAAAATAAGGAAAATAAGGAAAAATATAAATTGTGTAGGCTAACAATTTACAATAAGGTTCATTGGTTAACATGAACTAAGAATTAACAACACTTATATAGCATTTATTAATCTTAGTTGATATTAATTTCAGCATTTACTAATACATTGAATCAAAAGTTGTATTTGTTAACATTAGTTAATACACCATGAACAGCTGTATTTTTATTAACTCATTAACAAAGATTAATACATACTGTAATGTATTGCTCATTGTCTGTTCATGTTATTTAATACATTAGCAAATGTTAACTAATGTAAAGTGTTACCATTATATAAAATGTAATTAATGCTGACATTTTTACCCGCATGTTTCCAGCACTGAGAAGCAACACTGAGAATAATTACAATAATGTGATTTGTTTTTATGTATTTTAGTAACAGGAATCGGTGAAGGTCCTAAAAAGGCTTTATATTCTTCCCATATGATTTGATGTGATCCGGACATGTGATTTCCATGACATTCACACAGAGTTTTAACTTACACTTTCCTCAAGTTTTCATCATGGATTTTTTCACAAGGACCTAAAAAAAAAAAAAATCAATAACGATTCATTACAACGTGGACGTCAAGAGTAACACCAGATGATTGTGTTTCAGAAGCCGATCTTACCCAAGTCTGAGCGTGTGTTTGTGAAGAGTTCAGCAGGGCAAAAGCCACACAGGTAATACTTGCAGACCTGCAGGAAAACACTCATAGGTTACTCAAGATCTGTACATTCATGTGGGTTATTACATTAGAAAAATGACATTGACATTATAAGATGAAGGCATGAGCTTTGCTGGAGGTGTTGAGATTGTCATTCATTATGTAAATTCACGTGTCGAACTCTCACAAGTCTGAATCTTTTGTAATTACTTCAAATCTTACATATATATATATTAAAAACTGTACTTGCATAGCCTACCACGTATTATGAAATAAAAGGCCATTTAAGTGTACTTGAAGAGAGACACTCATGAGTCATGACTGTTTAACACTTAAATGCACTTTTAAGTACTTTGAACAATGTGAAATTAAAAGTGTAAGTACATTAAGTTATTCTGTTTAGAAAAAGCTTTTTATTTTAATGTGTTGAATAACATAAAAGCACATGTAAAGTACTTTTAATTTTAACTGTAGTGTGTAATTTGATATATTTAAAGTAACATTTTAATACATTTTAACTTGCTTGCACATAACGTGCAAAGTTGACATTAAATTACATTCAGGTCGCACTCTTAAAGTACTTAAGTGGTTTTAAAAGTATGCTTAAGTGTACTTTTCCAAAAAGACTCAAAGCTAAAACATCAAAAATAATGCAGTTTTATATGATTTCACAGTAGCAACAATAACTGCAGTATATTTTAAGCGAGTGGAGCAAAACTCAGCCTCCAAATGTGTGTATACACATCAGTCGCTCGCAACTATTAAAGGTTAAAGTGAACAACTGACAGGGTTCCCTAAATAGTGAACAGCATTAACTGAGAGACTTTTGTCCTTGATAACTGAAACTGAATCGAATTGCAAGCTTGTGAATCGAAACGAATCGTGAGATGTGTGTCAATAATACCCAGCATTACTAATAGTTACACGTAAAAGTTTGAGCGTTAATAACAGTGATTTGTCTTGGCAAACACTGTAGATGAAGGCGGGACGCTGCGCGCGCATGTGTTCAACAATGAGACACGAGCCTCGCGCGCTGCTAACTGACCCAAACACCCGAGACCAACTAGCGAACCAGCCATCGCTCAGATCAGTTTATATACAAACTAACACACATACACACGTTTACTAAGTGGTTTAGTGCCCTACAGAGCTGTGTGTGTGTAATAAATGAATCGCGGCCGCTGTTTAGCCGTCATCTCACTTACAGTCTCATCATCCCAGCGTACATTACAGCGCTTCTCATCCGGAGCCAAGTTCCGGTCCCGGCCCATTAACTCATCGAGTAACTGGGCTGCGGAAAGCATCGTGCCTCGGCTCTGGTTCTGATCCACTAGAAGAGAGTTGTATTATTCATTTACAGGATAACGAACGCCGCGTCCCCTGCTCTCTGATCTCCACAACAAAATGGCAGATCAGCAGCACGCAGCGGAAGTTACCCATAATCCACCGCGAGGAACAGTCGTTAGTGCGCCATCTAGCGCTCGGGATGACGAGACGTTTCAAATTAATACAGGAGCAAAAAAGACAAAATCATGCATAGAAAAATAAAATATACTGGCCAGAAAAAAAAAAAAGAACACAGATTTCTATATAGTGAATTTATTTTTCGATTGTCATAGTATACATTACAGTTCAAAAGTTTTGGTCAAGAAAAGTGTATTATTCACAAAGTGCATTTATAACTTTTCTTTTTAAAAAGTATTCATTTTTCCAGAATGGATGCATTAAACTGATCAAAACAGACACCAAAAATCTTTTACAATGTTACAAAAAAAATCGCTGTTTCCACAAAAATATGAAGTAACATGACTGTAATAATAAATGTTTCTTGATCATCAAATTATCATATTATAATGATTTCTGAAGGATCATCTGAAGACTGGAGTAATGATGCTGGAAACTCAGCTCTGATCACAGGAATAAATTACATTTGACAATATATTCACATAGAAAACTGTTATTTAAAATTGTAATAATATTTCACAATATACAGTCGTGCTCATAATTAATCATACCCCTGGTAAATATGATCAAAAATGGCTGTAAAAAATAAATATGCATCGTTTATCCTTTTGATCTTTCATTCAAAAAATTCGTGAGCTTAGAATTATAAGGTTCTATCTCCACTTTTGGTCGAAATTGAGTTTTTGACATAATCTGATCGTGTTTATTAATGCCTGTGTGGTGTTATTTTTGTAAAAAAATAAAAATAAATTGTTAGTAGTTATTAATAATTAATCAAATAAAAAGGTTCCATCTCACAAAAACATAAACCGAGTTGGGATTATAAGGTTCTATCTCCAGCAGATTCAATATCCAATCAAAATCAAAAATCCAATCAAGCTGTGTGCTTGTATTATAAATATATAAATTGATTAAAATCAATGGTTATATACATTTATTCTTTGAAATGTGGGGTTTTATTTGTAAAAGTGGAGATAGAACCTTATAATTCCAAACAGAATCAGAGCTCTCAGAATTATAAGGTTCTATCTCCATTTGGGCCATCTTAAAAAGTCCCATTTCCAAATGTGCCAGGATTTTGATATTCTATCCTCAAAGTACCTGTAGGGTGATGGTCTTGTTGAGCTATAATAGTAGATTATACTACATAACAGTTTTGCCAGCTGGGATGTAAAAACTTTGATGCTCAATATCTCAGAACTACCCTAAACGGAGATAGAACCTTATAATTCTAAGATCACGAATTGGCAAAAATCTAACCTTTCATTGAAGTAAAAGAATAATTGAAAGTATGGGGTAAATCACATTATGAAATAAATGTTTTTCTCCAAAACACGTTGGCCACAATTATACATACCCCTCGAATTTTTTATGAATAAAATATCTCTGAAGTATATTCCCATTAATATTTACCTTTTTTCAGCACACCAGGGTGACTAGGAACATGCAATTGTCCAGCTATGACTTCTTGTTTCACAGGAGTTTAAATATGAGGAAACACAAAGGCCAAATTCCCTTAATCATCAATCACAATGAGTAAAACAAAAGATTATAGTTCTGATGTGCAGCAAAAGATTGTTGAACTTCACAAAATAGAAAGTGGCTGTAAGAAAATATCTAAAGAATTGAAAATCTTCATTTTAAACATCAGGGCAATAATTAAGAAGTTATAATCAACTAAAGATGTTACGAATCTGCCAGGAAGAGGACAGGTGTGTCTATACTGTCTTAATGGACGGTGAGGAGGAACGTTTGAGTGGCCAAAGACTCTCCAAGGATCACAGATGGAGAATTGCAGAGATTAGTTGAGTCTTTGGGGTCAGAAAGCCTATTGCTCAGGAGCAAAAAAGACAAAGGGATGCATAGAAAAAATTAAATATCCTGGCCAGAAACAAAGAACACAGATTTCTGTAAAGTGAATTTATTTTATGATTATCATAGTATACATTACAGTTCAAAAGTTTTGGTCAAGAAAAGTGTATTATTCACAAAGTGCATTTATATCTTCTTTTTAAAAAGTATATATATATATATTTTTTCAGAATGCATTAAATTGATCAAAACACACAGCAAAATCTTTTACAATTGTTGTAAAGTTTTCTTTTATCGAAGCAGAGACCAGGAGACAGTTGGGTTCACGTTCAAACAGAAGAGTTTCTTTATTTGAGCGCGGCTGCGGTTTCGTCCAACATAATCTAAAGTATATAAATTTACATGGTGTCTTATAGGCATTTTAGGAGGAGGGACTTTTGAAGGTGGAGACAAGTTCAAACAAAGCATGTAAATGAGTATACAGGTTAAGGTAACACCCTAGACTGTGAGGGTCTGGCCAATCCTAATTCAATCAGCATAAGGCTCCAAGAGCCATTTGGGTCCGAAAGCCATTTGCAGAACAAAAGGTGAGATTCTCAGTGAATCATTCGTGTGCTGATCTCATCAGCATAACAGTGATCCAATCAGCCTGACTAGATCGCCCATACATTAACATTATCACAGAGACAAAAGCACAGCTGTACATTGAGCTTACTGGTCAGGAAATGCATAAGGACAAAGGGTGAGGGTGAGAGTCTCAGGAATTGACTCATTTAGAGAAACAGGATTGGCAGGAAATCTCTTGATATAATCATCATAACCGCTGCTAAACTTTCTCAGTTTATATTGGAATCTAAATTAAAACCTCAAATGCTAAAATCAGTATTCTTCACTGTGATGTTATGTAAGGAAGCATATTTGAAATAGATTCTTAAATTTGTAACCCTTCACAATGTTACAAAAAAAAGTATCGCTGTTTCCACAAAAAATATGAAGTAACATGACTGTAATAATAAATGTTTCTTGATCATCAAATCATCATATCATAATGATTTCTGAAGGATCATCTGAAGACTGGAGTAATGATGCTGAAAACTCAGCTTTGATCACATGAATAAATTACATTATACAATATATTCACATAGAAAACTGTTATTTAAAATTGTAATAATATTTCACAATATATATTAGCAAAATATAATTTCTTATTTTCACTTTCATTTCGGGGTGAAAATCTTTTGTGAGATTCACACAATTCAGCATTTGCCTTGAATTTAGATTATATTTATGTATTATACACAAGTTATATGTATATGCATTAAAACAAGTTGAACAGTTTCATGTAAATCAGCTCCGCTCGTCTTCCTCACAGAATCAACAGAGTCAAATATATAATAACATATTTACACAAAGAAACAACAAAAACCCAGAAAACATCCTCTGATATTCTTAATATGATCAACAAGATCTTCAAACCAACATCAATAAACGTTCAGACACACACACACACACACACACACACACACACACACACACACACAGGTATATGTGGTTTATGAGGACAGTGTGTAACCACTGTGGTTTAGAGGGAAACACTCTACAATTAAACATGTTGATCTAACTCTACAATCATGGAGAATAACTAACAGACACAATAAACACACAAAGTGTTGCTGTTGTTGTTTCTTCTCTCGTGTGTGTTTTCTGTGATCAGTGTATAAACTCAGTGAATGTGTGTGTGTCAATCGTGTATGAGTGCGTGTGTGAGTGTGTCAGTCAGTTGTGTGCGTGTGTGTGTGTCTGTCAGTTGTGTGCATGTCAGTCAGTTGTGTGTGTTTGTCTGTGTCAGTCAGTTGTGTGTGTGTGTGTGTGTGTGTGTATGTCTCAGTCAGTCATGTGTGTGTCAGTCAGTCAGTCAGTTAGTTGTTTGTTTGTTTGTTTGTGTGTGTGTGTGTGTGTGTGTAAGTCAGTTGTGTGTGTCAAACTGTTTTCTGTGTGTCGGTCAGTTGTGTGTGTGTGTGTGTGTCTCTGTGTGTGTGTGTGTGTGTGTGTGTGTGTGTAAGTTAGTTGTGTGTGTCAAACTGTTTTCTGTGTGTCGGTCAGTTGTGTGTGTGTCTCTGTGTGTGTGTGTGTCAGTCAGTTGTGTGTGTCAAACTGTTTTCTGTGTGTCGGTCAGTTGTGTGTGTGTGTGTGTGTGTGTCTCTGTGTGTGTGTGTGTGTGTGTGTCAGTCAGTTGTGTGTGTGTGTGTGTGTGTGTGTGTGTGTGCGTCTCTGTGTGTGTGTGTGTGTGTTTGTGTGTGTGTGTGTCGGTCAGTTGTGTGTGTGTGTGTGTGTGTGTGTGTGTGTTAGTCAGTTGTGTGTGTGTGTGTGTGTGTGTGTGTGTGTGTGTTTCCGTCGGTGTGTGTGTTAGTCAGTCAGTCAGTGTGTGTGTGTCAGTCAGTTGTGTGTGTGTGTGTGTGTTTAATGTGACACAGAGACACTGAAGAGTTATAATTAAGTGTAAATCCAGCATAGAGGGGTTCAGTGAATGTGGTGTGTAATGTGTGTAAGTGTGTGAGTGTGTGTGTGTCAGAGACGCTGTAGAAGGACAGAGTGCCGGCCGACACGTCCACACACACTCCTACTCTCTTACAGGATCCTGAACCAGCAGAAACAGCAGTGTAGTTACTATTGTGACGGACAGTGAATCCGTGATCAGAGCAGAACAGACTCCAGGACTTCTGATTATATCCAAACATACAGTCACTCACTCCTTTCCTCTTGATTCCTTTATATGACACTGATATTTCAGCATCTCCACTCCATTCAGCCTCCCAGTAACAGCGTCCAGTCAGACTCTCTCCACACAGAACCTGATGACACCCATCAAATCTCTCTGGATGATCAGGATACGACTGACTCTCTGACACCCACTTCACCTTTCTGTTCTCCTCAGACAGAGCGAGATGAGTGTGTGCTGTGTTTGGATCCAGTGTGAGATCAACGGCATCTGAACACAAGAACACACACATTACAACACCAACATTTACAACAACACACACTAAATCTGTGTTTCTGGACTTACATTTGTGTATTCCTGATGTCATCCAGAACTCTCCTCCGTGATCCACACTAGAAAACAGATTTACATCATTTATTATTTAATAATTGATTCATATTATTATTATTATTTGATTTAATAATCATTTAATCATATTATTATTATTAATTTATGCCATTTTATGTGTTTATATTTATATGATAATTATGTCCTTCTGTAGTTTAATCTTCTGATTGAGTGTTTGAAGGGATGTTTGTCTTCATGTTTCGGTGTTGAGCGTCACAGGACGATGTTGAGAAACACTGATCTTACATGAGATCTTACTGACTCAGGTGGTCTGATCTGTCTGACCTCAGTGCAACTCAAGGATGTGCTGATCACCTTTCTGATATTATTGATTTTCTCAGAGAAGAAAGAAGCAAACTCACTGCACTTGCTGTTTGAGAGCATTTCACTAGGAATCTGGCTTGGGGGGTTTGTCAGTCTCTCTACAGTAGCAAAAAGAGTGCGTGTGTTGTTTAAATTACTGTTTATAATATTTGAGAAGAAAGTCTGTCTAGCTTTGCCTAGTTCCATATTGAAAGCATGCAGGCTGTCTTTGTAGATGTTATAATGGACTACAAGTTTTGTCTTCCGCCACATGCGCTCTGCTTTTCTGCATTGTCTTTTCATATGTTGCACTGCTGTTGAGTTTCTCCAAGGTGCTTTTTGTCTGCCACTCTTCTTCCTGACTTTAACAGGAGCAATATCATCAATTATATTTTTAACTTTTGAGTTAAAAGAATCAAGGAGAAAATCAACAGAGTCAGCAGATATGCTTGGTGTTAAGGATATAGCCTTCATAAATAGTACACTAGTGTTCTCATTTAAGCATCTCTTCTTGACAGACACAGATTTAGCTTCAGTGGCAGGAGAGATCAATATATCAAAGAAAATACAGAAATGATCAGACAGTGCTACATCCTTAATAAAAATCGATGAAATGTTTAGACCCTTACTGATAAGTAAATCTAGAGTGTGTCCACGATTGTGTGTGGGTCCATGTACATGCTGAGTCAGATCAAAAGTTTTTAAAACAGTTTTGATTTCTTTTGCCATATTGTTTTCTGCATTATCTATGTGAATGTTAAAATCTCCAGCAATGGCAAAACAGTCAAACTCTGAGGTAATTGTTGATAACAGTTCTGTAAAGTCCTCAGCAAAGGCTGAAGAATATTTTGGAGGCCTGTAAATAATGATAAGTAAAATGCGAGGAGCACCTTTTAACACAGTACCCAGATATTCGAAAGACGGGTAATTCCCAAATGATATTTGCTTACATTGATAGATATCTTTAAAAAGAGCAGCTAGACCCCCACCTCTCTTAACAGCTCTGCAGACACTCATAAAAGTAAAGTTAGGAGGGGCTGTTTCATTGAGGATTGTTGCACTGCAGCTGTCTTCTAGCCAGGTTTCATTTAGAAACATAAAGTCCAGGTTGTTTGTGGTTATTAAGTCGTTGACTAGAAGTGATTTATTTTTAAGTGAGCGAATGTTTAAAAGTGCTAACTTAACAGTCTTACTTTTTGTCCCCACAGCAATCTTAGTTTGACATGTAATAGGCACCAGATTAGTTGGGTTTGCTGTACGGCTATTGAAGGCCTTAGACTTTCTATCTTGTAATAGAACAGCAATAGAGAAAGATACAGGCACACTGGGTTCCCGCTTGTTCTGTAAACATTTGAGAAAGTTACTGTTATCATAACAGGAACCCAAAACACATCACTGAGAGCTGGTATCAGTTATTTATAAACGATATTCGCTTAAATACTGATTCAGGCAAATTATCAGTGCTGGTACTACTCGACCTCAGTGCTGCATTTGACACTGTCGATCACAACATACTTCTTGACAGGCTGGAAAACTGGGTGGGGCTTTCTGGGATAGTCCTAAAATGGTTCAGGTCATACTTAGATGGGAGAGGTTATTATGTGAGTATAGGAGACCATAAGTCTGAGTGGACATCCATGACATGCGGAGTCCCTCAAGGCTCAATTCTTGCGCCACTCCTGTTCAACCTGTATATGCTCCCAATGAGCCAAATAATGAGAAATAACCAAATCTCTTACCACAGCTATGCAGACGACACACAGCTGTACTTAGCCCTATCGCCTAACGATTACAGCCCCATTGACTCCCTGTGCCGATGCATTGACGAAGTCAACAGTTGGATGTGTCAAAACTTTCTTCAATTAAACAAAGACAAAACTGAAGTTATTGCGTTTGGAAACAAAGATGAAGTTCTCAAAGTGAACGCATACCTTCACTCTAGGGGTAAAACAACTAAACATCAAGTCAGGAATCTTGGTGTGACACTAGAGTCAGACCTTAGTTTCAGTAGTCATGTCAAAGCAATAACTAAATCAGCATACTATCATCTGAAAAATATTGCAAGAATTAGATGCTTTGTTTCCAGACAAGACTTAGAGAAACTTGTGCATGCTTTCATCACCAGCAGGGTGGATTATTGTAATGGACTCCTCACTGGCCTTCCCAAAAAGACCATAAGACAGTTGCAGCTCATACAGAACGCTGCCGCCAGGATTCTGAGCAGAACCAGAAAATATGAACATATCACACCAGTCCTCAGGTCTTTACACTGGCTCCCAGTTAGATTTAGGATTGATTTCAAAGTATTATTACTGGTATATAAATCATTCAATGGCCTAGGACCTCAATACATTGCAGATATGCTCACTGAATATAAACCCAACAGATCACTCAGATCATTAGGATCATATCAGCTAGAAATACCAAGGGTTCACTCTAAGCATGGTGAGTCTGCTTTTAGCTATTATGCCAGCCGCAGCTGGAACCAGCTTCCAGAAGAGATCAGATGTGCTCCTACTGTAGTCACATTCAAATCCAGACTCAAAACACTTCTGTTTAGCTGTGCATTTACTGAATGAGCACTGTGCCGCTGTTCGTCCGACTGTTTGTACTGTACTGTATTTTACTCTATTTTTCTAAACTGTTTTAATTATTCTTATTTCTTTTAATTATTTTAATTTCTCCTATGTCAGCAGGGCATTTAGCCCGAAACTGTAAATGCCCACTCAGAAGGTGATAATGTGAAAGTGATTAATGTGGGTTTGAAAGTAGAACAGTATTTAAATGACGATATTAAAGTTTTCGTCTGAGAAAGAATGTGAACGCAGTGCTAAAGTGCTAAAGAAAGTGAAAAGAACGTGTGAGTAAATGAGGGAGAAAAGAAAGTTAAAGGAAAGTTGATAGATGGAAGTCGTAAGAAGATTGAAGGTTAAAAGAAGGTTGAAAGATTTAAGTCTTAAGGGAATCCTTTGAAAGAAAGATCTATAATAAATATTCTTTTTTATTTTTTAAAAGTACTGTATTTTATCTTATTTTTCTAAACTGTTTTAATTATTCTTATTTCTTTTCATTATTTTAATTTCTTCTATGTAAAGCACTTTGAATTGCCATTGTGTATGAAATGTGCTATATAAATAAACTTGCCTTGCCTGCCTTGCCTTGCCTTGCCTTGATTCTGCTTTATTATAATAACATTTGTTCATTTGTTCTAGTCGGACGAAGTGTGAATATTGAAACATGCGCTACTAAGATTATTGTATAAACGGCTCTTTTTATCGTCATCACTTCGTCTCCGGCTTCTGTCTCTCTCAGTCAAACTCTCGGCTGAATGAAGACTCGTTTCTTCTGGCAGGGATTCGGCGTCCGGGTCGATCTAATCTCTAATATATCTGGCTTTTTTACAACTGAACTCCAGTGAATAAAGATGAAGAGAAAATATCTAGACAGAATAAGCAGAGGATCAAATAAAATACTGATAAATTACAGATTTTTTTTCACAAACTGCAGCTCATAAAGTCTAGAGTTATTTCTTTATGAGTAATTCATGTTCACACGTCGCGTCTAAAACACGTTTCTAAAGCGCTCAGGAGCTTTGCACCGTTGCTAAGCAACCATGAGCTGCGCTCTCCATGACAACGAGGAACTTTCAGCAAAGCATAAACTGATTTCCAGCAGTGAAACCCCTCGCAGCGGCTCTGCTACTAGATTTATTAATGGAGAAGAGGAATAAAAACTGTGTTTGGCTGTTCCTCCATCTTGCCTGAGCTTTCAATGTTGTTACGGGAAGGGTGAAGCTGATTGGTTGGTTCTTGTCACATGACCTGTGGTGTGTTTGCTGCATATTGACAAGTTGAAAGTTGAAAGTCTATTCTCGAATTTGAGCAAAAGATGCGACGTGAACTTTCCCTTATTTTTCTACTTTTCAGCATTTACTGTGAATGCAAGACATTTTTCTTACGCCGATATCATTTGATAACATCAAAATGTTGAAGTTTGGAGAGTTAAAATCATTGACCGAAACATTGACATTTAAAGTGTATTTACACACAACCTGGATAAACCACAAACATGTCAGCTGTGTGGACGCTAGTGCTGGATTAACTATCATGGATTAACTATTTCTTGTCTTTAATCGATTCTGATATAGATTATTTTTCTCGAGATGAACCGTTTTAATCGTTTAGATGTGTTTTAATATCACTATTAATAAGGACAGTATGATCTCTGTATAATATCAGTCTTTAAATGCAAGATAATTTAAGTGTATCTACTTGCAATAGTTTCACTTTAGCAGAATCAAATATACTGAAGTTTATCTAGTTGAACCTCAGCACTATTTCCGGATAACTAAAGTGCATTTAGTACAACATTAGTTCCAGTTTAGCAGACTTTAATTATATCAATTTAGTATCAGTACAACTGCAGGATATTTTTATTAAATACATTGTAAATGTAAATTTAGCATAAAATGTATTTGTATATGCATTTCAAATACATTTTAGTATTTTTTTTCTCTAGGGTTTGTTAATTTTTTTATGAAACAAAGTCTGAATTTTATCATGAATTTCAACTAATAACAAATAACTATAGCATAAATAAAGGCATGTTGAAAGAAACAAATTACTAAAAAGTATAATGTCTAATCGCTCATCAGCAGAAAGACGTCAAATAAAACAGCTTTGCTAAACACATGTCATGTAGCATCAGATGTACCTCAGGAAAACTCAGTGCTTAATCTGTAAACTCTGAGATCCCGGAAGGATCCGGCAGATTAGTGGAGTAACAGGGAAAGGGAACATGTGCGCAATTTCAGTCAGGATTCAATCTAACTATTTTGATGCACATTTTGAAAATGCACATAAGAAATCGTGAATGGAAACGGACATGTGAATATAATCTCGACATGTGAATATAATCTCAGAATTAACAGAGAAATGTAATGTTCTAGACGTAGATTATATTGATGTAATGCCTTTGAATTGTACATTCATATTTTTATTTTTATTTTTAGTCCTAAAGTAAATTACACTTCATACTTATTCTGTTGTCCCCGTTACATTGAGTTTTGCATTAGTTCAAATGTGTTAAGATGATGGACACAGTTTATTTGCAGACTGATGACATGTTGTGCTCATTTGTGTAACTGAAATGGCATTGTGCTTTAAGCTCAACATAAGGTCTGACCAACATAGATCTCGACATGCTGAAGTTTAAACTCTAGTCTAGGCCTCAGCAATAAAACGGTGACTGTATTTATCGACAGCACTTTCATCAATAACAATAGAATAAATATTCGGTATAACACTAATAGTTTAACGCTCATTTCGTTTAAAGGCTGCTATGAGTGACAAGCAAACAGACAATACGTTGCACTGCCGTGAGGTTTAGTGACATCAGAACACACGGACACAAGCTGAAATGAGTGCCGTTGTTGTTCTGCGATGAGATGAGAGTGAATAAAAAGGACACAAATATTCATCGAATTTAAAATACAAATCCACATTTGAATGCAAAAACGCTGCATTAGAGTTTAGGAGACTATCAGTGACACACAAGATGTGAGGATGATGTTTATGTGTCATTGTTGAGTATTAATGTTTTGTTCGTCAGCTGCGCTGTTCATTCAACATATTAGAGAAATAGAGAAGCTCAATGCGGACAAAATCTTGGTTACGTCAAAACCGAAACCAAACCATTCACACAGAACACATATTTTACGCATTTTCTAGACAGAAAACTTTGACTGTCGCACTCGAGTCTCTCACAAGAGCGCCGCATGTTTAGAAAACCATGTAAAGTTATAAGAGGTTCAACTTTTAGAAAATATGTGACCCTGGACCACAAAACCAGTCACACAATTTTTTTACAGACAGTCGTATTATTTTATAGCTTTGAATAAACAATTGAATGCAGTACATTAATATTTTGCTCATTGCGCCCTCTTGTGGCCTCAGGAGACAAGACAAAAGTTTCATTAACACTTATTTAATCTTCATTTAATGTCAACATTGTAACAACGCTGTAACAACCTTCACCACACAACGTATTTACAGCAACCTTTAGGCCATGTTGATAAAACGTTGTTAGAAGGTTGTGCCAACGTTCTGTGTTTGCTGGGTGACCATGTTATAAAGTCTAAAACTGAGTTTTAATAAATTTTTTTCAAGATCTTCAAGATGTTTATTGTCATTTTCTAAGCATCCATTTAGTGTATTGTGTCTATTTGTTTTGCGGTGTAAACGAGCCAGATTCAGTCTCAGTCTCTCCTGCACACAGTCACATCTCTCCGGCCCGGTTATGGCTCTAATTATACTTTTGTCTTCATTATAATTACTAACGACTGGCTATTCACGCTATTTCAATCTAATTTCTTTGATCAAACTTTTCACTTCTCATTTGAAACTGTATCAAATTCCCTTCTTAATAAAAGAAACATTTCAGTGAGCATTCCTATTCAAAATGATTCATAAAAATAACAGTGGCAGGTAAATTATGTCTCGCTAGCATGTTAGCTTAGCACACAATCAATACACGACAATTTATGAGATTAAAACCATGTTTTTGCTCCAAACTTACTTTATAACCGAAGTCGAGTTTTTTAAATAACCTCCTGTGATCTGATTTGGATTCGGGTCAAAAACTCTGACAAAATATATTATTTTATAGTATTCTGCACAATAATAAGGGCTATATCGATTAGCATTGTATTATAAATATAATCTATTATTATGAAAATACCTGACATAGCTTGAAGAACACAGATAAATCATATATCGTTGCAACCGTGCTTATTGTCTCCAAAACGTCTTTATCTGCATGTTACAGCGATCTCTGGGAGCTTTGTTTATGTAAAGGAGTTCCTGGATTGTCACATGACACGGCTCTTCTTCATGTGTGCCATATATGGACTAAATGTGCACAGGGCGCCCTCAGGCTGTCGGTGTGAATTGAAAACACAGTACATCAGAGTATCTAACGCTCATAATAGTGATGGGAAATCTGGTTCTTTTCCACGAACCGGTTCTTTCGGACAGTTTGTTTCAATGAACTGGTTCAAAAAAACGGTTCACCAGTTCTTTTACATCATCACGTAATGACGTCAATTCTATCATCCCGGCGGATAAATCTACGTTCAAATAAAGGCATTTGTAATCATAACTTCAGTTAAATAATAGTACTCATCGTCATAATCATCTTGGATACGTTTCTTACATCAGGGTTCGTAAAGATTCTGTCAAATGAAATTACAGGACTTTCAAGACTTTTTAAGCACTACTTTTTTGGATTTCAAGGACTTCAATCAGCACTTATTCAAACAATATATATTTTTTTTTACTCAAATTACATATATGATATCTAATGTTTCACATCATAGAGATCAATCCATTGACCAGTGCTGTCAGGCATGGGAAACCACCTTAACCATTGAAAGGATATTGAAACAGATTTTTCCCCTATGAATATATGATTGACCTGAAGAATGAAAGTTGTATTATATACTTATCATATACTTAATATCATGCTCATAGCCATGCGAAATAGCTCTATATCTCTGACAGGCTGCAGAGTTAATTTAGCATGAAACGATTGTATTTTTTCAACAACAAATATTTTTTAATTAGGGATGAACCGATACCACTTTTTGCAGAACGAGTCCGATGCCCATACTTTCATTTTTGGTACTCACTGATACCAAGTACCGATACCGATACCTGATTTGTCACTGCATTTGTCATTTTTAAATGTATTAGTAGATAAACCAAAAGAATATAAATCAAATTAGTTGGCTTAATTTGTTCATCAAATATATATTTCTTTCAGTTATTTTCATGCTTAATTAAGCCTGCTAATATGTATTGTTTGAGCTTCTGTTACTGTCACTGTTCATTCTATTGCTCTATCATATTTTATCTTTCATTTAATAGTACAAAGACAAGTAAGCAGTCAGTAACAAAATGAGAACAAATAATCGAATTACAAATAGGACAAATAAATACAATAGAACAAAGAAAGGCTACAATGAAATAAACAGTGTTTTTAGAGTTTTTCGGGTAGATCTAACATACAGAAATTTGAATAAAGTCATCAAATGTGAAATGTTTTTTTTTCAGATTCATTACTGTCTAAATTAAATATAGATGGATATTTTTGTAAAGTTGAAAAGGGTAGCCTATTTAGTCAAGAGGAGTGAGTAATTTATTTGTCCTTTGTTTGATTAACATTAAAACACAGTAGCAGGATTATTAGACTGATGTCCCTTTAAGACCGAACACACGGACCGCATTTGAACATGGCTACGTTCACTTGAGATATAACCGACTTTGTTTACTAGGATACTCACCAAGACGGGCGTTTTTACATAAAGTTCGTACGGAATTCGTCCGTTTAAGCGCAAGATGTGAAAGACAATTCAATTCTGTATGCGCGCGCTGTCTATCAACATTGGTTTGCGGGGCGCGCACTTCGGATGCTTGCGTTCATTAAACTTCTTGACGTCTTCAAACGTCCTGTAATAATGTAGGGAACCACTCGTTATACATAAATCAGGTAACAGTTCATGTTTTACTTTACTTACATATACGATTTCGTTTTAATCCAAATGACACGTGCTGAGTGAACGATCAGCAATCAAGAGCATTCAACAGAAGTGCGCGCTCTCTCTCTCTTTCTCTCTCTCTCTCTCTCTCGTCAGTTAACGTTAATAATAAGCAACAAGCCTCGTTTTATTTTCATTGCCATCCGACTGAACTACAAACTTTCCACTGATGTCTGTTTAAAGGGATGTGCTCGACCATCTCGCGCATCTGTGCCGTTGTTACGGTGAACAATCGAGTCCGGTTGAAGAGATGAGTCCGAGCTTAGGACCCAAGCAATCCGATTGGCTCAAAGCACGTTTTATCGGTAATCGCTTTAGTGCCTGGTTACAAATAATACAAAATCACTTTATTATAGAAGAAGTTTGTACTACGTAATAACGAGTCAATAATGTATTTTAACTTATATGTTTAATATATTAGTATTTAACCGAAGCTATAGATTGTGAAATTAAACATTTCTTGTTGTTAGTGTGTTTTTTTATAATAAATAAACAACATATGTGAGCTTCAAACAACTACATTCTCGACTGCGAAACTCTCAAAACTACATTTCGTGACACAATAACAGTCGTATTTTTAAATTTCGCGGTCTTTCTCCTCTGCTATTGACACAGCTTGGACTCACTCATCTCTTCAACCGGACTCGATTGTTCACCACACCGGATCAACTGAGGATCATGTTAACTCTTCTTATACTGTCTATTGCTGAGTCCCAATTCGCATACTATCCGCCCTAAATAGTATGCGAAACTAGAATTAGTACGTCCCAAATCGTAGTATGTTGAAATGAGTATTCCAAAGATTCCCGGATGGTCTACTATTTCCGGTTAGAATTCGAAGTGCAGATCAATGCACACTCTAACGGCTAATATTGCCCACAACCCATTGCGTGCGGGAGGGAGGAGCTTTGCGGTGATGGTGGTGATGTAAAGGCAGTCGGATGATGCGCCCTCAGTTTTTAAGTGTAAGAATTCAAATGTTTAACCCTAATTAAAGTTATATTTTATTGTCTCGTAATATTAATGGGTTTATGTTGTGCCAATAAAGCACCGTGTTTATCTTGTAGTGTCCGATGAAGATACTGAGCGCCTCATTGCAGGCTACAAAACAATAAATAAAAAGGCTCTAGTACAGTGTCATGCATGTGTCTTTTTTATGTAACGTTATTTCTTTTGATGTTTCTGTCTGACTTATTTGTAGTAATACTGTGGCTGTACAAATGTTAACTTTATCAGTCCAACCAAAGAAACAGGGTTACTACACTTTTACTATAGTAAAAGCATGGTTCATTTTCATCTGGGTATTTTAAGTATTATACATAAGTATAAGATTAAGTATAAAATACGTTAAACAATAGTTACACTATAAACTTTAAATATTTTAACTCAGAAAATAAGTAGCTTTCGTTACACACATTTGCACATGAACGTCAGAACCAGCAGCCTCACAAACGACCTGCGTTTGTTTGATCTACGACGCCCTGCTTCACTCCTACATTTGGTAAAACACATTGTAAATGTATTGTGGAAAAAAAGATGGGAATAGTAAATAAAATTATATTGGATATATAAGAATGAATGAAATGTAAAATGTTCTGTTAACAGTCGCGGTGTGCGTAACTATAGGCAACCACGTTCTCGTTTACGTTGCATGACGTCATCGAAGTATGTCCCAGAACGTGCATACTCTTTTGCTACACACTCAAAAGTATGTACTTTTTCATCACAAAAAAAGTATGTACTTTTAGGTCGTAGTATAAGTAGGCGAATTGGGACTCAGCCTATGTGTTAACTGGGAGTGGGGAGGGGACGCGCGCGTGCACACAGATAGTTTTATCTGGATTTTCAGCAGATGTTAGACGGCTACAGATTCGTCACAGCGAATTTTTCACTGAGCAGATTTAAAAGCTTTCCACATTATTGGTAAATGTTTGTATCATATTAGGACACTGTTGTTTACTCTGTCGCTGCTCCGCTGAATGTTTCAGGCGCATTTAAGGGACGTTTTAATGTGTTTTAATTTCACGACACACAGACCACGCCCACATTATTTTGTTACATTCGTTTCAATGAAATTGAATATCTGATGACAACTGTTAGTAGATTAAATAAATGATGCTATTGGCATTGTGTCTTTGCAGTGCGTGTGTATTCGCAGATTATTGTTATGATGCCAATTTGTGGCTTAATTTAAATTGAGCAGCAATACTGCTGTGGTTAAAGGGATGTCAAGCATTTATTTATTATTTATTTTAATGTTACTGAAGAATGAGTTAAAGCATAAAGCATACAGTAGGCTACACTCCATAAATGTTCCTAAAGAGTGTTGAAAATTGAGAAGCCATAGCTTATGAATCCAGTGAATTACCCACAGCATTTATTCAGGGGAATGTTCAACAAACATATTCATTAGCTAACAGGTATGAAAGCAACAATAACAAAAGGAATAAATAAATAAATTTATATTACAAAAAAAGAGGCCCACACCCATTACATTTTATTTATAAAACTGATAGACCATTGTGTCATATTTCTTTTGTTAAAAGCATTGCCGATGAATTGCCGTTGAATTCACTTCCGTGTTGGTTTCAAGAGAGGGACTATAATTTGGGGTATAAATTCAATAAATATTATTCATCTCTATAGAAATCTCACGTATAGACCAAATCTGCACAATTTTGAGCTAAAAGCCCTGAGGGACTTTGTTTTGTCAAGCGCTTTCATGACGACCGTACAGGAGGTTTTTGCTGAATGGGAGCGGCTGACGCTCATAATTCATATTAAAAGGTATTGACTCATTTTTTAATACATACTGTAACTCCTGACACAAATTAAGACATAACTGTCACTATAAGTTTCTCAGAATAAAATAGTCGTCAAATACTAAAGCTTGAGTCTTATATCATTTTAATGATACAGTTTGTCAAGGTTATAACATTAAATCTAACAGTAACTTTGAACTAAATGAAACAAAGAACGATTCAGTGCGTCGACGTCCTCGTGAAGGTTAACAGGATAATATATAAGAAAGATGTTGACTGTTAAAACTAAAATGATTTGTTATTTGCCTTAATACATTGAGTAAATAAAAAAATACAGTGGTTAAAATAAAACCTTTTCTACTGGTCTGTTTAAAAAAGGTTATTATTGATACTGTATGATATGAAACAATATTATATATTATATAAACAATATTATATTGTGATAAATTGTTTAGCTGTATCGCCCAGCCCTACTCTAGTCATAATCATTTTGTGAAAATCATTTTCACTTGCAGGCATTTACAGAGGCTGCCATAAACACATACACTATATTTACTCAATATAGTGAAGTTCAGCTATACAAATACTTTAGTATTTGAATGCAGTGTATAGTTTGATTGTATATTAAGAAATATCCTCGTTTTAGTGGACTCAATTGAAATAGGTTCACTAAAGAGTACTCATAACTATTGTTAAAAAAAAAAAAAAACTTGTTTGAATTGAGATAATCGGTTTCCTCAAATTAAACGAGTTAGCTTTACTTGCTGGGTTGTACAGTGTATAGTCATGGAGCAGAGCATAACACTGATTATTTTGTTGTACAGTTACACTTTTTAACTTACCGTCCACTAGCAGTTGTGCTACTGGTCCATTTCATACATGCAGTACACAGGCACTTAATATTCATTTGACATATTTGTTTGTTTGTTTGTTTTGTTTGTATCATGTCTTTTGGGTAAAAACATACACATGGATATAAAAACAGTGTTACAGCTGCACACATTAATTTTCTATCATTAAAGACTTACAGACGTAAACAATTGTGACCCGTGCTGGCAAATCAAGTCGAAATGTGCACAGACTAATAATGAGTTACAGGCAAAATAAGTGAAAAATGTACATTTTGGCAGAATTTGAGGTTTTCACAAAAAATGAGTTCATTAAGCTCTCTCTAGCGATCCCAACGCTCCAAATAGCAATGAAACATCTAAAACTATCTTTGTACGTTTTCTGACAGGAGTACCTTTCCTTCAATCCATGAAAAAATGCAGTTTTCTCTGCTCACTTTTCGATGACTGGTGCTTCCTCTCAGCACAAGTTTGGTATTGTTTTAAAGCGCAGCATTTCAACTTTGTGAATAATCATAGCGAATTCTCAGTGACAAGTTGCATGAGCAGAGCAAGAGTCTGAACCAATGAAATGTGATGTAAACAGAATGATCTTATTCTCGCTGACTGACAGATCTGAAGCGTGCGCACAAAGACGCCTTCAGACAGCGCGCGATCCCGATATACACATACACATAGAATTACAGTATTTCAAAATGTCTGTCTTGGCGAGTATTCACGCAAACATTATCTGTTATGTCTTAAGTGAATGTTTGGTTAACTGTTGGGGAAAAACATCTGATGTGTAACATTATATTACATCTGTGCGTTACAGTAGGTCTTAATATATAGGCTGTCTGTCTCAATGATAATCAAACAATTGTGTTATCATTAAAAAAAAAAAAATCTATATTTTTTCTACAGATATTTGGTTGTGACTTGGTGTGTGCCAAGTTTGGTGGTATTACCAGGGATTTTAAGGTTTTAAGGTGATTTTGTTTTGGAACTTTCAGAAAACTTTAACTCGATTTTTCTCAAAATTGACTTTGCTGACTCTACTGACTTTAAACAGGTGTAGCTCAGTCATTTTTTTGTCTGATTCCAACAAATCATACATCATTTTGAAGCTTTTTGAATAGAGAATATGAAAATAACAGTAACACATTTGTGAAAATTTGCTCATTGTGACAAATATGTTTAAATTAGGTTCACTCAGTAATGATAACTTCAGTCATATCAGTGCCCCAATAAATTATGACTTTTTTTTTATGGAGCAGGTGGATTAAAAAAATTCTCTATGACTGAAGGCATATAATCATATTATTATTATTATTATTATTATTATGGTCATCATGTTAAATCTCTATGTCTGTTAATTTATTATGAATGATAATTATGTGTTGTAATATTTCTGAACATTATTTGCGGTATGCAATAATAGGATAGAGCAATACATTAATGTACAGTCTAAGTCTTATTGAGAACAAAAGCATCATCTCATGACAACCACAAAATAAAGAGACTCTAATGGAAAACTCAGTCTTTCTCAAATTTAACACTCAAATACACATCAGACATGATGACTGTTACTGCTCTACATACTTGAGTTTGTCCAGATGTTTGAGTGTATCCGAGAGCAGCTTCACTCCTGAATCTCCTGGGTGATTGTAGCTCAGGTCCAGCTCTCTCAGGTGTGAAGGGTTTGAACTCAGAGCTGATGCCAGAGCAGCACAACCTTCCTCTGTCACCATACAGTAAGATAATCTACAACAACAAGTGTTCATGTTAGTGTGCTTCATTTTTAGAGATGTACAGTACAAATATAGCCTGAGGCAGGGGCTGCGCTAGGGTGGGCAAACGGGGTTGAAGCCTCGATTGTTTTTAGTAAAGTCCCGAATGTTTTGTTACCTTGTCTTTGTCAAAGAACTGAACAATTATTCAGAAAAAATAATTGTGAATACAAAGTGCCTAATCCCCTTAATGTTCTTTTAATAAACTCTGTACACTAATTTGTGAAGCCTTAATCCCCTTTAAAATTAAAATTAGCGGCAGTCACTATTTACAAACTATTTATTCACTAAGGCCTGGTTTCACAGACAGGTCTTAGATTAAGCCAGGATTAGGCCTTAGTTCAATTAAGAAATTTAAGTAGCTTTTATAAATGTGCCTTAAAAAAAACAAAACATTACTGGTGTGCATCTTGTGACAAAACAAGGAAGCAGTTTAACCAGCTCAAACATGCATTTTAGTCTGAGACTAGCATTAGCATTGTCTGTGTAACCAGGGGTAACACTATATTGGGATATTTCACTTTGACTCATCCCCCTCTAATTCTGAGATATTCAGCGTTCTCCAATTGACAGCGCTAAAAGCAGAATAAATAAAAGCATAAATGATGACACCAAAGCAGAAGACAAGCTGTTTGCCTTTACTGATAGATTGTTGTGATATCTTAATCAGTTCTTTGTCATTAATGCAGTTTTTATAATGTGATGCAGGAGCAATACAAGACAGTTTCCCCATGCAAGACAGTCTTTGTAATCTTTAATCAAAATATGAAAATTTGTTTCCAATCTTGAATGTGTTTTTTCTCTGATGATGTCAGTTTGATGGCTTGGGCTGAACATCCTTAAACCTCCAACCATCAGTCTGCTGTGAGCTAGAGATGGAGAGAAGGGGTGCTAAAATCAAGAGCCAAACCTCTACTTTTATCTCATTTAATATTCCGTTCGAGTTAGAAAACGGTCACAAATTTCAGTTCATGTGGACTTTAGAGACATTAGCAGTGACCGATAGCACTCATTCATTGCACTCATTTAAACCGATTATCAGAGTGAATGACAAACATCACATGGATTTCATTTATTTCATTTACTAAATGACCCAGCAGCTGATTGTGACCTTTATTTGGGTTTGTTTGTGGTTTACCTTTTATGTGTAGGTTCTTTAAATCTGAATGGTTAAAAACAGAGGAGAAACCTTATTGTAGTGTTGTCATAAAATTAATATGAAGTATAAAATATAAAGTATAAAAGTATATAAAATTAAAAAAATAAACATTAACCCCCTGAGGTCGGCTGTATCGCCGGCGATACCAGCTCGCTTTTTTTTTATCAGTGTAAAAGAAACTCATAAATACTCTGTTGACTTTGATTTTCCATAGGAGTTTCATACATCAATCGATTCTGTTAAATGTGTATTATTTTTGTGTATACTCACAATAAAAACAAAGTGTTGTGCTTTTTGCCAAATAAAGAAAAATAAACACAAAGCGAGTTCTGCCTTCTCTCTGCCAGTGAAGTCCATTCTGAAACGCGTCCGAAAATGAACTGTAGCTCAGCGAATACTCAGTCAAACAGGCATACAGACACACAGGCATGAAGCTTGAATTCTCTTCTTTTAAATGAAGTAATTTATATAAAAAACAAATATTCTCATCTTGTGAAATCTGTATTAAAAGAGAGCGATTCCAGTCGAGCTCATTACAGCTCATTCAAATGTAATGTGACTCCGCCTACGGAGAGCGCGCGCTATTCAAACGCAAATGAATGAGGCAATCCACGCAAACCTGTGAACGCCCCTATATCAGCTCGAGAAAACACAAGTTTATTCAGATCATTACTTTGTTTACACCGTCTCGCAGCGCTGTGAGGAATAATAATAATGGAAAATGTCCCTCAGAAGTGCGGGTATATTGAGGAGCAAGGACTGAGCTGAGGAAAACTGTAGTACGTTTTTTTCCTTCTCACGTGAATCGGGTTTCTGTTTATGAATGAACGAACGGCAGAGATGCGCGCTGTTTACCACAGCTCGTAAAAAGACAGTTTAAATTTAAATCGCGTGTGTGAATGAATGATGATGTTTTAGCAAACTGTATTGCTATACTGAGATGAGTAAAAATCGAAATGATTTGTATAAGCAACGTATTAAACTGCAAATTAACATTTATATGCCCTAATATTTCATAAAAACAACGTTACAGTCAGGCGAAATATGAAAGACAACATTTTGTTGACTAGATGTGGGTACAGTTTTTACTGTAGATTATACTGCCACATCAAATAAGCTTTTGTTTAGCAATTTCTATATATATAAAATACTATTTTTGTCAAAAATAAAGTCATCAACTAAGATGTTAGCTGTTCCAATGTTGGCTATATTCAAACTAATGAATACATAGATAAAATGTAGGCCTATAATCATTTTTTTTACAAAGAAAGAGTACACTTGAAATATTGTTGAAATTGTAATTATTGTTGTAATTGTAACCTTTTTAATAAAATAGCAAAACATATTTACAAGATAGATGTAAGCAAAATCTTAAATGGTCAATATAAGTCTTCTTCTAAATATATCTTTTGTCCTTGCATTGTGGCTCAGTCAGTGTCACACCTGAGTGAATGGCTCATCATTATGCAGAATGGGTGGGACATTGTATTTTCAGGTGTAAACCACTCCTTGTTCACGCCCCCCTCGCATATTGGCTTTCCAAGCAAAACCTGTTTTACATCAATTTAAATCAATGTATAGTTTTATGTGAACGATAAAGCAAGACTATTTTCACATAAGTTTGAAGCCAGAACTCGAAGGAACAACATCCATTAGTCAAAAGTCTTATTGACACATATTTATTATGAGTTTTGTGGTCATATTTCAGCAACTTTCATTTTTATTTTTTTCAATAACCACGCATAAACATTATTCTCTTAAAAATTAAAAAATATACATGCATGGTGATCACATATTTTGGTAGCCCTGTTTGTGCTATATAGAGTGAATTTACACCTTTGCCATTAACATGTTTATAAATAACTGAAAAAAGCACTAATGTCAGAGCATGTCAGAACACCTCCAGGGCCCAGAAAACCGCTCAGACTCCAGAGGGTTAAATAACTAATAATTTAATTAATTATATTATTATTTTTTTTAACTTTTAATACTTCAATATACTAAAAATCAAGTACTTTTGTACTTTTACACAAGCAAAACTGAAAAGGAATACTTAATACTTTTACTGGAGTAATATTTTTTATATTTTATTTTAGTATCTGTACTTTTACTCAAGTATGATATGTAAAGTACAGATACTTGATTTATGTACTTTGTCCACCACTGGTAACATGCCTCAGATTAAAATTTATTCAAGTATGATTTAAATGTATTGCCGCAATTGACTCTTTTCATTCATTTTCACATTCCACTTTAATCGCCACAGCCATAATACAATTTGTTTAATAATTATGTGGGGTTACATTTTTGCATCCTTGTCTTAAATTTCAGGGGCATTTTTGTTGATTCCTATCCCTGTACCAAACTTAGAAAGATATTAGTTGGATAATGTCTAAATAAATATCCAAATGCATATGGATTCATACAACACTTCAGCAATTTACTGACAGTAATTATCATAATATGATTTTTACAAGTCATTTTTTTTGCGCTCGTTATAAAAGTGTTTAAACAACAAAACATCCACTTGAACATATTTGACAATCGGAATATCAATAATAATAATAACAACAATAATACATTTGTGACTATTTTGAATAAAAAAGAACATCAGTCATTCAGCGCTATTGTGGCTGCTTTGTGTCACGTGACAAGCAATGATGCATCACCATGGAAACAATAAAGTGATACATTCTAAATAACAGAAATAATTTCCTTGAAAAACTCACGCTTGGGGGTCAGCCAGAATATTTAAAACTTGTGTGTGAAAAGGTTAAAATGATATATGGCACTTGATGCTGACTGCTATAATGGTTTAGAAAAACAAAGAAAAGTACAAAGTCAGGTGCCCCAAAAATATTCTAGGTCTTTAAGGGTTAATACCATGACATGTTAGATCATGATAGACTTTAGCCTTAATTGACAGAAGAGTATTATATAATTGGCATAATGGAATCAAACCATGTATTAATTAAACTACCCCAAATAAGTCAAAATGATTCTGTCATTTTTAGACTTTTAAAATTTTCTAATTTTTATTTTATTTTCTATGAAGCACAAACCTAAGTATGATGAGTTGACAGTCTGGGCTATTCAGTCCACCACAGAGCAGCTTCACTCCTGAATCCTGCAGGTCATTGTGACTCAGGTCCAGCTCTCTCAGGTGTGAAAGGTTTGAACTCAGAGCGGATGCCAGAGCAGCACAACCTTCCGCAGTCATAAAACAGCCAGATGATCTATAACAACAGTGTTCATGTTAGTGTCCAAAATCATTGACAGTCAATGACAGTCTCACACACAAAAGCAGTAGTGATCGACACAATCTCTGCTGTTGAACATTAAAGTTCTTTCACACCAAACACAAATATTCAGAATAAACAAGATTTTAAATAAAAACAAAACTGAAACAAAAACAGGGACAAACATTCCCAACAAGACAAAATAATTCTGTGAGCATGTCAGAAATGCAGATGATTTTAGATTTCGGTCTGGAGGTGCTACAATAAAAATAAAAAGTTTACATCAAACTCAAAAGCATATAGAAGCGGCACTAAAGATGCGCATGTAGCGACCTCAGATGCTTCTGACTCCATATAGTCCAGGCGTTTTAAGCCAAAATGGGGGTCAACCGTGAACAAATTGCAACAGAATCAAACTCAACTGATTTTGTATCCTCCATATGTCCTGAGGAAGGAAAAAAAAGCCCAGAAGAATCCCATTAGGGGAAAGTTCCGAAAAAGACCCAAATATATCCTATTCATACGCCTATTCATTATTTTTCTCACATGAATGGGGTAAAAAATGTAACCTTTAGATATCACCATGAAAATTACTGAGTTGATTACTTATATCAAGACAAACAAAAAATGTATTACAAGTTTTTTTTTAATTGTTTGTTAACATGGACAAACGGTGCATAATCTAATTTCTAAAGTACTTCTTCCTGCCTCTATGTATTAATGCTCATGGGTAGTCTAAATGGGTTCCATTCAGACCTTAATATTAAGTATTTTACTGTTATTTGTCAACAAGATTCAACAAGACATTTTCACCTGGCTAGACCCAATGTTTAGATCTGTTGTGGTATTTATGCAAATTAGCACATCTGTAATTAGATTATGCACCGTTTGTCCATGTTAACAAACAATTTGAAAAAAAACTTGTAATACATTTTTTGTTTGTCTTGATATAAGTAATCAACTCAGAAATTTTCATGGTGATATCTAAAGGTTACATTTTTTACCCCATTCATGTGAGAAAAATAATGAATAGGCGTATGAATAGGATATATTTGGGTCTTTTTCGGAACTTTCCCCTAATGGGATTCTTCGGGGCTTTTTTTTTCCCCTTCCTCAGGACATATGGAGGATACAAAATCAGTTGAGTTTGATTCTGTTGCAATTTGTTCACCCTTTTTTCCTAAAACGCCTGAATAGCAGGAGGTGGCGGGCGAGCTGCGACATGCGGCGGGAGCTTAGACCACCTTGATTGTTGATTTCAATCACAGTGCTGTCCATACGGACCAGTGCGTGTTTGTCTCGTAGCGGCGAAACCAGCGCAAAATGTACTGCTAGCAACTCGAGGCAGTTGATGTGCCAATGCAGTTGGGGACCCATCCAAATACCCAAACTTGCATGCCCCTTGTACGTGGCACCCCAGCCGGTGGAGGCATTTGTGGAGACAACAGCAACCTAGACACTTGCTCTAGGGGAACTCCTGCCCATAGAAACACAGGGTCTGACCACGGGCTGAAGGTTTGGCAACAGGCTGGGGTGATTGTCACTCAGTGTGTTCCGCGTTGTCATGCCCATCTCAGGACTCAGCCGTGAAGCCAGTGTTGAAGTGGCCTCATATGAAGCAATCCGAGTGTTATACCCTGCCTGTTGTATCATTCATTCTGGTATCCTTGTTTTGTGTCACCTGCTTCTCTGTGTTTCATGCCTGTTTATTTTCTGTGTTTTGGACTGCTATATGGATTTCGACCTTTGCTTGTTACTGGATTATGATACGGATTACCCCAATAAAACTGCACTTGGACTATTGCCGTTTCGTGTGCGTGTCGTGACAGAAGGATACCAGCACAATGTATAGATCCAGCAGTACGGGTTTTCGTATCCGTCCCCCAACTACTGAGAAGGAGAGGAGGGGACGATTTAGTAATTTAATGGCTTTACGCCAGCAGGGCCAGTCGGTAGGTGGCTCAATTTTTTTGGACTCTCTCAAGAGGTTTGGGGTACAATGATGCGGCACTAAAAGACCTTTTTAACAAATGCCTTGACAACCCTTTACCTCGATGTGAGATGATGGGGCTGGAGACTTTGGACTTTTGGGGTTCACAAATTACTTGCAGAAGCGTAGCCAGTGGATTACGTCAGACCCGTTGGTTTCTTCTAACAGGAAGGCTGAATCCACATCGGCGTCTCTTGACGGGAGGACGGACCCTGCGCCTGTGTCGCCGGACAAGATGGCCACCGCCGAGCCAGTGTCTCCGTCGGCCGCGGAGCGTGGCCCACCACAGATCGCACCATCAGCCAGCACAATCACTATCATTGGAACCATCCGAGAGTGGAGTGGACTGGTGTCCAAGCTGGCCGATCTGCCACTGAGATCTGTCCGAGCAGCCAATAGCCTGAGATTTTCACGAGTTTCAGCGCTATCTATTCCCCAGACCGCCAGGCCAGAATCTTGCTCCGCTGAGACTGCTGATCCAGATAGTGTTCACGTCACGTCTGCCGATCCAGAGACTGTTCACGTCACGTCTGCCGATCCAGAGACTGTTCACGTCACGTCTGCCGAGCCTGTGTCTTCGGACAGGATGGCCGCCGCCGAGCCTGTGTCTTCGGACAGGATGGCCGCCGCCGAGCCTGTGTCTTCGGACAAGATGGCCGCTGCCGAGCCAGATCCAGTGTCTGCGGACAAGATGGTTGCCGCCGAGCCTGTTCACGTCACGCCTGCCGAGCCTGTGTCTTCGGACAAGATGGCCGCCGCCGAGCCTGTGTCTTCGGACAAGATGGCCGCCGCCGAGCCTGTGTCTTCGGACAAGATGGCCGCCACTGAGCCGGTGGTGTCTGTTCCTGAGCCGGTGGTGTCTGTTCCTGAGCCGGTGGTGTCCGTTCCTGAGCCGGTGCCTGTTCCTTGGCTGCCCGAGGGGTCGTCTCCGCCGTGGCCGCCCGAGGGGTCGTCTCCGCCGTGCCCGCCCGAAAGGTTGTCTCCGCCGTGGCCGCCCGGGGGGTCGTTTCCGCCGTGGCCGCCCGAGGGAAGGTCTCCGCCCTGGCCGCCCGAGGGAAAGTCTCCGCCCTGGCCGCCCGAGGGAAAGTCTCCGCCGTGGCCGCCCGAGGGGTCGTCTCTGCCCTGGCCGGCAGAGGGAAGGTCTCCGCCCTGGCCGCCCGAGAGAAAGTCTCCGCCCTGGCCGCCCGAGGGAAAGTCTCCGCCCTGGCCGCCCGAGGGAAAGTCTCCGTCCTGGCCGCCCGATGGACTGGCATTTCCGCGCTGGCCTTCTGCACAGACTGCTCCGCCCTGGCCTCCCGATGGACTGGCGTTTCCGCCCTGGCCGTCTGCACAGCCTGCTCTGCCCTGGCCGCCCGAGGGGTCGTCTGCTTCGCCCTGGCCGCCCTATGGACTGTCTGCTTCGGCCTGGCAGCCGGCTAAGCCATCACCCCCTGTTCCTGTTCCCCTCCATGGACCTGGCCCCCCCATCCCTCCCCCTGATCCTTCATTGTTCCACCTCCCTCCTGGACTCTTGTTTTGTTTTTGTTTGTTTTTTTGTGTGTGTCTTGGAGCGTCTGGTAGCCGCTCCTTAGAGGGGGGGTACTGTCACAGTGTCTGGTTGGTGTTCCCTGGTTGTCCTCTAGAGGTCTCTCCCCCTACCGTCACCACATCTTCATGAACTGCAATTCCCACAATCCTTTGTCGGCACTTATCACTATCATTGCACTCAGCTGTTCTCACTTACCTTGTCAGTATTTGTGTATTTATACCCTGCCTGTTGTATCATTCATTCTGGTATCCTTGTTTTGTGTCACCTGCTTCTCTGTGTTTCATGCCTGTTTATTTTCTGTGTTTTGGACTGCTATATGGATTTCGACCTTTGCTTGTTACTGGATTATGATACGGATTACCCCAATAAAACTGCACTTGGACTATTGCCGTTTCGTGTGCGTGTCGTGACAGTAATGTAATGTTAATGTACGATTGGTCAGTAAAATTTAAAAGACAGGGCTTAGAAAAGGGTAATTTGTCATGAAAATATGTTAATAAAAAACAGTGCAGAATATAAACATTTTTATTTTTTGCCTCAAACTTTTGGACCCCACTGTATACACATCTCCAAGAGGGCAGTTAGATTTGTGGTAGGCTTATGAAGGGAAAAACAGAACAATTTTCTATTTCCCCAAAAAATATTTCTTCTTAAACATGCTTGACGGGGGTCTGTACTAATTATCATCAGTGTGAAACACAAACCTCAGTATGTTAAGTTGACAGTTTGGACTCTTTACTCCAGTAGAGAGCAGCTTTGCTGCCGAATCCTGCAGGCGATTGTTACTCAGGTCCAGCTCTCTTAGGGGGGAGTTTGATGATTGTAGAGCTGAGGCCAAAATTTCACAGTGCTGATCTGTGAGATTACAGCCTGCCAACCTGAAAACAGCAAGGACTCTGATTAAAATGCATGCTGTTGTGCTGAGGTCCCCTTATGCATATACGTATTTATGATCAATATATTAAATGGTTTAAATATATTGGAAATATACAGAGTAATATATTACATTAATATATTATTATATAATGAATAATACATAAGGAATTGTCACTTTTCATATACTGAAAAATATGTGACAATATATTTATTATTGCACTAATGTGTATTCATGTGTTACTTTCACCTGAGTTATGTTTCTGCTACACAAAGTATTTGGGTTGAGTTTACAAAGAAAGTTCTGTTGGTCTAACTGGTCAAACATAAAGGTCCCATTGCATGGAATATTTTATTATTTTAAAATGTTTCCTGGGGTGCCCTTATAATGTTAGTATGTTTTTTAGATCAAAAGTTGTTATAATTTAGAAATAAAAGGCATATTTCCTAGCCTGATTTCATCCTCTGATTTGAACGCTCTGTTTGAAGAGGCGTGTCTGCTGTGAGACTTCAGTGTAAACGCCCACTGCTGTGATTGGCTGACGTGCTTGCATATGAAATATCTCGCAGTACATGTGGAACTCTCTCGAAAACTTTTACTATTACAGCTATTATACGTTTTTACTATTATAGCTATCGGGATTAACGAATCGTGAGAAGTTTAAGTATTTAGATCTATTCCCATCACATAAAAGGTTGCAGTGATGAGCATTGAGCAGATAACAGCCTGTTGATTGCGTGAATGAAGATCTTATCATTGCAACACAGTTTCTGTAATCTCATTAATGCTTTCACCAATGCAAACATGAGGTAAGTACAGTAAAAGCTTCGTTGTGCAGTGTAACAGTGTCATTGATTTCATAACGAGTTTTGGCAAGTGTCCAGATAAACTCGCGCTGTGTGATTGACAGCTTGGGCGATTGGAAAGGGATTGTTCATTGATCACTTTATGTATATTAATCACCGTTTAAGTACGATTATTTTCATCCTACTAAGACAAACGACGTGAAGTTGATATTTTAGGGCGCTTTCACACTGGCAGTTTAGTGCGGACCGGGGCACGGTTCGCATGAAAAATCGCTAATGTGAACGCTGTCATCGGACCCGGGTGCGCACTAGAGTACCGAACCCGAGACTACCTGGAGGAGGTGGTCTGAGCTCGGTTGCTCCCGAACCGTGGCGCGGTTCGCGTTAATGTGCAAGCAACACGGACTCGGGTGCGTGCTTGTTCAGGAAGTATAGTATCCCGCGCATGCGTATCACTGTCGCATCAGTGAAAAATCTTCTGCGAGCAGCAGAAACACGGCGTCCCCTGGATATGTGCTGAATTACACCATGTAATGAACATAAACGTAGTTGTCTCTCACTATGTTGTGCATAATAGCACCAAAAAAACAGACAAATTACAGCTATGCTCAGTCGAGTTGTATTCTCCATGCGTTTTCCGTGTGCGTTTGCGATGACGTAAGATCACTGCAAACGCACCTGGGTTCGATACAACTAATTGAGTGTGAAACCAGACCAACGCTGCGGGGGGCGCCGGGAACTAGCGCACTCGGGTTCCGACCGCAGCAAACGAACCCAGTGGAAAAACGCCCTTAGTCACTGGCTTGATTTACTGATGCATAAACAGTATTGAACGATTTTGAGAGAAAGATTATCTGTCTGAACTTGAACAATTACACATCAGAAATTCACATAACCCACTGGTTCTTCAGAGGCTCGGATGAAGGAACTAAAAAAATACTTTGTGTTCATTTGTACATCCAAACACTGAGCAACTGCCATGCTTCGCTCGTTTGCGAGCCATGATGTCTCTCGAGGAAAAACCAATATGGCGCTTGCACAGCTCATTTTCTCATGGGCGGCCAAATTCTCTTTGTGGGCAAAGCAGAGAAAGGGGAGGTAACCTTTCCCCTTATGATGACATAAGGGGAAGATTTCTAGATTCGCCCGTCTGAGCTTTCATTTTCTCAAAAATACCCAGGGCTTGGTTTACACCCATCAAAATGTCTAGCCACTGGGGGACCATAGACAGGCTAGGGGAACTCATATTCATGTTAAAAAACCTCATAAAGTGAAATTTTCATGCAATGGGACCTTAAATTAAAAGTACATTTTCTACATCAGGGATCTTCAACTCCAGTCCTGGAGGGCTGAAGTCCCGCAGACTTAAGTTCCATCTCTAATTAAACACACCTGTCTGTAATTTGCAAGTAAATCTGAATGAGATTCGCTTGTGTGAGGATATTTGGAGGGCCAGTGTCCTAAACTCAGCAGGACACTTGTCCTCCAGGACTGGAGCTATATATATATATATATATATATATATTAGGGGTGTAACGGTTCACAAAATTCACGGTTCGGTTCGATACGATACACTTGTGTCACGGTTCGGTACGGTTCGGTTCGGTACGTTTTCCATAGGCAACAGCAAAAATAAATAAACGCCAGAGAAATTTCCTTGAATTATTTTTTATTTATTTATTTATTTAATGAAACTAACATCATAAAGTATGATTTTTTAATTTTATTTTTTTGTTGCTTTTTTAACTGAGCAATAATGGAGCTATACTTGCCTCTTCTTATGAGCATATAAAACAAAACAGCTCCTTGGACAAAATGAAATGTAATATTGTAGTAGTAGGCTAGTTATAAACAAAGGTTTATTTTAGTTCAGATTAACATTTGAGGGCAGCAATTGTATTCATAATGTCAAAATAAAACAGACGTAATGTTACTTGAAAGCATTATAGCCCACTATTCCTGACAAACTTCCATACCTTGCAGTTAGTGTTACTACAGTAAATCCATTCCACGGTGAATGTTGCTGATCTGTGGACACCGGCCAGTTCATTCATAGCACGATGTTTCTTCCTGGTTTCCACGTCAGCGCTGTTTGATCCGTTAATAACAGAGAAATGTGCAGTTTCTCACTAGATCTCACAGCGATGTTATTACTTCAGTGGCGAATTCAAAAAGCATTTGAAATTCAAAGGCTTTCTTTACTGGTCTGGATCTCTTAGCGCTGTGTGGTGTTGCTTGATCAGGCTCGCACATAGGGCTCGCGAGTCCCGCTTCACAGGTCAACACTGATAAACGGTCCACACATACACAATAAGAGTAGCTAAGTTTCGTTCCTTACATTGCATTTGCCAGTTGATGTTGTGGTCGCGCCAGCCTCTATGAGCGCGCTTGCCACCCGCGACGCGCCTTCATTTGAAATAACGAAATTTTGGTCGGCAGAAAAAATGGTCCAACGAACCGTTCGGTACGTAATGCGTACCGAAAACCGAACCGAAAGCCTCGTACCGAACGGTTCGATACGAATACGCGTATCGTTACACCCCTAATATATATATATATATATATATATATGATGAAGTACTTTATTACATAAATAAATGGTGCTTCGCGCCCACTGCGTCACGTCCCGCCGAAACGGGCGTGGTCTAGGCCTATAAATACCGCTCGCAGGCAGCTATTATCTGGTTTTTCATCATCGAAGCAACCAGAGCGTGTGCATGCACGGCAAGATCTTCTAGAGAGAACCGAGGTTACGTTAGTAACCGAGTACGTTCTCTTACGAGAGGTCTCTCGTACTGCGTAAGATATCTTACGCTAGGGGACCCAATGCAAAACGCCGTGCATGCTGAGATCTGACACCAAAGACCCAAGGGCGAGAGCCCGGGGTTCATATAGTGCACAATCACTCAGGGAACTCACAGGGAGTCCGGAAAGAGGGAGGGGCGAGGCCGCGCTCTTCCACATATGGTAGCGTCGCTTAGACGCAAATTTCATCATACAGACAGGGCGGGGTACGGCCTGAACTGATGGGAAAAATGTGGGTCTTACACAGTTTGCCCAGGCACGTCTCGTGCTACTGCTGTCCATTGTCGATCATTGAGCTGTGCTCAGCAGACGCAGCATTCTGAGTTGATAGCATCAAGTCAGATAATACTGGTTAACTTAGACCGACAGCAGCCTGGCCTGCAGGGCGGGAACCTCTAGGTTGTAGAACCTTATAAATGTAGACGGGGAGGCCCAGCCTGCCGCCGTACAAATATCTTGCAAGGCAATCCCACTTGACCAGGCCCACGACGAGGCCACGCCTCTCGTGGAGTGCGCTCTGACACCCAGCGGGCACTGCATGCCCTTGGAGGCATATGCCAGGGCTATAGCGTCAACTATCCATCTGGATAGGCTCTGTTTCGACGCGGCTAGTCCCTTAGAACGCCCGCTGTATGAAACAAAGAGCTGCTCCGTCTGTCTGAAGACAGACGAGCGAGACACATAAGCTCGTAATGCCCTGACCGGGCAAAGGAGGCCCGCGTCCCTTTCCTCATCAGGGACCGGTAGGGCTGACAGGGAGATAACCTGCGCCCTAAACGGTGTGTTGAGGGATTTCGGAACATAACCGTGCTTAGGTTTGAGTATAACTTTTGAGTCATTAGGCCCAAATTCCATGCACGTCGCGCTCACAGAGAGCGCGTGTAAGTCCCCTATGCGCTTCACTGAAGCGAGAGCCAGCAGAAACACAGTCTTGAAAGACAGATGTTTCAGATCAATTGACTGTAAAGGCTCGAATGGTGCACCTTTCATGGCTTCCAGAACCGTAGAAAGGTCCCATACGGGGACTGAGGGGGGTCTGGGAGGATTCAGTCTCTTAGCTCCTCTAAGGAAGCGGATGACCAACTCGTTCCTTCCTATTGACTGACCAAGCGTTGTTTCTGAGAACGCTGCTATAGCCGCCACATAAACTTTGAGCGTGGAAGGGGCCCTGCCCTTATCCAACAGCTCTTGTAGGAAGGAAAGCACCTCCGTCACTCCACAGTCTGTGGGTGACACGCCACGGGCTGTGCACCAGCCCGAAAACACTGACCATTTCGAGGAGTAGAGCCGTCTCGTAGATGGAGCTCTAGCCTGCGTGATCGTGTTTAATACTCCTTTAGGGAGTCCAACATGTACCCGTTGATGGCCCAGACATGAAGGGACCACAATTCCGGGTGAGGATGCCAGATCGAGCCGTGGGCCTGAGAGAGGAGGTCTCTCCTCACTGGTACTGGCCACGGGACAGTGCTTGCTAACTGCATCACGACTGGGAACCAAGGTTGGTTTTCCCAGAACGGTGCCACCAGCAGTACTGAGCATCCTTCTTCCCTGATCCGTTCTATCACCTGAGGCAGGAGAGAGACGGGGGGAAAAGCATAAAGCGGGCGGCGTGGCCACACATGAGCCAGCGCGTCCCTGCTCTTGGAGAAAAATTCCGGACAGTGAGCGTTTTCTTGAGACGCGAACAGGTCTACTTCCGCTCTGCCGAATTTCTTCCACAGCAGTTGGACTGTCTGTGGGTGTAAAGACCATTCGCCTGCCGGAACATTGTTCCTGGACAGTCTGTCTGGTCCTATATTCAGGATCCCAGGCACGTGCGCTGCTCTGAGCGAGCGCAGGTTGCGCTGGGCCCACACCAGGAGGCGTTCTGCTAGCCTGTACAGGTTCCTGGACCTGAGGCCGCCCTGGCGATTTATGTAGGACACCACAGACACGTTGTCCGAGCGGACCAGGACGTGGCGTCCTTTTATTTGGGGACAAAAACGCGTCAGCGCGTTGTCTACTGCCAACATTTCGAGGCAGTTTATGTGCAGGAGCCTCTCCCGTTCTAACCACTGGCCGAAGAACGGTCTGCCCTCGAGCAGCGCTCCCCATCCCGAGGTGGACGCGTCCGTGGACACCACTTTCACCCTCGAGGAAGTCCCCAGGCTTACACCTGACTGGTACCAGTCGTTTGCTCTCCAAGGTTTCAGAGCTGTGACGCACTTCTGATTGACCTTGAGGCGAATCAAACCGGACGCCCACGCTTGGCGTGGGACTCGTGCTTTCAGCCAAAACTGCAGCGGGCGCATGCGGAGCAGGCCCAGCTGGAGTACTGATGATGCTGCGGCCATGAGACCCAGCATCTTCTGAAATCTCTTGAGCGGGACAGACGCGCCGCAGCGGAACGAGTTCGCTGTGCGTTGAATGTCGACCGCGCGCTGTGGTGTTAGTCGCGCTATCATGGACAGCGAGTCCAACTCTGTGCCCAGGAAAGATATCTTCTGACTGGGTGACAGAGAGCTCTTCGCCCAATTGAGAACTGAGACCCAAATTCTCGAGGTGATCGAGTAAAATGGTTGTGTGTTCTATGAGCACTGAGCGCGATTGCGCTAGAATCGTCCAAATAGTTCAGTACTCGCACGCCTCTCATTCTGAGGGGTGCGAGCGCCGCATCCATGCACTTCGTAAATGTACGGGGTGCCAGGGATAAGCCGAACGGCAGGACTGTGTACTGATATGCCTGGCCCTCGAAGGCGAATCTCAAATATCGCCTGTGACGTGACGCTATCTGTATTTGAAAATACGCGTCTTTCAGATCTATTGACACAAACCAATCTCCTTGGCAAACCTGCACGAGGATTTGTCTGGTCGTGAGCATCCTGAACCGTCGCTTCACAAGCACTGTGTTCAGTTGCCTTAGATCTAGTATGGGTCTGAGACCCCCGTCTTTTTTCGGTACCAGGAAGTATCTGCTGTATAGCCCTCCTTCGCTCTGAACTTGAGAGAGAGGCTCTATGGCCCCTTTGTTCAATAGTTTCGCCACTTCGGCTCGAAGTAAATGTGCTACTTCTGCTATTACCGTGGTCTCGACGCGCACCGCATAGCGGCGAGGGCGCCGGCGAAACTGTAGCGAATAGCCTCTTTTTATAATGTCCAGCACCCACTTCCAAACCCCGGGCAGCTTTGCCCATGCGTCTGCATGAATAGCTAGGGGTTGAATACGAAGCGCGCTCCGTTCGCTCAGCGATGGAGAAGCTTCGGCGTGCTGCAACACAAGCGTCGTGCTCGTGACATTTGAGGAATGGGGCGCGCTGATAACAGCGGGCAGATTGCCCGCGGGCAGATTGCCCGCGCTCGACTCCTCTGCGGCGGTTAGCCGCGAGGGGGAGGGCTGGGCGGTTCCCGTAGGAACTGTCATGTCTATGTGTGGATGTGGGCGCGGGACAGCGGGCACACTTATCACACCGAAAGCATTGTTCACTTGAGTGAAGCGAATGCACGCTGGTTTCGTTTTTACAGAAACCGTGAGACATGCATAACGTGGCGTTAGTGGGCACTGGGTAGTGGGCACATTCACCATGTTTGAAGCGCAACCGATCTGAGTCGGTTTTATGTGCGCGAGCCCTGTGTGACAGGCTGTGCTTGTGTGTAGGGATGGGCACTGGGCAGTGGGCATTCTTACTACACATGAGACACCATCGGCCGTGGCCGGGACACCAGAAAATACACTCTTTTGGGGATTTATCTGGGTAGCCGTGAAAACGGCATTTGTGTGCAGGCAAGCGGGTGACAGAACCGGCTTGTTGGCTGCAGAAAACACTGGAACAGTCACATTTGCTGGAACTGGACGAGCGAATACCTTTGGTGTGAGTCCGGCCGCAGCGGGACTGGAACACCGTCGTTTTCCTAGGCGTGCTAGGACGACTTCGGGGCCTCGGGTTTCACCGCAATCCTAGGTCGCGGACCACGCACAGCGGGGCGGCGACCGGATGAGCGGGAGCGCGGTCTCGCGCTTCGGGCCTGGCGGCGCTGCGAAGTGGCAGCAGTGGACGGTGCCTGGGGCTGTGAGCTCTGTGCAGACGGTTTCGCACGGCCTGCTGCAGAGCTGGAGCGCTTCGGGAGGAAGTGCTTCATAGCCTGTGACGCTTTCTGTACCTCTGCGAATCTCTCCGCAAAATCCTTGAAGGAGGATCCAAAGAGGCCTGTGGTGGAAAGCGGGGCGTCGAGGAACGCAGTGCGCTCGGACTCGGCCATTTCCGAGAGCGTCAGCCAGAGGTGTCTCTCGGTCACAGTGAGAGAGGCCATATTCCGTCCAATGGCCTGCGCTGCAGACTTAGTAGCACGGAGAGCGAGGTCCGTGGCACTCCTTAAAGTCCCTGTAAAGGCAATTCTACAAAAAAATTCTAAACACATTATAAGTGCTAGAAATGTATTGCTAAAACATGTTACAAAGACTGAGAACTGTGAAGTACTAAATTGTGGAGTTAGACCGTTTAACAGTTTTTCACCCTTGCTGTGAGCCGGATTTTTTGGGCGGGGCTAAAACGGGGGCTCGATGACGCACTGCGACCCCCTTAGCTTGATTGGGCCCCTACTTGATGACGCACGGAGTCACTAAGCCTATCGCTCAATCGCGAGTTACTATCAGACAGCCTACAGTTTGCTAGCTACTATGCCCACGGCTCTGGCTATGCCTTCGTCATGTAAATGCGTATTCCCTGGATGCAATCACTTAGAAAACAGATCGGTGTCCTTATTTAAATTTCCGAAAAATGATCATATCAAGAAGAGGTGGATTTATCTTGTGAAGAGCTAACGTTACCTTGATGGAGAGCTGATGATCACCACCACACCCGCCTCTGTAGAGATCAGGATAGTTTACTTTCGTTGGAGACAACTGGAATTCACTGATAATCCGCTGTTACTGGTGAATAGGGCCGAACCGACTATCTCCCGCTGTCCGCTTCGGCCTTCATCCTCCCGTCGCGCCGACATGCACGAGCTGTGCGCGAGTCATATTTCCCGTGAGTGGGCGTGGTTTCAGCGCAGCCAGCGGACACGCCCCCAGCGTTTGAGAGCTGAGACTACTGCTCATTTTTTCGAGATTTTGATAGCTTATTTTATTTACTTGGCGGCTTTTTTAATCATTGAAATTGGGCTGGGTGGCTAATAACACATTTTTCGGTGGTATGACAAACTCAGAACACATACTTAATTTTGACTTTACAGGGACTTTAAGTCCAGCACGCAGATCGCGTCAGGTCCTTCCTCGTCCAGCTTACGGAGGAGATCGGCCTGGAAAATCTGTAACGTGGCCATGGTGTGCAGCGCTGATGCAGCTTGCCCGGCGGCGGCGAAAGCGCGGCGGAGCAGGCTTGACGTAGTGCGGCAAGCTTTAGAGGGTAGGGCCAGCTTAGCGCGCCGTCCAGCGGAGGGCGGACATAAGTGGGCCGCTATCGCCTCTTCGACCGGCGGCAGCGAAAGGTATCCCCTGTTCTTGGCATCGTCGATTGCAGAGAATGCCAAAGAGACAGCAGGACGCACTCTAGCTGAATAGGGGGCGTTCCATGACTTAGCGACTTCTTCGTGTAGCTCAGGAAGAAAAGGCGCTGGTCTGGACGCAGGCGAAGCGCGCTCCCCAGGCAGGAAAAAGCCATCCAGCCGGTTGTGAGCGGGCTGCTCGGGCGAAGACCACTCGAGGTGAGTACTCGCATGAGCTCCGTCTCGATGGACGCTCTCTTGCCTGACGGTGTGTGGGCAGGGGGCGCGGGGTCCTCAGAGCCCGCCCAATCCTCACTGCCTGACGCCAGGATAGAGCAGGAATCATCCTCTCCCAGCAGGGCTTCCTCGTCAGCGATGTCAACGGAAGCGGCGGCAGACAGCGGCCGCTGTCCGTCAGGAAGAGAGGCTGACGAAGCCGGTGAAGCAAGCGGGCGAACCGGCGAGCTTTGGCGGCTGGGGGTAGGTTCCGGGACCCGCTGGGCATGGCGCTTCTTACGGCGCGATGCCGCGGCGGGCGGTGGAGCAGTCTCGGTGAAGAAGGCCAGGCGAGTCCTCAGAGTCGCCATAGTCATCAGCTCGCAGTGAGGGCAGCCGCCGTCAGCGAGCGCGAGAACTGCATGTTCCTCACCCAGGCAGGAAACGCAAACCACGTGGCGGTCCCCGTCACTGAGTGTGGCTCTGCACGAGCCGCAGGAAGGCATCTTGAAAAAGACGCTAGCTCTTTTAGAATGTGTGTCGCGGCGGCGACACACACACACAAACAGAGTACAGAGTAATAGAAAGGATATAAGCGCCGGAAAGCGCAGCAGGAAGGCAGGAAGGCGGCGCGGCCAGCGACTTCAGTGACTCGTCCCGCTGAAGGTGCTCTCTCTCAGACGGCGCGGCTTCATCTACAGCTCCAGCGATGCGTGTGCTTCGCTTGAAGGATGAAAAATCAGATAATAGCTGCCTGCGAGCGGTATTTATAGGCCTAGCCCGTTTCGGCGGGACGTGACGCAGTGGGCGCGAAGCACCCTGATTGGGTCTGGCGTCACGCCAGGCCTCGCTCGATAGGCTGCTGCAGTTGCTGCAGAGCAGCCAATAGGCGCGCGAGCTGTCTCGCCTATGTCTGCATGCTGCCGCAACGCGTTTTGCATTATTAAAAATTAAGGATAATTTTTGGCTTCAATATCTTGCGGAAAAGGATTTTCCCCTAGCGTAAGATATCTTACGCAGTACGAGAGACCTCTCGTAAGAGAACCTGAATGTGCATTGCATCTGCTTCCGTATATTTATACCCACACTGCGGGGCAGAACGGAGATGCAAATCTTGCACGCCAATATGCATTGGCCGAAAATACAAGTACTCAGAACTGCAGTATTTACACTAACAGTTTGCATAGAGTGGGTAGAAGCACAGAGCTTAAATAGACAAATTTATGCAAGCAAATGATAGACAGGTAGAAGTAATCAAACCATAATGAGTCTGGGCAATGGGTTATAGGAGATGTAGTTCATGGTGGAGACGCTAAAGAGTCAGAAAGAATGTACTCTGGTGGAGATCATGGAGAACTCTAGCTGGTGGACGTCACAGAAATGAAGGTGACAAATCTACAGCATGAATGTCTTAAAGATTTGGAAAAGGGGGGAAAAACTTGTATTTCTAGAAACCTTGTGTCACTATTTTGGATGACACAACAAAAACAAATTGGCATATTTTTGGCATATTTTTGTTTGTATTTAAAATGATCCAAACACAAAGACGATTCATAAATATAGTTTTTAAAAAAAGCAAACGTGGGGAAAAAAAGCAACAGTGGTTAATGTAGGACTGGTCAGTAAAACTTTAAAGACGGCTTAGAAAAGGGTAATTTGTCATGAAAATATGTTTATAAAATGATAAAAGAGTGCAGAATTTAAACATTTTCACTTTTTGCCTTAAACTTTTGGACCCCACTGTATACACATCTCCAGCAGGGCAGTTAGATTTGTGGTAGGCTTATGAAGGGAAAAACAAAATTTTTCTATTTCCCAAAATGTTTTCTTCTTGAACATGCTTGACGGGGGTCTGTACTAATTATCATCAGTGTGAAACACAAACCTCAGTATGTTAAGTTGACAGTTTGGACTCTTTAGTCCAGCAAAAAGCAGCTTTGCTCCCGGATCCTGTAGGTCATTGTTACTCAGGTCCAGCTCTCTCAGGGGGGAGTTTGATGATTGTAGAGCTGAGGCCAAAATGTCACAGTGCTGATCTGTGAGATTACAGCCTGCCAACCTGAAAACAGCAAGGACTCTGGTTAAAATGCATGCCGTTGTGCTGATGTCCCCTTATGCAAAGAAAATATATTTCCATACACGTATTTATGATCAATATATTAAATGGTTTAAATATATTGGAAATATAAAGAATAATATATTGCGTTAATATATTAAAATATAATGAACAAGGAATTTTTTACACTTTTCATATATTGAAAAATATGTGACAATATATTTATTATTGCACTAATGTGTATTCATGTGTTACTTTCACTTGAGTTATGTTTCTGCCACACAAAGTATTTGGGTTGAGTTTACGAGGAAAGTTCTGTTGGTATTACTTAAGTCTAACTGGTCAAACAAAATATAGATAATAAAGATATAAAATAAACAAAATACTCATTCAAACAGTCGCCCCAATTATTTTTAAGATAAACCAAAGCAATATTTTGCTTGAGAATGTGTTAGAAATAATTGAGAAATTTAAGGCAACAGGTTTCAAAACTAAAAAATATTGCCTTGGTTTAACTAAAACAATCGAGGCAACTATTTTGATGGGAATTTTGAGTCTTTTGAACTCAAAATAATTTTGTTTGACCAATTAGACTTTACATGTTTTCAACATGTACATTACATTATTCAGCATTATTCAATATATCGTAATACAAACCCGATTCCCAAAAAGTTGGGAGACTGTACAAATTGTGAATAAAAAAGGAATGGAATAATTTACAAATTTCATAAACTTATATTTTATTCACAATAGAATATAGATAATAGTTGAAATAATAGTTGAAAGTTTTATTTGCCATTTGTACTTATACCGCAATACAGGTACATAGGAATTTTTGTAGCAAAGCTCTTTGAGTCAGCATTAAGATACAATACATAAAAAGAAAATACATCAGAAAGAGTCAACATAAAAGACCACCTAACAAACTACACACAATAAATGAACTACACACAATAAATAGACTACACACAGTGAATAAACTAAACTACACACTATGAGTAGACTCTTTAGAAACAATTAACAAAGAGCAGCACAAAACCTGTCAAGCATACTCACATACTAAGATTTTTGCTTAAAATTAAACTTTAAATAACATTATTGCACATTTGATTTAATTTAGTTAAAAAGGAAGACCTTCCCAAGAGAATACATATTATTGTCAGTGTTAAAAGCTTACTATAATAAAGAAAAATGTCTATTTAACAGAGACTGACACATGTTTCCCCTGTTATGTCCTTCGCCATCAGTCTAACCGTCGCAGGGAAAAAGCTGTTATAAAACCGCACCCTGTGTGATATAATACTGTCCGGTCTGCCATATCTCAAGTTATATACTGAGTGTTTAGGCTTGAACATTAAATGTCCAGGGTGGTTTGTATCCCTGAGAATGTTCTTAGCTCTCTTTCTGCAGCGTTGTGTATATAGAGCATCCATAGATGGAAGATCCGATCCGATGATTCTCTGTGCTGTCTTTATCACCCTTTGGAGAGCTCTCCTTTCTGCCTGGGTAGTGCTTCCAAACCACACAGTTATCCCATTTGTTAAAATGCTTTCCACAAGTCCTCTATAGGCCTGGATAAGTGGTTTGCGGCTGAGTCCTGCCTTTCTTAGCAGCCTGATAAAATAGAGCCGCCGTTGGGCCTTCTTCACTGTGACAGCAGTGTTTATGGTCCAACTCAGATTTGATGCCACGTGCAGGCCTAGGAACTTGTGACTCTCAGCTTGTTCCACTTCCGTCCCTTTGATGATCAGTGGCTGTAAATAAGGTTTCTTCTTTCTAAAATCCATGATTAATTCTTTTGTTTTATCTAAGTTAAGAATGACGTCATTATCATCCCCATAAGCCAGAATTTTGTCAACCAGCAGCCTGTAACCAGTCTCATCCCCCCCTTTAATCAAGCCCAGAACAGTTGTGTCATCAGCATATTTGATAATCGCAGTGTTGTTCTGGTTAGTAACACAATCATGTGTGTAAAGAGTAAAGAGTTTTGGACTGAGACAGCATCCCTGAGGTGTTCCTGTGCTTAAAGTGAGCTCAGTTGAGATGTTACCTCCCATCCTCACGTTTTGTGGTCTGTCACTCAGAAAATCCAAAACCCAGTTACAGGTGGTGGATGGGACCCCGAGGTCAGCCAGCTTCTCAATTAGCTTTCCAGGTCGGATCATATTGAAAGCAGAACTATAATCCAGGAAAAGCATTCTTACGTATGTTCCAGTTCTGTCTAGATGTTGAAGGGTAAAGTGCAAAGTCATGGCCACTGCATCATCCACTGATCTATTAGGGCCAGGGGCGGACTGGCCATCGGGAGCACCGGGACATTTCCCGGTGGCCTGACGGTCGTTCTGGCCTGCCGGCTGCCGCTGTGCAGACGATCAGCCTGACATGTGATAGGCTGGTGTGCAACTACGAATTAATTGACGGATCTCTCACCCCAAAACGTCATATACTGACGCGTCTTGACCATGCGTCAACATACGACGAAAAGGGTACCCCTTTAACGTCAATATGAGACGCAGACAGAAGCGCACCAGCAGCGCCTCCTAGCGGTACCCTAACGCATACCTAAACCTACCCATAACCCGAATCGTCACACATGGACGTTATGGGGGTACCCTTTTCGTCGTATGTTGACGCATGGTCAAGACGCGTCAGTATATGACGTTTTGGGGTGTGACTGTGTTGCAGCCAATCGACGAATCAGGCAATGGCGGAGTGAAAATGACACTCCCACCCAACGTCAGCGACGCACTGCCTAATATCTGGCTGCTATATCCAGAGACAGGGTATATCTGACTAAATCGTTCAAAGAATGGAGCGTAAACGCAAAGGAGGAGCAGAGAGGGAGCGTATAAAAAGGAAAAAAGCCCTGGCCACAGACGCAGCAAGCTGCTGCAAAATCCCAGCCATGTTCGCCAGTAAGGGAACAGGTCGGTCAAGATTACATTTACATTATATTTATAATAATTTGGCAGACGAACGCTTTCATCCAAATCACTTAGATAATAACAATAGATAAAATTAAACCAACAAACGAGCAACAAAATGTAAGTGCTGCTGTGCTGTGTCAAGTCTCGTTTCGTCTACATGTAGCATATTTTTTATATAATAAATAAAATTGAATAAAAAGTAGACAGAATAGTGTTAGTGGGTCAAATTGTTTAAATAATAAATAAATCAAGTAGATGGTATGGAAAAGAATACAGTGTTAGTTATTTAGATTTTTCATTTCTAGTCTACAATATGTAGCCTACAATGTTTGTTTGTTTGTTTATTTATTTATTTTGAAAAGGTGACGAAGGAAGCAGCAGTAGCACTAGTGCTGCAAATGCTCCTGCTGTTGAGCTAGAGGTGGTGGACAGTTCAGCGTTTGAGTCAGAGCAGGAACCTTCAGGTAAAGTTTAAGATAAGCAAAACTAAACATGCAGGCAGCAGGCTATACTTTTTAAACAACATGTGCTTTTTATGATTTATAAGATCAGTAGTAGGACTGTGATTTTGGGGACATACAACTGATGGCTGCACAATTATAAATACAGATTATTGAACACGCTTATTTCATATTGCAGAGCAACTAGATGTGCAGAGTGAGAGAGAGAAGGATTCAGGGAAAGATGAAGGAGACAGTGAAAGCCTTGATATGCCTTTTGATTATTTTGCCCGTCCACAGTCTAAGGATTTAGATTTTTTTTTTAAGTATCACCCAATCCAAACATCTGAAAGAGCCATTCCTGATGTATTCCATTCAAAAGATGGCACAAACAGAAAATGGCTGACATACAATGAAAGTAATCACTCCCTGTTCTGCTCAGTATGTCTTGCATTTGCAAAACCTTTAGGCAGTGACAGTGCATTTGTCAAAGGAGGTATGCAGGCCTGGAAACATGCCCATCAGAGAGTACAGGAACATGAGAGAAGCAGTATCCATAGAGAAAGTGCTGAAGCCTTTTTTCTTAGAGTCAACAAAGCAGATATCCATACCCTTCTGACTGATAAGCAAATGACCGTCCATCGAGACCAGGTTAGAAAGAGGAGGCAGGTCTTGGAACGTGTGATTGATGTAGTGAAAGTTATTGGTAAATGTGGGCTAAGCTACAGAGGGCACAGTCATGAAGCTACAAATGACCTTGAAAACACGGCTATCAATCATGGTAACTTTCTTGAGCTCATACTTTTGCTGAGCAAGTATGATGTCTGCCTACAGGAACATGTTAGTGATTGTATTGAGAAGAAAAAGAAGCAGGTGAGAACTAAAGGAAGAGGGTCCATGGTAACTTTGATGTCCAAAACAACAGTAAATAAAGTAGTTGAATTAATAAGAAATATGATTCAACAGACAATTGCTGTTGAAGTGAGAAAGGCAGGGATGTTCTCAATACAAATTGACAACACAGGATTTAACATCCAAAGACCAGTGTGCAGTAGTTCTGCGATATGTTACTGATGTTGTCCACGAGAAACTCATTGCAGTCATTGACTGTGAGTCATCAACTGGACAGTACTTTGTGGAGCTTGTGAAACAGACCCTAGAGAAGATGGACATAGACATCAAAAAGTGCATTGGTAATGCAACAGACGGAGCTGCAAACATGCAGGGACAATACAAAGGTTTCTCTGCATTGCTCACAGGAGCATCACCTAACCAAGTACACATATGGTGTTACTCACATGTCCTCAACCTTGTTCTAGCTGACACTACAGGGGTTGTTGTGGCAAGTGAGTCCCTTTTCTCACTACTGAATGACATTGCAGTGTTCATTCGTGATTCCTACAAGCGCATGAAGCTATGGGAGGAAAACAGTGAGGACAAGAGACACAGACGGCTTGGTGTAATTGGTGAAACGCGCTGGTGGGCCAAAGATGAGGCCTTGAGGAAAGTATTTGGAAGGTTTGCAAAGCCTGACAATGCACTTTACACAGATCTGGTCATCACTATGGAAAAAATTGAAAAGGATGTGACCATGAAACCTGTCATCCGAAACAAGGCCCAAGGGTACAAGGCTGCTCTCCTAAAGTATGAAACCATACTGACAGCTGAGATTTTCCTCAGGATTTTTGAGCAGACAACCCCTCTCTCTAAATATTTACAAACAAGTGGCATGGATATTGCTTCAGCACAGCACTTGGTGACAGGAACAGAGGAGAGCTTGAGAAAGTGTGCCCGGGACTTTCAGGGTGTAATGAGGGCAGCAGATGACTTTGTTGAATGGGCCAATAGCATTCTGGAGAAGCTTGAGGACAGTGAGGCTGAAGTTCAGACTTCTCTCCCAGAGAAGAGAATTAGAAAACACAAGAGGCAACCAGGTGAGCTGGCACAAGATGAGCCTATTGCTAATGCAGACACTGACTACAAAATCAACATCCACAATGTGATCTTGGACACTGTTATTGAAAGCTTTCATAGCCGTTATGCAGAAAATGCAGTGCTGTGTTCAGATGTCTCCTGCATGGATCCTAGGAACTTCCCTGAAATCAGAGAAAAAGGCCTTCCAGGGACAGCCATGAAGGAGCTCAGCAAATGCCTACTGCAATTTGATGAACGTGCCAGTCTTGAGACATTGCAGGATGAACTGATCAGCCTTGCACAGCACTGGGAAAGATTGAAACAATCACTAATGGAGAACTACAACATTAGGGGTGCTGCCTCTAATGATGAAGCAGGGGAAGGCTCTGAGGTTCCTGATGAAAGTGTAGAGTTTGTAAGCAGAAGTTGTTCCACATGCAAAAACTGTCCAATATGCTGCTATCTCCTCCTGTCTCAGTACAATCTGCTTACTGATGCTTATCACATCATTGGTTTGGGCTACAAGTTCCTCCTCACACTATCTATTACTCAAGTTGCCTGTGAGAGGACCTTCTCCACCCTGAAGTTAGTGAAGAGCCGTCTGAGAACCTCCCTGAGTCAAGATAACCTTGAAGCATTCCTTTTGATGGCAACTGAGAAGGAGATTCTTATGGAACTTGATAAAGATGACATAATTGACAAGATGGCAGAGAGCAGTGAGCTACTGCGTCGCCTACTGGTGTACTAGTAGTGCTAATTACTTACTGTTTACTCTTACTGGTCAGTTCCACATAATGCCATAATTGAGTAAACATTGTTATCTGTTACTTACGCTGTCATAGGTTTTGTTAAGTTTATTTGTGTTTGTGTTTCTGATACATTTGATATACTAGAGTTGAGCACTGAAAATACATAAAATGTAAATATTTCAACATGTGAATGTGTCTCTTATTATCTCTTTTAAAAAGCCAATTTTCTATTTGTCATTGGTTTGGTAGTATAAATGGTGTATTCCTAGTGAGTTTTTAGGGTTATTTTTTTATTCATTTATATTGCATCTGGTAGTCTACCTGTTACATTAATAGGGTTAGCCTACAAGTTTATCAGTCCAGTAGATTACATGAATAGGGTGGTGGTGACTGCAGCAGCAGAGGTGGCCTGGCAGTGGAGTCAAATTCCCGGCCTGAATTATTGTCCCAGTCCGCCACTGATTAGGGCGATATGCAAACTGTAAGGGGTCAACAGTGTCAGGAACCACAGAATTAATATGTCTGAGCACAAGTTTCTCTAGGCACTTCATAGGGACTGAGGTCAAAGCGACTGGCCTGAAGTCATTCAGGGTAGAAGTGTTTGCTTTTTTGGGGACAGGTATGATAATGGATGACTTAAATAAGCGTGGAACTACTCCATGTGTAAGAGACAGATTAAAAATGTCTGTGTACACACCTGCCAGTTGTTCCCCGCAGACCTTCAAAACTTTCGGCGATACACCATCAGGTCCCACTGCCTTACGGGGGTTTAACTGCCCAAAAACCTTTCGGACCTGTTCTTGTGTGACATGGAGCGCACATTCCTCAGTATTCAAACCGAGTTTTGATGGAGTGTCCCCATTCAGTCGGTCAAACCTAGCATAAAAATTGTTAAAGGGGACATATCATGCTAAATGCACTTTTTTAGCCCTTAAATGCATTTTGTTGTATATTTGGAGTGTTTAGAAGTACAGAAAAGATGAAATTATTCTCTTCAGGTGCTTCGTTGATATCTTTATATTCTGTTTTGGTCATATTTTTCAACCGGTTCAGATTTTTCTGTTATCTATGACGTTTTTTGAACTATCACGTCACAGTATTTGCAGCGGAACTGCCAAATAAGGACATTGACTTCCGGCCCAACACTTCGAGCAATCCGCCATTATTATTTCTCGCTGCAATTTTGTAGTCCAAGCTAAAGGATGCAGAAGTTACGAGAGGGTAAGTTAAAATGTTCGGTTGTTGGATGTAGTAACCCACACGCTTCATTACACCGTCTAATTTAGATGAACTGCCGCGCTTGTGACAGGAGCATGTTTAACTGAAAGAACGAGCAGAGAGAGAGACCCGGTCGCGCGCGCGCTCACTCTCTCTCTTCAGAGCCAGGCGAAAGTGTAAACAAGACATCACCGTCTCCAAACTAGACGCTGTCTTGCTCTCTCTCCCTCGGACATATTAATCAAAATAAATCGACACGGTGGTAAAAGGTCGGAAGACCAAAGTTTCATGTGTAAATACAGTACACACCATTGCGATACATCCATATGAAGACGTTGTTCTGCAGGTTCGTCGTCTTCATTTTCATCTCGCTCCGGCTCTGGCTCGAACATGTAAGGCTGGCTGGACAAGTCTTCCGTTGTTGACATTTTGTTAATAACGTGTGTATAAAAGTTTCTGTGCGCTAGATAATCCTATCTCTGCTACCAGACTACAAAAATGGCCGAACGGGGTGGAGTTGAACCGAGTGTCACCGCTACAACCTGGAGAGGGGGCGGGGTATGAAGTGTCTCAATATTATTTAAAGAGACCGCACCAAAACGAGTTGCTTTCAGAAGCACATTAGAAAAGGGGTAAAAAAGGGGCCTGTGGAGCTATAATAATGAGGAATTCAGACCCAAGCATTGCAGTTCCGCTTTATATAGACTACAAATGTATGATTTATATGTAAAAAGGAACAATTTAAAAGCATGATATGTCTCCTTTAAGGCAGTCTGGTAAGGTGGCATCTTTAATCTCCATCCTGTTTGTGCTTCTCTTATTATAATTAGTAACAGACTGAATTCCCTGCCACATACTGCGTGTGTCGTTTTGCATGTAATGGCTTTCAAGTTTTTGGGAATATGCCTTCTTTGCTACTTTAATGGACTTCCTCAAATCGTATCGGGCTTTCTTATATTCTTCCCCATTCCCTGCTTTAAATGCTACCTGTCTTTGCTTAATCTTTAAACGTATATCACCATTAAACCAGCGTTTTTGATTTGGAAAAATACATACAGTTCTAGAAGGAACACAGATAGATGTACACCAGTTAATATAGTAACTGACAGTCTCTGTGTAGTCATGAATGTCCTCTGAAGCATCTTTGAAGACATTCATGTCTGTAGCCTCTAAACAGCCCTGCAAGTTCATCAGTGCACTTTCCGTCCAGATATTAACAACTTTCTTTGTAACTGGATCGGATAGTCTTCTTATATAAGTTGGCTTTAAGAGAATTGCTAAATGATCAGCTTTTCCAAAATGCGGTTCGGGCTCCGCTGTATAAGCATTTTTAATATTACTATAACACTGGTCCAGAATATTTTTTCCTCTAGTGGGAAAGGTTACAAACTGATACAGTTTCGGAATACTCTTCCGCAGATTGCAGTGGTTAAAATCTCCCAGGATAATAAAAGCAGCGTCGGGATACATGTTCTCATACTCATTGATAGGGATGCACCGATTGGGAAATTCTGGGCCGATACCGATACCGATGTTTAACATAACAACTTGGCCGATGCCGATGTTTTTTATTTTTGTTATTTATTCCTTCTTTTGTGCCACGGAAACATACAAGTCTTTCGGCTCTTGATCACACTATTAGGGCTGGTCCGAATACCATTTTTTGAGCTTCGAAGCTTCGTTAGTAATGAACATCGAATATTCAAAGCTTTGGAGAGAGAGGGTGCTGAACATATTCTTCTCTCTAATAAAGGCAGGAATCTCTATGTGTCTGTATGTCCGTTTGCATTTTTATTATTTCGAGAACCGTTCATCCAACCGACTTCACAAGGGAGTGCAGTGTCGCATTTGGTGCAATATAGACGGACACGCGAGACACGACACGTTCAGAATTAATAAACTTTTAGTAAACTACAGAACAGCGCGAGCGGGAAGCGCGGGCAGGACTTATATGCTCCGAGAACGGACACTGGACTAGTGATATAAAACGCACACACACAGGTCTGTTAAATTAAGCAATACTTTTAAGGTAGTCTAATATTTTTCTGACTAACAAATTACTGACACAGTAAAGGGTAGATTTAAATAAAGAAAAACGAAATAGAAATAAAGAAAAACGAAATTTAAATAAAGAAAAAACGAAATTTAAATAAAGAAAAACGAAATTTAAATAAAGAAAACCAAAACTTAAATAATGAAAAACGAAATTTAAATAAAGAAAAAACGAAATTTAAATAAAGAAAAACAAAATTAAGTTCAATTAAAAAAGAGATTAATTTAGATTGACATTGTGGAAAATAGAATAATAGAAACAAAATGTATTAGCCTTTTTACCCGTTATTATCAAAGCAACGCAGCTTAACCCAAAACACAAGCTCAGGCATGCACTTTCTCTGCAAGAACGTGTCTCACGCAGGCAGTGTGCAAACTCCAACCTGTTAACATGGGAGCCTAAATAAAAACGGACATGCCACGCAGCCAGTGTGTCGCCGGCCTTATTCAAGCGCAAGTGAGAACCGTATCGCGGCGGATCCCAAGTTGTTAAATGACTTTCTAACAGCCCCCCCCCCCTCTTGAAATGTCAATGGAACACGTATTGCAAACTGCAAAACGCTGATCTTTCTCTGAAACTGTAACATATTGCCACACGACCGCCATCTTCTTTGCTTAATCTAAGTTACTGAGGAGAGTGCGCGGGTGCCCTCTTCCGTCTCGGTATCTCCCCCCGCCCAAATAAAAAGAGGGAAAAAAAGTTTCTCCTGAGCACAGCGTTCATGACACATATCATCGGCGAATTTCATTTTTATTTCCCGATGGCCGATGGCAGTTAACGAGGCAAATATCGCCCGTTACCGATGTTCAGCCGATGCATCGGTGCATCCCTACTCATTGATCATGTTATGCAGTTTTTTTAATGCGGCCTCCTCACTGGCAGAGGGGGGGGATGTATACAACAGTCACAACAATGCACTGCAGTTCTCTGGGTAAATAAAAAGGTCTACACATCAAGGTTAAAAACTCCACGTCCTCAGAACAGTGCTGTGAAATTACCTTACTGTCTGTGCACCAGGATTGATTGACAAAGATCGCTGTTCCTCCCCCGCGGGTTTTCCCACATTCCACTGTGTTGCGATCGGCTCTGTAGACCGTGTAGCCCTCTGGTGTTATGGCCTCATCGGGGGTTTTATCTCCTAGCCACGTTTCACAAAAACACAGCAGTGAACAATCCTGAATGTATCGCTGCGTACATATCCGTGCATGTAATTCGTCCATTTTGTTCTCCAGTGACTGGACGTTTGCAAACATTATGACCGGTAACGTTAGCCTTCCTCTGCTAACCAAACGGCGAATCCTCCTGTCGATTCCTCCCCGCCTGCCGCGTTTCCGCTTTCGGCTCTGGTTGTCAGGGACCACGCCTGCTCGGGCCTGGCCTGGTGTCGCACCGACATCCCGAAGGATTTCCGGAAAGGAGTCCAACAAACTGATGTCAAACAGTCCATTTTGACTACTCTCTCTTAGTTGTTTCAGGGTCACTCGATCATAGATAACATATCAAATGTTGAAAGTGAGACATTTTGAAATGTCATGCCAAATATTGGCTCATTTTGGATTTCATGAGAGCTACACATTCCAAAAAAGTTGGGACAGGTAGCAATAAGAGGCCGGAAAAGTTAAATGTACATATAAGGAACAGCTGGAGGACCAATTTGCAACTTATTGGTCAATTGGCAACATGATTGGGTATAAAAAGAGCCTCTCAGAGTGGCAGTGTCTCTCAGAAGTCAAGACGGGCAGAGGATCACCAATTCCCCCAATGCTGTGGTGAAAAATAGTGGCGCAATATCAGAAAGGAGTTTCTCAGAGAAAAATTGCAAAGAGTTTGAAGTTATCATCATCTACAGTGCATAATATCATCCAAAGATTCAGAGAATCTGGAACAATCTCTGTGCGTAAGGGTCAAGGCCGGAAAACCATACTGGATGCCTGTGATCTTCGGTCCCTTAGACGGCACTGCATCACATACAGGAATGCTACTGTAATGGAAATCACAACATGGGCTCAGGAATACTTCCAGAAAATACTGTCGGTGAACACAATCCACCGTGCCATTCGCCGTTGCCGGCTAAAACTCTATAGGTCAAAAAAGAAGCCATATCTAAACAGGATCCAGAAGCGCAGGCATTTTCAGTTTGGACGGCACCATCAATGCTGAAAGGTATATCCAAGTTCTAGAACAACATATGCTCCCATCCAGACGTTGTCTCTTTCAGGGAAGACCTTGCATTTTCCAACATGACAATGCCAGACCACATACTGCATCAATTACAATATCATGGCTGCGTAGAAGAAGGATCCGGGTACTGAAATGGCCAGCCTGCAGTCCAGATCTTTCACCCATAGAAAACATTTGGCGCATCATAAAGAGGAAGATGCGACAAAGAAGACCTAAGACAGTTGAGCAACTAGAAGCCTGTATTAGACAAGAATGGGACAACATTCCTATTCCTAAACTTGAGCAACTTGTCTCCTCAGTCCCCAGACGTTTGCAGACTGTTATAAAAAGAAGAGGGGATGCCACACAGTGGTAAACATGGCCTTGTCCCAACTTTTTTGAGATGTGTTGATGCCATGAAATTTAAAATCAACTTATTTTTCCCTTAAAATGATCAATTTTCTCAGTTTAAATATTTGATATGTCATCTATGTTGTATTCTGAATAAAATATTGAAATTTGAAACTTCCACATCATTGTATTCTGTTTTTATTCACAATTTGTACAGTGTCCCAACTTTTTTGGAATCGGGTTTGTATATTAATGTATATTATTCCCCATCATCGCACATTTTGGAGGTCTCTCACATCAGTCACACCAAAAATCGGGTGTGTTAAATGAGGGAGACATCAAAACTGTGCAGTGTTGGGGGACCCAGGACAGGTTTGAGAAGCACTGACTTAGTTAACCAAATTCACCATAAAAGATCATTTTCCTTTAACATTCACTCTGTTCAAAATTAAAACAAACATTTGACTTAATTAAAAGTATATTTTGTACATCAGGGATCTTCAACTCCAGTCCTGGAGGGCTGATGTCCTGCAGACTTAAGTTCTAACTCTAATTAAACACACCTGTCTGTAATTTGCAAGTAAATCTGAATAAGATTCGCTTGTGAGGAAATTTGGAGGGCCAGTGTCCTAAACTCAGCATATATATATATCATCGCTTTTGGGTGGAAACCTCGTATGTCCAAATTTTGTTAATTTGATTCACAAATCGATGCTATTGGTCAGTCCCCACGTGATTCTGTTATTTTTTACAAATTATTAACCAATCTAAAGTGTTGAAAATAGCTTGAGAGCAAATCTCTCAACTCCATTGGACACTTCAACTGTCTGAGAATCCTCGTAACTCCACCTCTTCTTCTCTCCGCGGCGGGAGCCTTCGCGGCATTTTGTCTCCTCAGAATTGGAAGTAGCAACGATTAAGAAATCCTCGTCGAGCAACACATAAAGCAAGCCTTAACTCTGATTTTATCTGTGTTAAACTATGATATCAGTTATTGATGTATTTTAAATGTCTACTTATTACTAGGCGTATTATTACTAGGCTTATTATACGTGTGCATTGAAGTTTTAAAATGTATCTAAGATAATACTTGAATTCAATTAAATGTTTTGGATACCAGCATTAAATTATTGTTTTTATTATTATTTTACTGACTCGAAGTTGGCATTGTGCATGTAAAATACCCCAAGTAAAGTAGCAGGTTTTATTTATGGGAGAAAAAAGGTCTGTCTACTGGTGCCAAGTAAGCCTATCTTTGGATAACTCTGTCTGTTTTTTAGACAATAACGAGTGAAAATAGTTAGGTTAGATACATTTGAGTAGGCCTGTTTTGTTAAAAATCGACAGCTGTAATGCTTCGGTGCAGAAGGAAGCCCGTGGGCCACGGAGGTAAGTTTACGTGCAGATTAGGCTAATTTCCGCCTATTAGACAGCCTAGTCACCGCATCGTTTTTTGTTCTGCTTCACTTATAGCTCTTAAACCTTTAAAATGAAGTTTAGGAAGATGTATGTAACCACAGTCGTTAGCTTTTGTTAACTATTGAAGCCTTTTCTCTTGTCAAAAGGCTCAACGCGACCGCCGATTTTGTTTGCATGCAGATATTAATTTCCGCCTATTTTAGACAGCCTAGTATTTTGGTATTGCATCACTCATATCTCTTAAACGTTTAAAATGGAGTTTAGGAAGATGTATGTAACCACAATCATTAGATTTGAATAGCTCTTAAAGCCTTATCTCTTGTCAAAAGGCTGAACGCGACCGCAGACTGTTATGAACACTGCTGGCAGCAGCGACGTCTGTGTCCGTACCATTCTTATCAATGACAGCGTAACCTCGTATCTCCCTGCTCCCAAGTCATAAATCTCGTATCTCCGATTAAACATGATAATACCAACTTTAACGATACAATGTTTAATAACTAAAAAAATATGCCTTTTTTTAATTTCCTGAAAAATAATGGTTTTGGAGATACGAGGATTCTGCCCGACAGCGACGATATGATGAAGTACTTTATTATATAAACCAATTATATTGACTAAAATGGCATCAACATCTGCCTTAGAGTTGGACTAGTTTTACTGGTAGCTTGGTTATGTTCACAAAGTATAAAACGTATAAGTATAAAAAAAAAAGAAGTGTTTTTGAACACAAACCCCCATAAAACTCATCAAACCTCTGTCACAACTTCTGTCAAATATAATTATGTTTATATTTTCACACTCACAGAGCTTTTCTGCAGTTCCTCACAGCAGGGAACAGTCTCCATTTCCCCTCTTTTGATTTGAATTTGTACTTCATAAAGTCTAACTCATCCATCACCTCCTCTGACATCATGATCATGTTTGCCAAAGTTGAGCATTGAGCAAGAGAAAGACTTTTTCTTTTTGTTTCAGAGTTTAAAAATGCCTGCATTTCTTTAAGAACAGAATGATCCTTCATCTCAATCATACAGAGTGACAGATTCATCCATCTTTCAGGACTGACATTGTTTTTTTGACCTCGTTTGAGGTTCTGGATTATTTTCTTGATGCTCTCTGGGTTGTTCTCTGTGTGAATCAGCACATCCTGTAAGAGTCTCTGATTGGACTCCAGTGAGATGCCATGAAGGAATCGAAGGAAAAGATCCAGGTGTCCATTTTTACTCTTCAAGGCTTTATTCATAACTCCCTTCAGGAGCCCGTCCAGAAGAATATTCTCACACTGAGTTCTGGACTTTCCTGTGAGGAACTCTTTCAGAACTTCACTCTTCTTGTGTAAATAGCAGAAAAACACATACAGTGCTGCAAAAAACTCCTGAAAGCTTAGATGTACAAAGCTGTAAACCTTCCTGTGATAAATCACAGATTCCTCCCTAAAGATCTCAGTGCAAATCCCAGAATACACTGAGGCGTCAGTGACGTCTATGCCGCTCTCTCTCAGGTCCTCCTCATAGAACATCACATTGCCCTTCATCAACTGATTGAAAGCCAGTTCAGCAAGTTTCACAATCACGTCTCTGTTGGACTGCAGGAGTTTCTCTGGATCTCTCTCTTCATACTTCTGGTTCCTCATATGAGTTTGAATGAGGAGGAAGTGGATGTACATTTCAGTCAGAGTTTGAGGGATTTCTGCACTGAGATCTTGTTTCAGGATGTTTTGAAGCACAGTGGCTGAGATCCAGCAGAAGACGGGTATGTGGCACATGATGTGGAGGCTTCTTGCTCTTCTGATGTGTGAGATGATTCTGCTGGCTTGATGCTCATCACTGATTCTCTTGCTGAAATATTCCTCCTTCTGAGGGTCATTGAATCCCTGAATTTCTGTCACACGGTTGATGTAGTTAGAGGGGATCTGATTGGCTGCTGCTGGTCTGGTGGTGATCCAGATGAGAGCAGAGGGAAGCAGATCTCCTTTCATGAGGTTTGACATCAACACACCCACTGATGAAGTCTCAGTCACATCAGAAACTTTCTCACTGTATGAAAACTTCAGTGTCAATCTGCTTTCATCCAGACCATCAAAGATCAACACAACTGTACATTCATCATAAATCTTTGAGCCCAGATGTTGAAGTTCAGGATGAAAGTCCAGCAGAAGTCTGTGAAGACTGTACTGATGATCTTTAATCAAGTTCAGCTCTCTAAATGGAAGCACAAACATGAAATCTACATCCTGATTTGCTTTTCCCTCGGCCCAGTCTAGAATGAACTTCTGCACAGAGACGGTTTTTCCAATTCCAGCGATGCCTTTAGTAAGAACAGTCTTGATTTTGTCTTTCTTCTCTCTTCTCTTCTCCTCATATCCAGGTTCAGGTGAAGGATCAAAGATGTCATTGCAGTGGATTGGAGTGTCTTGAAGTGTCTTGTAACTTTTCTCCATCTGTAGCACCTCATGTTCTTCATTCACTCCTTCACTCTCTCCCTCTATGATGTACAGCTGTGTATAAATCCTGTTCAGGAGGGTCTGATTCTCTTGTAGTTTGATTCCCTCAAAAACTCTCTCATATCTGTTCTTCATGCTGGTTTTGTGCTGGTCTTTGACTCTCTGAAGATCATCATGCACTGGTTGGAGAGAATCGAGCTGCAGGGCTGCTTCTGTGTCATGATGACTGATGTGTTTCTGACAGGAGGATGAGCTGGTCTGACAGGACACATCTCTGATCTGGTCAGATCTCCAATCACTGGAAAAAAAAACATTATGATGAACAGAAAGACAAAAACTAAAGAGAGAATTTGTTTAAATGTCTCTAATATTAAATTATCCTATTTGAAATCAAACCACAAACACATTTAGAAAGAAGTGTTTGATTAATAGACTATAATATGATTACTGTCCATATAACGCTGATGCAGAAAACACATGTGACAAAAATACAGTGTCATATAGACATATAAAAGAGAAATGACAGGGAAGCATATAAAAACAATATTTAACAAAGGCCCAACCGACTCTCTTTACATCACAATTTCAGTTTCTGTTGTATTTGTTGTTAAAAAAAGAGAACATGATCTCAGTTTATGATTTTCTTATTCTGTTTAAAAAACTTTATTGCATATATCCCTCTTGGTGTTTGTGTGTACACTGTGTGTTCTTGTGTTGAATGTCTCACTCTACATGAATATACTCACAGACGGCCGCTGGGCGCTGCTTCATCACTGAGATCAGGGGGCTGTAGAGGAGATGCTGCTCTCTTTCTCTTCCTGCTGAAGATACTGGGAGAAAGAGAGAAGATTTCAGATTGTTTCTTTGCAGATTATCTGTGTGCTCCAATAAATGAACACCAATACTGGTTTATAGAGCAGTACTTGTATAACATGTAAAGTAAACCGAGATTTTGTCAACAGTAAGACAAACTTCAAACTAGTACACATGAAATGTAAGAAAGCTAAACTAAGCCAGTATGCATGTTCATTTTCATGTTGTTTTAATGCAATACTGTTAATGAAACCTCTGTTTTCTCTTTAAAATATTATATATTATGTATAAACTAATAAATGTTAATTGAATGAAGCAGACACAGATCACTGTTTTCCTTGATTTTTTTTCCCCGAAATATGTGACAAAAAACATTTTAAGTTTAAACTGACCAAGGACGTCGCGATTACCTGATTTCAATTAACCGCGATTAAAACAGTCACAGTTATTAAACCATAATAATTTGGACGATACCGTTAAAAAACGGAAGAAAAAAAAAAACATGAAAAAGAGTCTTTCGTACTGAGATTGAGCACGTGCTTCACGCGTCTGCCTGGATGCTCTGTGAGGCTGTTACTAGTGAGTTCACAAGGTGATTATCTGGGTAAAGCATGAACTTTCAGCACGAGTGAAACTCTCAAAATGTAAACATGCAGGAACAACATGATCTCCTGGACTTGCATCTGCTGAATAAGCAAAATTAAATAAGCTATTTAGAAGTCCTTTGACTATCTAAAAAATAATTGAGAAGTGGTTGAAGACAGTATTCAACATGTAAAACATGCAGATGAAAAGTGTCATCAAAAGCGGCGAACACATCTAAAATGTTACAGCACCGTAAGGATCATTACTATCCAGAGTTTCATGCCCAGATGAGGGTAATCATTTTACAAACATAGTAAATGTTTAATTTACTACCGTTCAATAATTGGCAAGATATTTACTTTGTTATTGTGATAAGAACAAGGTCTCAGCTTTCAAATTCGGAGAATTTTATCATGAAATTCAAACGATAAATGCAATTTATATAAATTTGTAGATCGCTAAAGCCACATATCTGTTCAAGAGGAAAGACAGAGCGCACCAGAATCAATCATCTCTCCCACTTTACACTTAAGTGTCGTGCTGTCCAACACTTTAGTTACGATTCCTCCCATTTACAGGCTTTTGCTGTGCTTATTGTAAGGGCGGGCACAGCGACTGTATAAGCAAATATTAACTGGAGAGATTTAGGAGAAAGCCAAGACAAGCGGTCAGACAGTGAACACGGTGAGAGCGCGTAAGTGGCTTTTGATTAATACCCAGTTCTGTTGGTGCTTAGATTATTATTCACTACTAGGAAGGACTATTTTCGCTTATCGGCTTATTTTTATTTTTTACTATTATAGTAATCTGTATTTTATTAGACACATTGCTATTTTGAATAACAGCCACGTTTGCTAAGGGTTGCTGTTTATTTACTGCAATTTTACTGTCGTGCTGTCCAACACTTTAGTTTCTATTTCTCCCATTTACGGGTTATCTGCTTTTGCTGAGCTAATGGCAAGGGTGGGCACATCTGTCCTCACTCAAGCGTTGGAAAGCAGTATATGTATGTAGTGTGTGCGCTGCCACAGAAGCGTTCAGCTCTCGTGTTCAGCCTCCTGGTGTGAAGACTGACTCGGGTAAAGACCTGCGACTCTACCAGTGCGACTCCACCGAGCAAGGACACCTGTATCACACTTTATCTTTTTTTCCCCTTTCCTTTCCCACTTCCTTTTTCTCTTACTCAACATGTGCTTTCAGTACATTCCTGTTGTGTCTAAACAACGCTCTCTCGTCGCACACAGAAGGCGGCGCAATACTGCTTCTCTGCGTCCTATTTGCTCCTCCTCTCACGCACCTCTCTCTCTTTCTCTGTGGGTCTCTGGATTTGTCAGTCAGCAGTCAATAAAGCTGACTTCATTCCAGCCTTTGCAACTCAATCTACTCTCAATATCTTGGGCTTGACTGAGACCTGGATTCGTCCAGAAGATTAAGCAACCCCTGCTGCTCTCAACAACCAGTCTGGGAGGGGTGGGGGTACAGGTCTTCTCATTTCTAACAATTGGAAACACTTAACTCCCTCTTCTCTATGCACTAACAATTCATTTGAATATCATGCTATTACACTTACAACTCCCATTAAGACTGATATTGTAGTTATTTACTACCCCCTAGGCTAACTGGGAACCTTTGTAGAGGAGCTGGATGTGCTGCTGTACTCATTCCCTGAGGATGACACCCCACTTGTAGTCTTTGGCGATTTCAACATTCATCTAGAGAAGCCTTATAAAACAGACTTCATCTCTCCTAGCCTCATTCGAACTCAAACGGTCATCACCTCATGTACTTACAAATCAGGTAACCAACTTGATCTTATTTACACACGCAACTGCATCCCAGACAACATTTTGGTGAAACCTCTGCACATTTCTGATCATTTCTTCATTACTTTTAATCTTCAACTAAATGCCTTAATCTAAGTCCTGTCTGTGAAACCAGGCCATAATGTTTTATTTGTATAAAATGTTCATGGGTTTTAGTCACCATTAGTCACATTTTTAGAGCCACTTGTTTTTCCTGAATGTGATGTTAATTCCTGTTCAAACAGTGTGGGGTCATAAATAAAAATATTTGCATGTAAACTGAAGGTTTAAAGTTGTTTACTTTGAGAGACCTTTTGATTCAAAAATATATTAATTGCGTCCCTACCTTGTTTTTTATTAAATGTTATTTTTAATGTGATGACCAAAATATTATCTTTTCATCCTTTAAATATTACCCCCATTTATAAAACTAAGAGTTTTAAGATTTAGGAAAACTCCTACTTAAATTTAAAAGGTTACTCTTTCTCTGGCATCTCTTTCTTTTTGCTGCATCAAAAACGTACCTAACCGTGACACCACTGTGTCCTATCGAACCGAACCGTGAATTTTGTGAACCGTTACACCCCTACTTATTACAGATGTTGATCTACCTCAAAGTTTGCCTTGATTGATCTACGTTTACACTTTTACATTGCACAGGGGCAGTCATGGCCTAGAAGGGGCAGTCATGGCCTAGAAGGGGCAGTCATGGCCTAGAAGGGGCAGTCATGGCCTAGAAGGGGCAGTCATGGCCTAGAAGGGGCAGTCATGGCCTAGTGGTTAGGGAGTTGAACTGGTAACCCAAACGTTGCTGGTTCGATTCCAGAACCGGTGAGAAATGACTGAGGTGCCCTTGAGCAAGGCACCTAACCCCTAATCGCTCCCCGGGCGCCACACAAAGGCTGCCCGCTGCTCTGGGTGTGTGTATCCACGTTTGCAGTGTGTGTGTGTGTTAACTACTCACTACTCTGCTCCTAATGTGTGTGCATTAACTTGGATGGGTTAAATGCAGAGGTCCAATTCCAAGTATGGGTTACCATACTTGGCTGTCACGTGTCACTTTCACTTTCACATTTTGTAACATTTTAAGTTCAAGAGTTTCTTTAACACTTACTTTATCGTAATATAAGACAAATATATTTTTGTTCACATTTTAGTTTAGTTTCTGACTGCTAAAACTAATATAATTTGTTGTTTGCCTTAATAATGTGGATAAATTCAAAAACAGCGGTTTAAATTCAAACTTTTCTACTTGTCTTATAGAAAAAGGTTATAAAAAACGTCTATAATTATCGATACCAAACGATATGACATTATATCTTGATACATTTTTTAGCTATATCGCACAGCCCTTGGAAGAAGTGCTTCCAATCATTGTGTTCTTGTGTTAGCAATGGTTACATCCAAAGAAAGATGTGCCATTATCCCTTTGCATTATAATGGCCTCACATGCAAGGAAATTCATCAAGAAATGTTAAACTGCAGTGAAGAAGGCTTCAGGACGTCCCAGAGTGTCCAGCAAGTGTCAGGACTGTCTCCTCCTGAGGAGTCAATATTGAGTTAAACTGCTCAATATTGGCAGCAAAGAAGCCACTTCTCTCCAAGAAAATCATCAAGGACAGACTGAAATTCTGAAAGTACAAGGATTGGAAAGCAGAAGACATGTGCAAAGTTAATTTATCTGATGAAGCCCCCTTCCGACTGTTTGGGAAACTTGGAAAAAAGATTATCCGGAGAATAAAAGGTGAAAACTACCATGAGTCCTGTGTCGTGCCAACAGTGAAGTATCCTGAGACCATCCATGTGTCGGGTTGCTTTTTATCCAAGGGAACGAGCTCTCTCACAACTCTGCCCAAAACACTGCTATTAATAAAGAATGGTATCAAAACATCCTGCAAGAGCAACTTCTCTCAACGATCCAGGAGCAATATGGTGATGATCTGTGCATTTTCCAGCATGATGGAGAACCATGATGTCACAAGGCAAGAGTGGTAATGAAGTGGCTCTGAGATTATTACATTACATGTTTATCTGTGGCCAGGCAGCCTGTCTCCATCTAACACATCTGATACAACTCATCAGCACATTAGCACAAAAATAAAATGTGCTGTGGTGGGGGTTCTCCGGGACAGGTTTGAGAAGCACTGCCATAGAGAACCTGGGGTCAATCTTTAAAAGGCGAGTGGACAAGCAGATGCCCACATATTGTGATCAACTGAGAATCACTAATAAGACATGAATGGATTGCCATAAGTTAAGATTTGGCCCAGAAGCTCATATCCAGCACAACAAGAGAGATTTGCAGAGGTTATGAAGAAGGATCAACTGTACATTTTGACTCTTTGTATTTATTTAATGTTTTTGCCAGCAAAAGCCTTTAAAACATATGAAATGCTTATCAGTGGTTTCCAGTACAACATAGAAATATCTACAAAAACTGAAGCAGCAAACTTTGTAAAACACAAGATGTATGTCACTGCGCATACGTTTGGCCACGGCTGGAGTTAAAGAGTTTCAGGCTTTCAGTCTTGAGGAAGAAACTGCGTGTATTGTGTGTGTTATTGTCTTTTGTTGCAAGATACTGTACCAGAAGAAGAGCGAGATGGCTTCAGGGAAATGTCTGACTGACCAAATGGGGAAGACAAGGTATAATTGGGCCTCATTCATAAACACCAGCGGAACGAATTTGTGTAAATCTTTCATAAAGCCATTCAGACATAAATTTTCAGATTCATGAAATTGTAAATTCAAAATGTTAGTTGATACGAAATAAATGTAGACTGTGTAAACGGTGCGTAAAACATTAGAATGTTCTGTGTTCTTTTAGGAAAACTGATGACACTGCATTTTGATGCACTATGTTCCATAATAATATTCACATGTTTGTTTGCCCAGTCTATTTTTTATTTTTTTGGTAGCTGAGAGTTCAACTTTGAAACTGTTCAACTTTGGGTGAAATGCAGCGCTCATCACTGTCACTTTTTACCCAGCCATCCAATCATAGCGGAGGAGGGACAGGACAAACACTACACTGACCAACCATCCTACTTGTACAACGACTGAAAAAGCTGGAAAAACGCTGTGCCTCCAGAGCACTCTCAAGCACCACCAGCTGGTTGTTCCCAGAAGAGCACCAGGCATTTTCAGCCGGCTAAATACTCTCTGGTGGACACACGTTACCTAACGTTACTAACCCTGCTTGCATTTTAATGCATTGTATTTTTAGGGCTTCCATTTTTATGGGCTGAAATTCAACATGGTTGTATATTTACGTTGTGAATATTTAGTTTTGAAAATTCAAAACATTTCACAAACATTTTCATTTTTAAAAATTCAATGATCCATATTCACCTTTCAGATTTCACTTCCAAAATATTCATTCTGTTAAAAAAATACAACCTATAATATTCGACAGGCAATTTTTGGTCCATTTTATTTCGCTTTACAAATTCTCTTCCACAAATTCAGTGGTTCAAACTCGTCAGAAAATTCAACCTTTGACATCCGGGAACGGCAGGAATATCAGTAGATTGCCGATTGATAATCTCCATAGCTGTTAGTCGACCTCACCAGCAGGGGGTGCAAGCGGCTGCTGACGGAGAAAACTATAGAGCAACGAGTGAGAGAGTCATTCATTCATAAAAATGGATTTACAGAAATGAAGCAAGCGGTATTTGTGATGATTATCAGGGCCAGTATATTTATGGAAAAGCTGATAAAGACACAAAAGCTGTGTTTACATTTAAGTCTTCACATTTAGTTTTGTACATGTAAGCTTTCTCTACCGTGAACGAGATTATAATGTTAATTGCTGATGTACAGATAAAATTGATGCTGATGTACAGATAAAACATTAACCTGAGGTAATAGACATACATTTCTCAGATTTTCTCTTAAAATCAACAAAAAAGGGCTTTATATGATAAATAATTTCAAATACTTTAGAAATGAAAAGTACTTCACCTAGTTTGATTTTTCTTTTTCTTGGTAAATGATTTCTTTGGTAAACTATATTGATAGCTAAATATAATAAATGAAACACACTAAAATTTTAAATGAACTGCCATCAACTGACTGATATTAAATACAACTCGTAGGGTGCAACTGAACTTAATAAATAAAGTTTTACTTCATCAATCAGTTTATAATATCTAAATGTTTTATATTGAACTATTCTATTAATAATAAATTAAAGTTACTTCCTTTTAATTTTGTAGGATAATACTAATACTAGTTATATTGGTTAAATGTGTTCCCCGGTAGTTTTGCCATGTCTGCTTATTATATTGCGTTTAAGGGGCTTGTTTTGCTATTTTTGTGATAACTGGCAACCCGTCACCTGGAGCTTTAATCAAGAGAAGGAAGAGTTCAGAAGTAAGTTTGCAAACTGAACAGCAGCAACTGTTAGTGTTGACTAAGTAGTGATACACACCTTATAACCGCGTCATTATTTAACTCAAGTCCGGTGAAGACATTACACACCTCCGCTCAGCCTTTCATATTCGCCTCTCGCTGTGTGAGCACGTGCTTAGTTTTGCATCAGTAAAATGCAAAGTTGAGAGACATATCAAATCTAAGGAAGATTTTATGCTGGTTCTGATCAGTGGCCGATTGTTTGGAGTAAGAAAAATACAATACACGCTGTTGCATTCTCAATATTTAGCAATTTTGCCTCAGATACAGGATTATGTACATTTGCTTTAACAAGCAGGTATTGTTCATTACCACGGTAACCGCTTACGTGTCCACGCTGAATGCGATGTAAAAAGTAACTGTACACATAAGAGACGAAAATATGACGATAACTATACATTATTTAAGGCTATTCTTTTCGTTAGGATATTGATATATTAACTGTTGTTGTCAAGTAAGCTCCTCTAAACTGCTGCCGCCTTTGTTCTGACAATATCACGTTATTAACAATCCTTTATAAAATCTATTTCCTTTGTGGATCCTCCTGATCTGCTCGTTCTTCTTTCTTCATGTTTCTTTAACAAATATCAGTGTCTCAGTCTCTGCATGTGAGTTAACCACGTCCACTTATTGACATGTTCCAGTATACATGGAATTAAAAAAGTCTGTTACAGTTGACATTATACAGTGGTAACAATACCATCATACCACCCAGCCCTATTTCACAGTTTATTTAGTAATTGTTAAAGGCCATTTCGCGCTTTCAATCATCATTAACCCCCAAACCCCCCCTTGGAATTACGCAATTCATATGGGTCATACTTTACAGGTCGGAAAATATGGAAAAATCACATCCCTGGTTTATGTGTAATAAATTCTTTGTTAAATCAAATAAGATTTTTCTTCTAAAGCTATATTTTTCATGTCTATTTGATGCTTTTCTTGTTTAACATGAAGACTTTAAATGATCTTTTGGGGGTAATTTCTCAGCCAAATTATGTAAATAATTAGATTCAACATTTGAATCGCTTGACAGCCCTATTATTAACATGTTAATATTCAGAGAAAAGAACATCAGTGAGTGAATCATCATGTTAAAAAAAACTTCACATTCCACTTCATGATACTCACACAGGGCCAGATGTTTCAGCAGATCCATCACTGAGATTAGGTGGATGATGCATGGAGTTGTTACTCTTCATGGACACACAGCTGAATCCTGAAGATGGTCCATCACTGAGATTAGGGGGCAGACGCATGGAGTCGTTACTCTTCATGGACACACAGCTGAATCCTGAAGATGGTCCATCACTGAGATTAGGGGGCAGACGCATGGAGTCGTTACTCTTCATGGACACACAGCTGAATCCTGGAGATGGTCCATCACTGAGATTAGGGGGCAGACGCATGGAGTCGTTACTCTTCAAGGACACACAGCTGAATCCTGGAGATGGTCCATCACTGAGATTAGGGGGCAGACGCATGGAGTCGTTACTCTTCAAGGACACACAGCTGAATCCTGGAGATGGTCCATCACTGAGATTAGGGGGCAGACGCATGGAGTCGTTACTCTTCAAGGACACACAGCTGAATCCTGGAGATGGTCCATCACTGAGATTAGGGGGCAGACGCATGGAGTCGTTACTCTTCATGGACACACAGCTGAATCCTGAAGATGGTCCATCACTGAGATTAGGGGGCAGACGCATGGAGTCGTTACTCTTCATGGACACACAGCTGAATCCTGGAGATGGTCCATCACTGAGATTAGGGGGCAGACGCATGGAGTCGTTACTCTTCATGGACACACAGCTGAATCCTGGAGATGGTCCATCACTGAGACCAGGGGGCAGAGGCATGGAGTTGTTACTCTTCATGGACACACAGCTGAATCCTGAAGATGCTGAAGCCTCCTCTTCTCTCTCCTCATACACATTCATTTTACAGGCAGACTTCGACTTCTCTTCTTCCTATATAAGAGAATTCATTTCAGGCCTGTATGTGGAAACACAGAACATACAATGAATTTTGACACAATTAAGTTTCAGTACTAGCTGGTGACCAGAAGTGAGAGTGCACAGTGACTGAAGTGGCCGGGCCCCCTGTGGTGCCGACGCTGTGTGTTGGGGCCCTAGAAGCTGTGGTTTACATGGATTTTAGGCCAGTTAAGGGCCGTTGTTATGATGACACAAAAAACACAGATACAGCAACACCCACTGTTGATGCAATAATACTGGGATAATGAGCTCACAGGTGTGTGTTTATAGAATATTTTACAATTGCTTTGCACACAACTCTGTCAATCATAACCAAGGACCAGAACTATCAATTTTATCATGCTAATTTATGAGTTCATTCCTTCAGGATATTTGATTGGTAGTGTGACGGATCTCAATTGTGCTTTACTTAGTTTGTGGGTTTGTGTTTAACAGACGTGTCATGAATCTTGTGTTGAATTAATATCTACATCTACTATTACCAAATGATACTGCAGACCAACTTCAACTTTCTATTTTCAAACAATCATTTTTTTATTTTATAGACGTTGCTCTTGTTAGTTTCTGTATTCATATACATTGATTTATGTAGTTTATTTTTCTTTTTAGTTAATGGAACAACCATCTACTAACTTTCAAGGGAACTTTATGAACTTACAGAACTTTATGTTCTGTGTTTCCTTTCAAGGGAACTTGCACTGCATTGAATGACGCTGTGGGAATGCTCTGCGTGATTGTGTCGTGAAGCATGTGTGAAATCAGTCGGAAATGTGGGACCACAGCATCACAAATGTGAAATGTGACGGAACATCAAAGGCGGGTGACGTCACAACCAGGAAACTATAAAGCCGGGCTATTCAATTGGCAGCCCGCTAATCATCTCCATCTGGCCCAAAGGCACCCCGACCTCCCTCCGCCTCTTTTCCTGGCGGTGTGGCTACATTTGGTTAGATATGCGAGTGGCCGTAGTGGCCCGTGCAGCTGTACGTCTATACGCACTGTGCGTACCATGAGCGCTCCGACTAACCAGAGAAACGTTTTCGCAAACGCACCCGTGTTGCTCTTTCAGGAAATGAAAAACTCTCACCAGTGCCACTGAATCATCTGAAGCTGTTTCTCGGTCAGTAACAACAAATATAGAACAAATAGCGCTGTTTTCAGTTTAGTTTCAGTTAAACTCGCAGTTTAGTTTACTTTGAACTGCTCAGCACCGCCCAGTGGATAACAGAACGCAAGCTTAAAGAAGTTGCGTTTACTCCCGGTTCTGGACACTATTATTAAACAGCAATACGACATCCAGTGAGAAGTGGTTCAATTCGACACCTCTGTTACAAACCACAAATCACTCAATGATTTAACTAGTTTTAAATCAGATGAAACGGCCTCAACATTCCCAACACGACTGATGAGGTAAACAGCAGAAACATTGTGCCATGAACAAAGTTAGAAGACTTTAAATCCCCTCATCACCACATTTACCATGAATGGACTGTAGTAATTTACTATGGTTTGGGCAGAAATGTGTAATATTTATACTGAATACTATCTTATCGTTATTTATATTACAGTAGATTAATTAGGTGGGTAGAGGAATATACAATTCATTTTATGTATAGTTTTTACCTGTGTTTAGGCATTTTGTTATACAGTGGTAGTGAGTGAGTAGCCGTGCATGGTTTTACCTGTGGTTATCAAGTCTCACTGTCAGAATATTTTCATTTACGCCAATACTAACTATAAATAAAATAATTCTTACCAATAGCTATGATCTTATATAAATCATATTTTTGTACATAGCTGTAAATAAGTTATTTATTAAAGACTCATAAATCTGCATACTGTTGGGTACCACATTTCCAAGTAAATACAATACTTTTTTTAGGTTTACTTTAGCTTATTTATTGATACTGTTATGTTTCAATAAGTAATAAATAATGTTTCAATAAATAAGCTAAACCCACCGGCCCTCCTCAACATTTCGATTTAATAATCTGGCCCTAAAATGAAGTTAATTGAATAGCCCTGCAATAAAGCATGCCCTAACAGTGCAGCGCTAGCTTCTATGTGTGATAGAAATGTTTTATGTAATGGGTATTTTCAACATTAAATGTACAGAGAAACACAGACTAAGGATGCTCAGGTCGAAGGCCATATATACTTAACCAAAAAGTGCTTAACAAAGTATAACTAACAGTCATATGACTAGCTCAGATCATTACAAACCAATCACCAGAACAAATCACAGTGAAGAAGACTTGAGTGACATTGATTTTTACTCAACTGTATGATATAAATGTACATATTTCTTTCTATTCAGGAGACTCACTTGGTTGTTGTGGCCAGTGATCTCCCAGCCGTGAATAAAGCTTCATTTCTACAAAGAGCAACAGGGAGTCGTGTCGGGTATTTGCTGCGCAGCTGAGAAACAGATTCTACGCTCAAAAGAAAACAAAAGAACTAGTGGTGCACGATATATCGGCCGCCGATATAATATCGTCCGATATGGTCATTTTTTTACACATCGGTATCGTTCCGATGTCAAAATATGGCCGATGTGAACAGGCCGATATTTGACGTGTGAAGTTGAAGATGAAGTTGACGATGCTGACTCGATCTTAGCAGTAGTGAACGCGCCTGAGAGAAATACACATTTCATACAGATGACATAAGCAGAGAACAGTCTGTTTTCTTTCATTTTGAATTGTTCTGTTTAAAAATAGACATTTCAAGCTTTCTATATATGTCTCCGGTCTGTGAGGCAAGTAGGTTTCGGTTAATTTATGAGACGCGCTCCAGGTTCACGTGCCGTCGCCTCCATGTCCTGATTAAATATTTCTACTATATTTAGTTGTAAATTGCAATTGCAATGGCAATTGGTTGATGAAACATTGATCAAAATTAAGATACAATTAATACAAAACGAAATTAAATTTAAATACAGGCTTTGTGCTTTCTGTTTGAGGTCTCTGTGAAAGTTTTAAATCAGTCTTCTAATGGCGCTTTCAGAGCGCTCACGTCCATAACGGAGAACTGTCCCATCCGTAACATTGTTAACGCAGTCCAGTGCGACTTATGTTTTTTTCCTCTTCATGACACATTTTTGACTGATCGTTTTTTGACTCGTAGATATTTGAATATATTGCTTGATATTTGATACCCGTTCGAATTAGATTTTTCTCAAAAGTGACAGCACGTGTGATTTGTGGATTACTGATAAGCGCGAGTCTGGAGTAACAGGCGTTTATTGATTCATTCTCAGTGTTGAGAAACGTAGCCTTCATGTGTTACGTTATTGTGTTAATAATAACTAAAGTAGCCTACCTAATTATGTTACATATTTATCTTGTATGAAAACTAGCGCGTTCATTACTTATGGATTAAAAAGTAGGCTACCGTTGTATCAGTGCTGCGCGAGCTCTCTCTCTCACAAACACGGACGCGCGCACACAGAGAGAGAAGATAATTGTAAAATGAAAAATTGACGGGCTAAGTTTAAATTTTGTTCTTGCTTGTTTTTTTCTGTCAAAATGTCAGAAAGCATTTTGTATTATCCATCCGTGTTTTTAAAATTCGTTAAATGACGGACGTTTTACTGTTAACACAGTAATGTCGGATTCGTCTTAAAGCCTACTTGTTATTATTTTTAGAATAAGTGATTCGTTATGCTATTATTGGACTCCTGTCTATTCATTGTCAACTGTTTTCTATAAATATGTTTGTATTGGCTAACATTTCGCAAAGACAGCACGTCACAAATAGAAGCCCTTTTCCCTGTGGTTAATTTTTAGTATCATATTTGGATATTGGAATAATAAATTAAGTAGCCTATCTTAATTGTACATTGTTAATTGTTCCTGTTTTTTTTTGTTTTTTTACTGTTTTCTAAGGGTTTATACATTTTAGACAAGTTGACCAGCACACATTATATGCAATGCAATATAATGCATGTGTGTCGTATATGTGACATATTTTGCACACAGGTAAAGGTGCCCAATATCAGTCATTTCTAAAGTAAAAAAAAAAAAAAGTTTTGGAAAATAGCTCTTTATTTGATAATCATTCAAATTTGTTTTCTATACAGAGATATCGACATCGGTAAATATCGGTATCGGCCATAACAACATTAATATCGGTTATCGGTATCGGCCACAATTTTCACATCGGTGCATCACTAAAAAGAACATCAAAGTGTGATTGAGGTAGTGATAGAAGCTTCATCGACGGGAAAGCATCGACCCATTGTCTGATGAAAGCTCATTGACAACAGAATAATCATGATGAGGAATATTTAGTAAGTAAGATTTCTGTCATGATGTGATTTAAGCGTTTATCTGCTAAAATGACTGAATCTCCATCTCTGCATTTCTTCTCATTTTATTATTAAAGTTCGATTTATTTTTTTTCTGTGGTCAGTTCAATTGATATGAACAGATATTATTATTAATCATATTAATTTTATTTTTCATTTCTACAGGAATTCAATGATTAAATGGGTTTAAGAATCAACCGTTCTTGTAATACATTTTACTGATTTTTTTATGTAAAGTTTGTGTTTTTGTTACAGTTATGAGTTGTTTATATAATTATTATTTGGTATTTTAAATTACTTTGTTTATTTATAATTAAATACAGTATATTTTACATTAAATGCCCATATGGTACGTACTATTTGTAACAATATTAAGGTAAAAATATTAGCCCATCACGCCCTTCAATGGCAAACACTAAATAAGCTTACAAAATGTTTTTGACACAGAGCTGCTGAACTCATGTGCTCAAAATCTTGACACGCCATTAATTTTCAATTAAATAACTGTCCCAAATAGTTATTCATTTATATACGTTAACTTTACCGACCGGATGAGTGTGTAGGCCTACATGTTTAGTATGTTTATGGGCCTAAGTTTATTTGCTTTCGCTAAAACTCGTTTATCCCTCTTTGTTCATTTTTGAAGTGAACTTTTTGCCTGTATTATTATATTTACCTACTGTTTTGGGCTGAACACACGAGTAGAGTCGCAGTCGGTGTGCTGTAGCTGTGAGTGAGTTTGTCCTAAACTCCCTGCGCTTCTAGTCCGGGATCCGCCATTACAGTTTCTACCGTGATAGGAGGAGCTGTCAGGAGAGAGTCGAAGCGAACAAACTTGTTTAAATAGTTTAGACGCAAACGGTCCTCATTGATATAATAACTGTGAAACGTTTTAATAAACTTACCGTGACATGTAAAGACATTGTTAGATTTTGATTTACCCGAAATGGTGTCTGGTTATCCGATATGAACGCTTTCGGTTTCACTGTTGACAGGAGAGTTCCTCCCAGACTGAACTGAACGATGACGTTGAGCTGCGTGCTCTCTGTAGTTCTGTCTGCTGCATAGACTACTGACATAGTATAAGAAATGGACACAGCGACCCCAAAGAGTTCAACGGAGAAAAGTGAAGTCAGATAGAAACACTCACTCCTGATGACTGAGCGAACTGTGCAGCCTCAAACTGAGCTTCTTCTTCTTGTAGGATTCCGGCAGTGTAGACGCTGCTGAGCGTATTACTGCCTTCCACAGGTCAAAGTTTGAACTAAATTCTCACATACAGTCCTGTATCATGCAATAACTGAAGAACTGCCTTGGAGATCAGTTTATGCTCGTCACTGTGACCAAACAAAGAGAAAAGAGAAAAAGCCTTAACTCCAAGTCCTGCCAGTTTAATAAATAATATATTTATTTCTGCCCTATACTTTCTGCATTCTAGGAAAACATGCACTACCGTCTCAAGACTCCCACATTCACACAATCCAGAAACATGCTTTCCTACAATGCACAAAGAATAATTTAACCCACAGTGCCCCAACCTCAATCTACACATTTTAACTGAGTCCATACGGGACAAAATGATACATAAACATCTTTTCCTAACTTTAGGTTGTATGGAAAAGTAGTGTCTACCCCTAGTTTCCTTTTCCCACCCTCTCTGCCATTCATTTATTAAGCCCTCTTTAATTTGTTCCCTCAGTTCCACTCTCCCTAATAATACATGGACATCTACTTCTCTTCCTAAGCTCTCCTTTGCAATGTTATCCACCCGCTCATTCCCCCTCACCCCAGCATTCCCGGGAACACAGCAAAACCTCATGTTGCAGACAAACCTAATTCTAAAAAACACATTCAACAGTCAACACTGAAAAAAAATTATTTGTTGAATTTAAACAAATGCATTAAGTTGAACTAACATTTATTGAGTTCAACTTAATGCATTTGTTTAAATGTAGCTAAAATCAATTGTGTGCAACCACTTAACATATAAAAAATTATTAAATTCAACGAATCATTTTTTTTCAGATATCATTTACAATGTCAGGACGAGCTTTAGATTTTCATACTTTAAAATTTTCTAGAGCAGCTGCAGAATCAGAGCAAATAATGACTTCCCTTGGTTTTCCTTCCTCAATCCACCATAGAGCCCATACAATTGCCATTAATTCGGCAGTGAGAACAGAACTTCCATTAGAAATACGTCGACCAATTTCCAACCCTAGCTGTTCCACATATACCCCAAATCCAGCTTTCCCACTAACTGGATCTCTAGATGTGACGTAAACGACCTGTCTGACAGTAGTAAGTCTTCTAGTAGCTGTGCCAAGAGAAATCTGAATCATTCCCTTCCGAATCTTCCAGAGACGGAGAGCGTGAGTAGGAGCTGTCCATGAGCTATAGGAGTAGGAGCAACTTAATGACTCTCTATGGGCTTCTCCCTTGACTTTATCAGACTTTATGCCTCCACATCCCCCCGATTGACTGCGAGCTTCTCCTCCTGTCTATACGGTAATTTCTCTGTGCGACAGAGAGTCGCTTGGTTATGACGCAATCGTTACCCTATTTTTACAAAAAGACTTCTACAATGAGTCAAGGCTTGATTATTTTAATTCCCATACCAGATAAAGATCATAGATATTTAGATAATCTCCGCCCAATCACTTTGCTTAACAATGATTATAAAAATTGTACACACGTTCTTGTCAATCGATTGAAAGAGGGCCTTAATGGGGTAATTAATGAGGTTCAATCGGGATTCCTTAAAGGAAGATCTATTCACAACAATGTAATATGGTTGAATACAATCATTTGATAAAGGAGGATGGATATATTCTTTTCTTAGACTTTAAGAAAGCCTTCGACACGTTAGAACATTATTTAAAGCTTTAGAGCACTTTGGTTTTGGTGAGCACTTTGTCAATATTATAAAAAATTATTTATAAAGATATGAACAGTTCCATTTCTCTTCCTTACGGCACTTCACAAAGATTTCCTATTAGTCGTGGAATAAGACATGCCCTCTATCCCCTCTTTTATTCATTTTGGCTGCAGACATGTTGTCTACTTTAGTTATTCATGATCGAACGATACAGAAATGAAATGTATTTGATAAAAGTATAGCAATCAGTCAATTGGCAGACGATACGTTATTCTTAAAAAACAAAGATCAAATTCCTCTGGTTATTTCATTAGTTAATACCTTTTCTAAGGCATCAGGACTCCAGCTAAATTTAAGCAAATGTGAACTTTTTGCCCTACATCAGAGTGATATCACTTGTCTGCATAATATTCCGGTAAAATATAAGGTGAAATATTTAGGCATTACAATTACCAAAGATCAGAAAATTTGTACAAAAGATACTTTTGAAAATAATCTACAAAAAGCAAACCGAATCTTAAATTGCTGGTTACAAAGAGACCTTTCAAGTTTTGGTCGAATTTTATTAAATCCAGATTGATTTATCCCGATCTTTCTTTAGCTCCCCCCGCAAATTTTATTAAAACATGTTCCCGGAAAATGTATAATTTTATCTGGAGGCAAAAAGCTCATTATATTAAAAAAGCTGATATTGTTAAATCTTACGAACAAGGTGGTTTGAATGTGATTGAATTTGAAAACATGAATATTTTGTTAAAACTCAAATGGCTAAAAATGTTTGTATGTAATGAAGATAGTTTTTGGTTTACAGTTCCTTCAGCTTTGTTTCAAGAATTTGGTGGAATTCAATATTTGCTCTATTGTGATTTTGATTTATCCAAACTCCCGGTGAAATGATCAACATTCCCTCATCAAGTTCTCTTATTTTGGAAATTGGCACATACACACAATTTTACACCTCATAATGTTTCTATTTGGAACAACAAATATATATTGCACAGGAACAAATCTGTATGCTTTAAGAATTGGCTAAGCAGAAGTATGTGGTCGGTGAAGGATCTAATGGATGAAAACCTTTTAGACTATAATGCTTTTACATTGAAGCATGGATTTACCTGTCACCCGAAAGAGTTCTTCACTGTCATTAATGCAATACCTTCTGGCATAAAAATGCTGATGAGATGCTCCCTTTCTTATGCTAAAGTTAAACCAGTTCTTCCCACTTTATTCATTGGAGATATTCATTTTAAAAGTGTTCATTGTACTAACAAGTATATAAGACAGGTCGTCTTAATAACATGTTATCCCTGTCAAATTAAAAGAAATAAGCTAGATCACATGTTTAATAAGAATACTGTAAAATATCTTAGAAAAGCTTATTTAAGTTTTCCTATTCCTCCTAAAGCAAAGAAACACACTTCAACATCTTAAATGAGATTTATCCTTCTAACAAACTCTTAAATCAAAAATGTAATACAGATATTGTCCCCTGAAGACACTGACCATATCTTCTTTACATGCAATTTTTCCAAAGTCTTCTGGATATCAGTTCAGGACTGGTTGATAGAAAAGGAGGTGGTTGTTGATGGTTTTGCTTTTACTTTACAACATCTTATTTGGAATTTCCAAAGACTGATGTGTTCATTTTTATTTGATTAATTACATTGTAATAATGGCAAAATATTTCATTCACAAATGTAGATTTTTTAAATCCTTAAGAGAAGTCCACTACTTGTGTTCAAAAATGATCTAAAGTGTTTTTCTAAAGCCTTTGAGGGAATGAGAGGTGGGAGTGCGATGAAGCTGCTTGATCTTTTGATTTCATATGATTTGGTGTGAATTTAATTTAATTTAATTTAATTTAATTTAATTTAATTTAATTTAATTTAATTTAATTATTTTATTTATTTATTTTACCCTAAGTGAGATGTAAGATATGATTTCAAATATGTCTATTTTCTTAGTTTTTTTAAGTAATTGTTTGGTTAAACTGTGTTGAGCCTTTCATTCGAATTTTGTACATACTGTAGAATGAATACTTTTGCCTTGGTTGTACGTATAATTTTGTATTCAATAAAATAAAATAAAATAAATAAATAAATAGATAAAAAGACTTCTGCGGGGCCATAGCGTAAGACACAAGGTAATGGAGCCTTTTATACATTGTCGTGTTTCTTTAGAAATAAACAATGGACACATGGAGTCTTTAAACGCCTCAGATGTAAAAGTTATTAGCTGTCAAAGTGACGCCAAAATGAATGGGAGTCAATAGGCTTGTTTGAGATGCGCATTGCCTCGCCTGATATGTAGTCGAGAGGAGGAGCGGCTGCAGTGAGGGGAGGAGCGGCTGCAGTGAGAGTAGGAGCGGCTGCAGTGAGAGGAGGAGCGGCTGCAGTGAGAGGAGGAGCGGCTGCAGTGAGAGGAGGAGCGGCTGCAGTGAGAGGAGGAGCGGCTGCAGTGAGAGGAGGAGCGGCTGCAGTGAGAGTAGGAGCGGCTGCAGTGAGAGGAGGAGCGGCTGCAGTGAGAGTAGGAGCGGCTGCAGTGAGAGGAGGAGCGGCTCAGTGAGAGTAGGAGCGGCTGCAGTGAGAGTAGGAGCGGCTGCAGTGAGAGGAGGAGTGGCTCAGTGAGAGGAGGAGCGGCTGCAGTGAGAGTAGGAGCGGCTGCAGTGAGAGGAGGAGCGGCTCAGTGAGAGTAGGAGCGGCTGCAGTGAGAGGAGGAGCGGCTGCAGTGAGAGTAGGAGCGGCTGCAGTGAGAGGAGGAGCGGCTGCAGTGAGAGTAGGAGCGGCTGCAGTGAGAGGAGGAGCGGCTGCAGTGAGAGTAGGAGCGGCTGCAGTGAGAGGAGGAGTGGCTCAGTGAGAGTAGGAGCGGCTGCAGTGAGAGGAGGAGCGGCTGCAGTGAGAGTAGGAGCGGCTGCAGTGAGAGGAGGAGCGGCTGCAGTGAGAGGAGGAGCGGCTGCAGTGAGAGGAGGAGGAGCGGCTGCAGTGAGAGGAGGAGCGGCTCAGTGAGAGGAGGAGCGGCTGCAGTGAGAGGAGGAGCGGCTCAGTGAGAGGAGGAGCGGCTCAGTGAGAGTAGGAGCGGCTCAGTGAGAGGAGGAGCGGCTGCAGTGAGAGTAGGAGCGGCTCAGTGAGAGGAGGAGCGGCTGCAGTGAGAGTAGGAGCGGCTGCAGTGAGAGTAGGAGCGGCTGCAGTGAGAGGAGGAGCGGCTCAGTGAGAGGAGGAGCGGCTGCAGTGAGAGGAGGAGCGGCTGCAGTGAGAGTAGGAGCGGCTCAGTGAGAGGAGGAGCGGCTGCAGTGAGAGGAGGAGCGGCTCAGTGAGAGGAGGAGCGGCTGCAGTGAGAGTAGGAGCGGCTCAGTGAGAGGAGGAGCGGCTGCAGTGAGAGTAGGAGCGGCTCAGTGAGAGGAGGAGCGGCTCAGTGAGAGGAGGAGCGGCTGCAGTGAGAGTAGGAGCGGCTCAGTGAGAGGAGGAGCGGCTGCAGTGAGAGTAGGAGCGGCTGCAGTGAGAGGAGGAGCGGCTCAGTGAGAGGAGGAGCGGCTGCAGTGAGAGTAGGAGCGGCTCAGTGAGAGGAGGAGCGGCTGCAGTGAGAGTAGGAGCGGCTCAGTGAGAGGAGGAGCGGCTCAGTGAGAGGAGGAGCGGCTGCAGTGAGAGTAGGAGCGGCTCAGTGAGAGGAGGAGCGGCTGCAGTGAGAGGAGGAGCGGCTGCAGTGAGAGTAGGAGCGGCTCAGTGAGAGGAGGAGCGGCTGCAGTGAGAGTAGGAGCGGCTCAGTGAGAGGAGGAGCGGCTGCAGTGAGAGTAGGAGCGGCTGCAGTGAGAGGAGGAGCGGCTCAGTGAGAGGAGGAGCGGCTGCAGTGAGAGGAGGAGCGGCTCAGTGAGAGGAGGAGCGGCTGCAGTGAGAGGAGGAGCGGCTGCAGTGAGAGGAGGAGCGGCTCAGTGAGAGGAGGAGCGGCTCAGTGAGAGGAGGAGCGGCTGCAGTGAGAGGAGGAGCGGCTGCAGTGAGAGGAGGAGCGACTCAGTGAGAGGAGGAGCGACTCAGTGAGAGGAGGAGCGGCTGCAGTGAGAGGAGGAGCGGCTGCAGTGAGAGGAGGAGCGGCTCAGTGAGAGGAGGAGCGGCTGCAGTGAGAGGAGGAGCGGCTGCAGTGAGAGCAGGAGCGGCTGCAGTGAGAGGAGGAGCGGCTGCAGTGAGAGGAGGAGCGGCTGCAGTGAGAGGAGGAGTGGAAAAAGCGCAGGCAAGACTGACAGTTCTCTCTTCTCGCAGTGGATCTGACACCTGTGAGATCAAAGGTGGATATCGCGGGATTCACGCTCATGCACAGTGTGGCTAATAAACTGGATATAATTTAAGTTCTGTTGCTTTTATATGAAAATAATTATAATGAACAAGACACCCATTTAATAACATACCAAAGACGTGTTTATCAATCATTTTTACTTTAATTACATGGTATACAAATATATATATTTGTATAAATATGACAATCAAATAACCCATAGATCACACTGTCAGAGAGTTTGGGAATACTAACACATAATTTATACACACATAAAAACATGAGATCAGAGTTTTAAAATCAAACAGTTTAAAAGAGAACAATACATCACGCTTGTTTAAACCAATAGGCTTGTTGGAGATGCGCCTATAGCTAGTGGTGGGCAGATCGAGGCTTCGTGAAACAATGAAACAGTTCTCGAGGCTTCGAAACAATCCGACACCCGTCTCAACGGTGACACCTAGTGGTCTCTTTATTATTGTATTTTTCTAATATGTGAAGCTTGTAACCTGTAGGCTCCTCACTGTGCATAATGTTATTTGGGTCATGAAAAATGAATATTAATAAAATAAATCAAGCCACAATGTCTCACTTTTTTTATAGATTTTTATTCAAATATATGAATTTCTCTGCTGTGGAAGGACTTAGTCCTTTTTTTACAGATAATTTCTCCAGCCTTTGAAAAAAATCCTCTCACAATGAACACTTGTTTCTGGCATGCAAAGATATTTTTTAGCAAGGACATACAAATAATTATATTATTTTTAATTGTGAATTATATTGCCTCTCTTTATGGTTTTTTTGGACCTTGTAATAGTGCCGACCTGTACGACACGAGTCCCAAACTGTCTGCCATTTCTTATTGAACGCTTCTAAAATAAAATATTTTCCTTCTGATCTACTGAGTGAAATGTTTATATTTGGTTCTTTCATTTTTATTGATTCTTTGGCTATTTTGTCTGCTTTCTCATTACCTTGAATTCCCACGTGTGCTGAAACCCACATAAATCGAATTATTATTCCCACCTGTCGTAAACTGTATAACCTGATCATGATTTCTGTTAAAATGTCAGTTCTATTTGTTTCCAATGATTGTAAACTCCCAAGAACTGCCATTGAATCAGAGCATATTATTACTTTATCAGGTCTAACTTCATAAACCCATTAGAATAGCTGTCATCTCAGCTGTATATACTGATGTACCATCTGTTATCCTTCCAGCCTTCCTCACCTTAAACTCTGGAGCATTGAATGCCGTACCTGTCCTTCCAGTCTCTAAACTCTTCGAACCATCTGTATATATTTGAAGAAATGAGTAGTGTGAGGTTTTTTTAAATACTCATTAACATATTTGTTTATACTAACAACTTCATCCATTTCCCTTCTATTCTCGTGTAATTGTATGTCAATTTCAGGTTGAGTATCCAAGGTGGAATTGGAGATATTACTACTATTGGTGCAAATGATTTTGAGTCTAGACCATCTTCATTAACCCACCCCTTTATTTCCCATGCAAAGCCTTTACCTGTTGCATTTAAAACTAGATGCGAAAGTTCGTCGAGACAAACTTTAAGTTGGCTTGAGAAAGTTTGGAGCAGAACGTTTTTTGCTAGGCGGTTGCTAGGATGTTGCTATGGTGTTGCTAGGGTATTTTGGGAGGTTGCTAGGGTGTTCTGGGTGGTTGCTAGGGTCTTTTGGGTGGTTGCTAGGTGGTTGCTAGGGTCTTTTGGGTGGTTGCTAGGCGGTTGCTAGGGTGTTTTGGGTGGTTGCTAGGGTATTCTGGGTGGTTGCTATGCGGTTGCTAGGATATTTAGGGTGGTTGCTAGGGTCTTTTGGGTGGTTGCTAGGCGGTTGCTAGGGTATTTTGGGTGGTTGCTAGGGTATTCTGGGTGGTTGCTAGGGTATTTTGGGTGGTTGCTAGGCTATTTTGGGTGGTTGCTAGGGTGTTTTGGGTGGTTGCTAGGGTATTCTGGGTGGTTGCTAGGCGGTTGCTAGGATATTTTGGGTGGTTGCTATGGTGTTTTGGGTGGTTGCTAGGGTGTTCTGGGTGGTTGCTAGGCGGTTGCTAGGGTGTTATGGGTGGTTACTAGGATATTTTGTGTGGTTGCTATGGTGTTGCTAGGGTATTTTGGGTGGTTGCTAGGCGGTTGCTAGGGTGTTTTGGGTGGTTGCTAGGTGGTTGCTAGGGTGTTCTGGGTGGTTGCTAGGATATTTTGGGTGGTTGCTATGGTGTTTTGGGTGGTTGCTAGGGTGTTCTGGGTGGTTGCTAGGCGGTTGCTAGGGTGTTATGGGTGGTTACTAGGATATTTTGTGTGGTTGCTATGGTGTTGCTAGGGTATTTTGGGTGGTTGCTAGGGTGTTTTGGGTGGTTGCTAGGCGGTTGCTAGGGTGTTTTGGGTGGTTGCTAGGTGGTTGCTAGGGTGTTCTGGGTGGTTGCTAGGATATTTTGGGTGGTTGCTAGGGTCTTTTGGGTGGTTGCTAGGGTGTTCTGGGTGGTTGCTATGGTATTCAGAGCGGTTGATATGGTGTTACTAGGTTGGTTGGTAATTGTCACAGATGGTTACTATGGAGTTTTTATAGAGTTCTTACTTAACTAATCGCTATTAGCATGTAGCTATTAACTGCTAGCATGTGTAGCATGTTGAAAGTGCTGTTTGCTAGCATGAGTCAAAAGAGCCAAACCTCATCTCTATACGATGTTCTGATACAGAGATATAGGTCTTGCAAAACGGTTGCTAGGGTACTCAAGTTTGGTTGCTATGGCGTTGCTTTGGAGCTGGTATATTTAAATTAAGAAGTTTAAAGTGGTTTGAAGTTTAAAGTGGTTTGAAGTTTAAAGTAGTTTAAAGTAGTTTGAAGTTTATGATAGATAGATAGATAGATAGATAAAGTTAGATTGATAGACAGACAGACACACACACACTAACTCGCTCACACACTCACTCAGACACACACTCTCACACTCAGAGTTTATGAGTTTAGAGTTTATAAGTATAAATTGATGAGTTTATAAGTGTACGAGTTTTTGAGTTTACAGTTTATAAGTTTGAGTTTAAGAGTTCAGAGTTTATACATTTATGAGTTTAAGAGTTCATTAATCTATGAATTCATGAGTTTATAAGTTAATTAGTTTATAAGTGTATGAGTTTAGAGTTTATAAGTTTAAATGAAGTAAATTTAGTAGTTTGAAGTTTAATTTAGTTTGAAGTTTAATTTAGTTTGAAGTTTAATTTAGTTTGAAGTAGATAGATGAGTTTATTAGTTTAAATGAAGTAAATTTAGTAGTTTGAAGTTTAAATTAGTTTAAAGTTTAAATTAGTTTGAAGTTTAAAGTTTAAATTAGTTTGAAGTTTAATTTAGTTTGAAGTTTAATTTAGTTTGAAGTAGATAGATAGATGAGTTTATTAGTTTAAATGAAGTAAATTTAGTAGTTTGAAGTTTAAATTAGTTTAAAGTTTAAATTAGTTTGAAGTTTAAAGTTTAAATTAGTTTGAAGTTTAATTTAGTTTGAAGTTTAATTTAGTTTGAAGTTTAATTTAGTTTGAAGTAGATAGATAGATGAGTTTATTAGTTTAAATGAAGTAAATTTAGTAGTTTGAAGTTTAAATTAGTTTAAAGTTTAAATTAGTTTGAAGTTTAAAGTTTAAATTAGTTTGAAGTTTAATTTAGTTTGAAGTTTAATTTAGTTTGAAGTTTAATTTAGTTTGAAGTAGATAGATAGATGAGTTTATTAGTTTAAATGAGTCTCAATGGCTCATATAGTATATAGAACGGCAGTTTGGTTTAGTCTTCAAGGGATTTAGATTTGAATTTTTGTCGGTTGGTCAGTTTGAAAAAGTCAATGGGAGTTTTTCTGAGTTTTGATCGTCATTTTTAGGAAAACCGTAAGTCCGATCAGTTAGAAAAGATATAGCATACCGAGTCAGAATAGTCTGAAGGTCTGAGCCGAGTTTGGAGTATGTAGAGTTAAAGCTCTAGGCTGTATTAAAGTTATATTTTTTTAGTCTCAGAAGAAGAATAATAACTAGATGCGAAAGTTCGTCGAGACAAACTTTAAGTTGGCTTGAGAAAGTTTGGACCAGAACGTTTTTTGCTAGGCGGTTGCTAGGATGTTGCTATGGTGTTGCTAGGGTATTTTGGGAGGTTGCTAGGGTGTTCTGGGTGGTTGCTAGGGTGTCCTGGGTGGTTGCTAGGGTCTTTTGGGTGGTTGCTAGGGTATTTTGGGTGGTTGCTAGGCGGTTGCTAGGGTGTTCTGGGTGGTTGCTAGGGTGTTTTGGGTGGTTGTTAGGGTATTCTGGGTGGTTGCTAGGCGGTTGCTAGGATAATTTGGGTGGTTGCTAGGGTCTTTTGGGTGGTTGCTAGGCGGTTGCTAGGGTTTTCTGGGTGGTTGCTAGGGTGTTTTGGGTGGTTGCTAGGCTATTTTGGGTGGTTGCTAGGGTCTTTTGGGTGGTTGCTAGGCGGTTGCTAGGGTATTTTGGGTGGTTGCTATGGTATTCTGGGTGGTTGCTAGGTGGTTGCTAGGGTATTTTGGGTGGTTGCTAGGGTATTCTGGGTGGTTGCTAGGCTATTTTGGGTGGTTGCTAGGGTCTTTTGGGTGGTTGCTAGGCGGTTGCTAGGGTATTTTGGGTGGTTGCTATGGTATTCTGGGTGGTTGCTAGGGTCTTTTGGGTGGTTGCTAGGCGGTTGCTAGGGTGTTTTGGGTGGTTGCTAGGGTGTTTTGGGTGGTTGCTAGGGTATTCTGGGTGGTTGCTAGGCGGTTGCTAGGATATATTGGGTGGTTGCTAGGGTGTTTTGGGTGGTTGCTAGGGTGTTCTGGGTGGTTGCTAGGCGGTTGCTAGGGTGTTATGGGTGGTTACTAGGATGTTTTGTGTGGTTGCTATGGTGTTGCTAGGGTATTTTGGGTGGTTGCTAGGGTCTTTTGGGTGGTTGCTAGGCGGTTGCTAGGGTGTTTTGGGTGGTTACTATGATGTTTTGTGTGGTTGCTATGGTGTTGCTAGGGTATTTTGGGTGGTTGCTAGGGTATTTTGGGTGGTTGCTAGGCGGTTGCTAGGGTGTTTTGGGTGGTTGCTAGGGTGTTTTGGGTGGTTGCTATGGTCTTTTAAGGTGGTTGCTAGGCGGTTGCTAGGGTGTTTTGGGTGGTTGCTAGGATATTTTGGGTGGTTGCTAGGGTGTTCTGGGTGGTTGCTAGGTGGTTGCTAGGGTGTTCTGGGTGGTTGCTAGGTGGTTGCTAGGGTGTTTTGGGTGGTTGCTAGGGTATTCTGGGTGGTTGCTAGGCGGTTGCTAGGGTCTTTTGGGTGGTTGCTAGGCGGTTGCTAGGGTGTTCTGGGTGGTTGCTAGGGTGTTTTGGGTGGTTGCTAGGGTATTCTGGGTGGTTGCTAGGCGGTTGCTAGGGTCTTTTGGGTGGTTGCTAGGGTCTTTTGGGTGGTTGCTAGGGTGTTCTGGGTTGTTGCTAGGCGGTTGCTAGGGTGTTATGGCTGGTTACTAGGATGTTTTGTGTGGTTGCTATGGTGTTGCTAGGGTATTTTGGGTGGTTGCTAGGGTGTTTTGGGTGGTTGCTAGGGTGTTTTGGGTGGTTGCTAGGCGGTTGCTAGGGTGTTATGGGTGGTTACTAGGATGTTTTGTGTGGTTGCTATGGTGTTGCTAGGGTATTTTGGGTGGTTGCTAGGGTCTTTTGGGTGGTTGCTAGGGTGTTTTGGGTGGTTGCTAGGTGGTTGCTAGGGTGTTCTGGGTGGTTGCTAGGATATTTTGGGTGGTTGCTAGGGTCTTTTGGGTGGTTGCTAGGGTGTTCTGGGTGGTTGCTAGGTGGTTGCTAGGGTGTTCTGGGTGGTTGCTATGGTATTCAGAGCGGTAGATAGATAGATACACACACACACACACACACACACACACATACACACACACACTCAGAGTTTATGAGTTTAGAGTTTATAAGTGTATAAATTGATGAGTTTATAAGTGTACAAGTTTTTGAGTTTAGAGTTTATAAGTTTAAATGAGTTTAGAGTTCAGAGTTTATTAATTTATGAGTTTAAGAGTTCATAAGTATATGAATTCATGAGTTTATTAGTTAATTAGTTATTAAATTTAAGTTAATTAGTTTATAAGTGTATGAGATTAGAGTTTATTAGTTTAAATGAGTTTCATTGGCTAATATATATAGAATGGCAGTTTGATTTAGTTTTCAAGGGATTTAGATTTGAATTTTTGTCGGTTGGTGAGTTTGAATTTTTTTAGAATGCCCAATGTTAAGTCAATGGGAGTTTTTCCGAGTTTTGATCGTCATTTGTAGGAAAACCGTAAGTCCGATCAGTCTGAAAAGATATAGCATATAGCTGCAGATCAGTTTGAGTGTCTGAGCCGAGTTTGAAGTATGTAGAGTTAAAGCTCTAGGGCGAGTTTGAGTCAACAGTTTTAGTAAGAAGAATAATAATAATAACTAGATGCGAAAGTTCGTCGAGACAAACTTTATGTTGGCTTGAGAAAGTTTGGAGCAGAACGTTTTTTGCTAGGCGGTTGCTAGGATGTTGCTATGGTGTTGCTAGGGTATTTTGGGAGGTTGCTAGGGTGTTCTGGGTGGTTGCTAGGTGGTTGCTAGGGTGTCCTGGGTGGTTGCTAGGGTCTTTTGGGTGATTGCTAGGGTCTTCTGGGTGGTTGCTAGGTGGTTGCTAGGGTCTTTTGGGTGGTTGCTAGGGTGTTCTGGGTGGTTGCTAGGCGGTTGCTAGGGTGTTATGGGTGGTTGCTAGGGTGTTTTGGGTGGTTGCTAGGGTCTTTTGGGTGGTTGCTAGGTGGTTGCTAGGGTCTTTTGGGTGGTTGCTAGGCGGTTGCTAGGGTGTTCTGGGTGGTTGCTAGGGTGTTTTGGGTGGTTGCTAGGGTATTCTGGGTGGTTGCTAGGGTCTTTTGGGTGGTTGCTAGGGTCTTTTGGGTGGTTGCTAGGCGGTTGCTAGGGTCTTTTGGGTGGTTGCTAGGGTATTCTGGGTGGTTGCTAGGCGGTTGCTAGGGTCTTTTGGGTGGTTGCTAGGCGGTTGCTATGGTGTTCTGGGTGGTTGCTAGGGTGTTTTGGGTGGTTGCTAGGGTATTCTGGGTGGTTGCTAGGCGGTTGCTAGGGTGTTCTGGGTGGTTGCTAGGGTGTTTTGGGTGGTTGCTAGGGTATTCTGGGTGGTTGCTAGGCGGTTGCTAGGGTCTTTTGGGTGGTTGCTAGGGTCTTTTGGGTGGTTGCTAGGGTATTCTGGGTGGTTGCTAGGGTCTTTTGGGTGGTTGCTAGGGTGTTCTGGGTGGTTGCTAGGCGGTTGCTAGGGTGTTATGGGTGGTTACTAGGATGTTTTGTGTGGTTGCTATGGTGTTGCTAGGGTATTTTGGGTGGTTGCTAGGGTCTTTTGGGTGGTTGCTAGGCGGTTGCTAGGGTATTTTGGGTGGTTGCTAGGGTCTTTTGGGTGGTTGCTAGGGTCTTTTGGGTGGTTGCTAGGCGGTTGCTAGGGTATTTTGGGTGGTTGCTAGGGTCTTTTGGGTGGTTGCTAGGCGGTTGCTAGGGTGTTCTGGGTGGTTGCTAGGGTGTTTTGGGTGGTTGCTAGGGTATTATGGGTGGTTGCTAGGGTGTTTTGGGTGGTTGCTAGGTAGTTCTGGGTGGTTGCTAGGCGGTTGCTAGGGTGTTATGGGTGGTTACTAGGATGTTTTGTGTGGTTGCTATGGTGTTGCTAGGGTATTTTGGGTGGTTGCTAGGGTGTTTTGGGTGGTTGCTAGGGTCTTTTGGGCGGTTGCTAGGCGGTTGCTACGGTGTTTTGGGTGGTTGCTAGGGTCTTTTGGGTGGTTGCTAGGATATTTTGGGTGGTTGCTAGGGTCTTTTAGGTGGTTGCTAGGTGGTTGCTAGGGTGTTCTGGGTGGTTGCTATGGTATTCAGAGCGGTAGATAGATAGATACACACACACACACACACACACACACACACACACTCACTCAGACACACACACTCACTCAGACACACACACACACACACACACACACACACACACACACACACTCAGACACACTCAGACACACACACACACACACACACACACACTCACTCAGACACACACACACACACACACACACACACACACACACACTCACTCACTCAGACACACACACACACACACACACACACACACACACACTCAGAGTTTATGAGTTTAGAGTTTATAAGTGTATAAATTGATGAGTTTATAAGTGTACACGTTTTTGAGTTTAGAGTTTATAAGTTTAAATGAGTTTAGAGTTCAGAGTTTATTAATTTATGAGTTTAAGAGTTCATAAGTCTATGAATTCATGAGTTTATTAGTTAATTAGTTATTAAATTTAAGTTAATTAATTTATAAGTGTATGAAATTAGAGTTTATTAGTTTAAATGAGTTTCATTGGCTAATATATATAGAATGGCAGTTTGATTTAGTTTTCAAGGGATTTAGATTTGAATTTTTGTCGGTTGGTGAGTTTGAATTTTTTTAGAATGCCCAATGTTAAGTCAATGGGAGTTTTTCCGAGTTTTGATCGTCATTTGTAGGAAAACCGTAAGTCCGATCAGTCTGAAAAGATATAGCATAAAACTTCAGATCAGTTTGAGTGTCTGAGCCGAGTTTGGAGTATGTAGAGTTAAAGCTCTAGGGCGAGTTTGAGTCAATAGTTTTGTACAGAAGAATAATAATAATAATAAGTTTAAATAGGATTTCAATATATTGGCTTTCTCAAGCCAACATAACTAGATGCGAAAGTTCGTCGAGACAAACTTTAAGTTGGCTTGAGAAAGTTTGGACCAGAACGTTTTTTGCTAGGCGGTTGCTAGGATGTTGCTATGGTGTTGCTATGGTGTTGCTAGGGTATTTTGGGAGGTTGCTAGGGTGTTCTGGGTGGTTGCTAGGTGGTTGCTAGGGTGTCCTGGGTGGTTGCTAGGGTCTTTTGGGTGGTTGCTAGGGTATTTTGGGTGGTTGCTAGGCGGTTGCTAGGGTGTTCTGGGTGGTTGCTAGGGTGTTTTGGGTGGTTGCTAGGGTATTCTGGGTGGTTGCTAGGCGGTTGCTAGGATATTTTGGGTGGTTGCTAGGGTCTTTTGGGTGGTTGCTAGGCGGTTGCTAGGGTGTTCTGGGTGGTTGCTAGGGTGTTTTGGGTGGTTGCTAGGGTATTCTGGGTGGTTGCTATGCGGTTGCTAGGATATTTAGGGTGGTTGCTAGGGTCTTTTGGGTGGTTGCTAGGCGGTTGCTAGGGTATTTTGGGTGGTTGCTAGGGTATTCTGGGTGGTTGCTAGGCTATTTTGGGTGGTTGCTAGGGTCTTTTGGGTGGTTGCTAGGCGGTTGCTAGGGTATTTTGGGTGGTTGCTATGGTATTCTGGGTGGTTGCTAGGGTCTTTTGGGTGGTTGCTAGGCGGTTGCTAGGGTGTTTTGGGTGGTTGCTAGGGTGTTTTGGGTGGTTGCTAGGGTATTCTGGGTGGTTGCTAGGCTGTTGCTAGGATATTTTGGGTGGTTGCTAGGGTGTTTTGGGTGGTTGCTAGGGTGTTCTGGGTGGTTGCTAGGCGGTTGCTAGGGTGTTATGGGTGGTTACTAGGATGTTTTGTGTGGTTGCTATGGTGTTGCTAGGGTATTTTGGGTGGTTGCTAGGGTCTTTTGGGTGGTTGCTAGGCGGTTGCTAGGGTATTTTGGGTGGTTGCTAGGGTCTTTTGGGTGGTTGCTAGGCGGTTGCTAGGGTATTTTGGGTGGTTGCTATGGTATTCTGGGTGGTTGCTAGGGTCTTTTGGGTGGTTGCTAGGCGGTTGCTAGGGTGTTTTGGGTGGTTGCTAGGGTGTTTTGGGTGGTTGCTAGGTAGTCCTGGGTGGTTGCTAGGCGGTTGCTAGGGTGTTATGGGTGGTTACTAGGATGTTTTGTGTGGTTGCTATGGTGTTGCTTGGGTATTTTGGGTGGTTGCTAGGGTGTTTTGGGTGGTTGCTAGGGTCTTTTGGGTGGTTGCTAGGCGGTTGCTAGGGTCTTTTGGGTGGTTGCTAGGATATTTTGGGTGGTTGCTAGGGTCTTTTGGGTGGTTGCTAGGGTGTTCTGGGTGGTTGCTAGGTGGTTGCTAGGGTGTTCTGGGTAGTTGCTATGGTATTCAGAGCGGTAGATAGATAGATACACACACACACACACACACAGAGTTTATGAGTTTAGAGTTTATAAGTTTATAAATTGATGAGTTTATAAGTGTACAAGTTTTTGAGTTTAGAGTTTATAAGTTTAAATGAGTTTAGAGTTCAGAGTTTATTAATTTATGAGTTTAAGAGTTCATAAGTCTACGAATTCATGAGTTTATTAGTTAATTAGTTATTAAATTTAAGTTAATTAGTTTATAAGTGTATGAGATTAGAGTTTATTAGTTTAAATGAGTTTCATTGGCTAATATATATAGAATGGCAGTTTGTTTTAGTTTTCAAGGGATTTAGATTTGAATTTTTGTCGGTTGGTGAGTTTGAATTTTTTTAGAATGCCCAATGTTAAGTCAATGGGAGTTTTTCCGAGTTTTGATCGTCATTTGTAGGAAAACCGTAAGTCCAATCAGTCTGAAAAGATATAGCATATAACTTCAGATCAGTTTGAGTGTCTGAGCCGAGTTTGGAGTATGTAGAGTTAAAGCTCTAGGGTGAGTTTGAGTCAATAGTTTTTCACAGAAGAATAATAATAATAATATTAATAATAATAATAAGTTTAAATAGGATTTCAATATGTTGGCTCTCTCAAGCCAACTTAACTAGATGCGAAAGTTCGTCGAGACAAACTTTAAGTTGGCTTGAGAAAGTTTGGACCAGAACGTTTTTTGCTAGGCGGTTGCTAGGATTTTATGGGTGGTTGCTATGGTGTTCCTAGGGTATTTTGGGAGGTTGCTAGGGTGTTCTGGGTGGTTGCTAGGTGGTTGCTAGTGTGTCCTGGGTGGTTGCTAGGGTCTTTTGGGTGGTTGCTAGGTGGTTGCTAGGGTCTTTTAGGTGGTTGCTAGGCGGTTGCTAGGGTGTTCTGGGTGGTTGCTAGGGTTTTTTGGGTGGTTGCTAGGGTATTCTGGGTGGTTGCTAGGCGGTTGCTAGGATATTTTGGGTGGTTGCTAGGGTCTTTTGGGTGGTTGCTAGGGTGTTCTGGGTGGTTGCTAGGTGGTTGCTAGGGTGTCCTGGGTGGTTGCTAGGGTCTTTTGGGTGGTTGCTAGGCGGTTGCTAGGGTGTTCTGGGTGGTTGCTACGGTGTTTTGGGTGGTTGCTAGGGTCTTTTGGGTGGTTGCTAGGTGGTTGCTAGGGTCTTTTGGGTGGTTGCTAGGCGGTTGCTAGGGTGTTCTGGGTGGTTGCTAGGGTATTTTGGGTGGTTGCTAGGGTCTTTTGGGTGGTTGCTAGGCGGTTGCTAGGGTGTTCTTGGTGGTTGCTAGGGTCTTTTGGGTGGTTGCTAGGCGGTTGCTAGGGTGTTTTGGGTGGTTGCTAGGGTCTTTTGGGTGGTTGCTAGGCGGTTGCTAGGGTCTTTTGGGTGGTTGCTAGGGTGTTTTGGGTGGTTGCTAGGGTATTCTGGGTGGTTGCTAGGCGGTTGCTAGGGTCTTTTGGGTGGTTGCTAGGCGGTTGCTGTGGTGTTCTGGGTGGTTGCTAGGGTGTTTTGGGTGGTTGCTAGGGTATTCTGGGTGGTTGCTAGGCGGTTGCTAGGGTGTTCGGGGTGGTTGCTAGGGTCTTTTGGGTGGTTGCTAGGGTCTTTTGGGTGGTTGCTAGGGTGTTCTGGCTGGTTGCTAGGCGGTTGCTAGGGTGTTATGGGTGGTTACTAGGATGTTTTGTGTGGTTGCTATGGTGTTGCTAGGGTATTTTGGGTGGTTGCTAGGGTGTTTTGGGTGGTTGCTATGGTGTTCTGGGTGGTTGCTAGGATATTTTGGGTGGTTGCTAGGGTCTTTTGGGTGGTTGCTAGGGTGTTCTGGGTGGTTGCTAGGGTGTTCTGGGTGGTTGCTATGGTATTCAGAGCGGTAGATAGATAGATACACACACACACACACACACACACACACACACACACACTCAGAGTTTATGAGTTTAGAGTTTATAAGTGTATAAATTGATGAGTTTATAAGTGTACAAGTTTTTTGAGTTTAGAGTTTATAAGTTTAAATGAGTTTAGAGTTCAGAGTTTATTAATTTATGAGTTTAAGAGTTCATAAGTCTATGAATTCATGAGTTTATTAGTTAATTAGTTATTCAAATTAAGTTAATTAGTTTATGAAATTAGAGTTTATTAGTTTAAATGAGTTTCATTGGCTAATATATATAGAATGGCAGTTTGATTTAGTTTTCAAGGGATTTAGATTTGAATTTTTGTCGGTTGGTGAGTTTGAATTTTTTTAGAATGCCCAATGTTAAGTCAATGGGAGTTTTTCCGAGTTTTGATCGTCATTTGTAGGAAAACCGTAAGTCCGATCAGTCTGAAAAGATATAGCATAAAACTTCAGATCAGTTTGAGTGTCTGAGCCGAGTTTGGAGTATGTAGAGTTAAAGCTCTAGGGCGAGTTTGAGTCAATAGTTATTTACAGAAGAATAATAATAATAACTAGATGCGAAAGTTCGTCGAGACAAACTTTAAGTTGGCTTGAGAAAGTTTGGACCAGAATGTTTTTTGCTAGGCAGTTGCAAGGATGTTATGGGTGGTCGTTATGGTGTTGCTAGGCGGTTGCTAGGGTATTTTGGGTGGTTGCTAGGGTCTTTTGGGTGGTTGCTAGGGTCTTTTGGGTGGTTGCTAGGGTCTTTTGGGTGGTTGCTAGGCGGTTGCTAGGGTGTTTTGCGTGGTTGCTAGGGTATTATGGGTGGTTGCTAGGCGGTTGCTAGGATATTTTGGTAGTTGCTAGGGTGTTTTGGGTGGTTGCTAGGGTGTTCTGGGTGGTTGCTAGGCGGTTGCTATGGTGTTATGGGTGGTTACTAGGATGTTTTGTGTGGTTGCTATGGTGTTGCTAGGGTATTTTGGGTGGTTGCTAGGGTCTTTTGGGTGGTTGCTAGGCGGTTGCTAGGGTGTTTTGGGTGGTTGCTAGGGTCTTTTGGGTGGTTTTTAGGCGGTTGCTAGGGTGTTCTAGGTGGTTGCTAGGGTGTTTTGGGTGGTTGTTAGGGTATTATGGGTGGTTGCTAGGCGGTTGCTAGGATATTTTGGGTGGTTGCTAGGGTGTTTTGGGTGGTTGCTAGGGTCTTTTGGGTGGTTGCTAGGGTCTTTTGGGTGGTTGCTAGGGTCTTTTGGGTGGTTGCTAGGCGGTTGCTAGGGTGTTTTGCGTGGTTGCTAGGGTATTATGGGTGGTTGCTAGGCGGTTGCTAGGATATTTTGGTAGTTGCTAGGGTGTTTTGGGTGGTTGCTATGGTGTTCTGGGTGGTTGCTAGGCGGTTGCTAGGGTGTTATGGGTGGTTACTAGGATGTTTTGTGTGGTTGCTAAGGTGTTGCTAGGGTATTTTGGGTGGTTGCTAGGGTCTTTTGGGTGGTTGCTAGGCGGTTGCTAGGGTGTTTTGGGTGGTTGCTAGGGTCTTTTGGGTGGTTGCTAGGCGGTTGCTAGGGTGTTCTGGGTGGTTGCTAGGGTGTTTTGGGTGGTTGCTAGGGTATTCTGGGTGGTTGCTAGGGTCTTTTGGGTGGTTGCTAGGGTCTTTTGGGTGGTTGCTAGGCGGTTGCTAGGGTGTTTTGGATGGTTCCTAGGGTCTTTTGGGTGGTTGCTAGGCGGTTGCTAGGGTCTTTTGGGTGGTTGCTAGGGTGTTTTGGGTGGTTGCTAGGGTATTCTGGGTGGTTGCTAGGCGGTTGCTAGGGTCTTTTGGGTGGTTGCTAGGGTGTTTTGGGTGGTTGCTAGGGTCTTTTGGGTGGTTGCTAGGCGGTTGCTAGGGTCTTTTGGGTGGTTGCTAGGGTCTTTTGGGTGGTTACTAGGCGGTTGCTGGGGTGTTTTGGGTGGTTGCTAGGGTCTTTTGGGTGGTTGCTAGGCGGTTGCTAGGGTCTTTTGGGTGGTTGCTCGGCGGTTGCTATGGTGTTCTGGGTGGTTGCTAGGGTGTTTTGGGTGGTTGCTAGGCGGTTGCTAGGGTGTTCTGGGTGGTTGCTAGGATGTTTTGGGTGGTTGCTAGGGTATTCTGGGTGGTTGCTAGGCGGTTGCTAGGGTCTTTTGGGTGGTTGCTAGGGTCTTTTGGGTGGTTGCTAGGGTGTTCTGGCTGGTTGCTAGGCGGTTGCTAGGGTGTTATGGGTGGTTACTAGGATGTTTTGTGTGGTTGCTATGGTGTTGCTAGGGTATTTTGGGTGGTTGCTAGGGTGTTTTGGGTGGTTGCTATGGTGTTCTGGGTGGTTGCTAGGATATTTTGGGTGGTTGCTAGGGTCTTTTGGGTGGTTGCTAGGGTGTTCTGGGTGGTTGCTAGGGTCTTTTGGGTGGTTGCTAGGCGGTTGCTAGGGTGTTCTGGGTGGTTGCTAGGGTGTTTAGGGTGGTTGCTAGGGTCTTTTGGGTGGTTGCTAGGCGGTTGCTAGGGTATTTTGGGTGGTTGCTAGGCTATTTTGGGTGGTTGCTAGGGTCTTTTGGGTGGTTGCTAGTCGGTTGCTAGGGTATTTTGGGTGGTTGCTAGGCGGTTGCTAGGGTTTTCTGGGTGGTTGCTAGTGTGTTTTGGGTGGTTGCTAAGGTATTATGGGTGGTTGCTAGGCGGTTGCTAGGATATTTTGGGTGGTTGCTAGGGTGTTTTGGGTGGTTGCTAGGGTCTTTTGGGTGGTTGCTAGGCGGTTGCTAGGGTCTTTTTGGTTGTTGCTAGGGTCTTTTGGGTGGTTGCTAGGCGGTTGCTAGGGTCTTTTGGGTGGTTGCTAGGGTATTCTGGGTGGTTGCTAGGCGGTTGCTAGGGTCTTTTGGGTGGTTGCTAGGGTGTTCTGGGTGGTTGCTAGAGTGTTTTGGGTGGTTGCTAGGGTATTCTGGGTGGTTGCTAGGCGGTTGCTAGGGTGTTCTGGGTGGTTGCTAGGGTGTTTTGGGTGGTTGCTAGGGTATTCTGGGTGGTTGCTAGGCGGTTGCTAGGGTCTTTTGGGTGGTTGCTAGGGTCTTTTGGGTGGTTGCTAGGCGGTTGCTAGGGTGTTCTGGGTGGTTGCTAGGGTGTTTTGGGTGGTTGCTAGGGTATTCTGGGTGGTTGCTAGGCGGTTGCTAGGGTCTTTTGGTTGGTTGCTATGGTATTCTGGGTGGTTGCTAGGCGGTTGCTAGGGTGTTCTGGGTGGTTGCTAGGGTATTCTGGGTGGTTGCTAGGCGGTTGCTAGGATATTTTGGGTGGTTGCTAGGGTGTTTTGGGTGGTTGCTAGGGTGTTCTGGGTGGTTGCTAGGGTATTCTGGGTGGTTGCTAGGCGGTTGCTAGGGTGTTCTGGGTGGTTGCTAGGGTGTTTTGGGTGGTTGCTAGGGTATTCTGGGTGGTTGCTAGGTGGTTGCTAGGGTCTTTTGGGTGGTTGCTAGGGTCTTTTTGGTGGTTGCTAGGCGGTTGCTAGGGTGTTCTGGGTGGTTGCTAGGGTGATTTGGGTGGTTGCTAGGGTATTCTGGGTGGTTGCTAGGCGGTTGCTAAGGTCTTTTGGGTGGTTGCTATGGTATTCTGGGTGGTTGCTAGGGTCTTTTGGGTGGTTGCTAGGCGGTTGCTAGGGTGTTCTGGGTGGTTGCTAGGGTGTTTTGGGTGGTTGCTAAGGTATTCTGGGTGGTTGCTAGGATATTTTGGGTGGTTGCTAGGGTGTTTTGGGTGGTTACTAGGATGTTTTGTGTGGTTGCTATGGTGTTGCTAGGGTATTTTGGGTGGTTGCTAGGGTGTTTTGGGTGGTTGCTAGGGTGTTCTGGGTGGTTGCTAGGCGGTTGCTAGGGTGTTATGGGTGGTTACTAGGATGTTTTGTGTGGTTGCTATGGTGTTGCTAGGGTATTTTGGGTGGTTGCTAGGGTCTTTTGGGTGGTTGCTAGGCGGTTGCTAGGGTGTTTTGGGTGGTTGCTAGGTGGTTGCTAGGGTGTTCTGGGTGGTTGCTAGGGTCTTTTGGGTGGTTGCTAGGGTCTTTTGGGTGGTTGCTAGGGTGTTCTGGGTGGTTGCTAGGTGGTTGCTAGGGTGTTCTGGGTGGTTGCTATGGTATTCAGAGCGGTAGATAGATAGATACACACACACACACACACACACACACTCAGAGTTTATGAGTTTAGAGTTTATAAGTGTACAAATTTTTGAGTTTAGAGTTTATAAGTTTAAATGAGTTTAGAGTTCAGAGTTTATTAATTTATGAGTTTAAGAGTTCATAAGTCTATGAATTCATGAGTTTATTAGTTAATTAGTTATTACATTTAAGTTAATTAGTTTATAAGTGTATGAGATTAGAGTTTATTAGTTTAAATGAGTTTCATTGGCTAATATATATAGAATGGCAGTTTGAATTAGTTTTCAAGGGATTTAGATTTAAATTTTTGTCGGTTGGTGAGTTTGAATTTTTTTAGAATGCCCAATGTTAAGTCAATGGGAGTTTTTCCGAGTTTTGATCGTCATTTGTAGGAAAACCGTAAGTCCGATCAGTCTGAAAAGATATAGCATATAGCTGCAGATCAGTTTGAGTGTCTGAGCCGAGTTTGAAGTATGTAGAGTTAAAGCTCTAGGGCGAGTTTGAGTCAACAGTTTTAGTAAGAAGAATAATAATAATAAGTTTAAATAGGATTTCAATATGTTGGCTTTCTCAAGCCAACTTAATAAGTTTAAATAGGATTTCAATATGTTGGCTTTCTCAAGCCAACTTAACTAGATGCGAAAGTTCGTCGAGACAAACTTTAAGTTGGCTTGAGAAAGTTTGGACCAGAAATTTTTTTGCTAGGCGGTTGCTAGGATGTTATGGGTGGTTGCTATGGTGTTGCTAGGATATTTTGGGAGGTTGCTAGGGTGTTCTGGGTGGTTGCTAGGGTGTTTTGGGTGGTTGCTAGGGTCTTTTGGGTGGTTGCTAGGCGGTTGCTAGGGTATTTTGGGTGGTTGCTAGGGTCTTTTGGGTGGTTGCTAGGCGGTTGCTAGGGTGTTCTGGGTGGTTGCTAGGGTGTTTTGGGTGGTTGCTAGGGTATTATGGGTGGTTGCTAGGCGGTTGCTAGGATATTTTGGGTGGTTGCTATGGTCTTTTGGGTGGTTGCTAGGCGGTTGTTAGGGTGTTCTGGGTGGTTGCTAGGGTGTTTTGGGTGGTTGCTAGGGTATTCTGGGTGGTTGCTATGCGGTTGCTAGGATATTTAGGGTGGTTGCTAGGGTATTTTGGGTGGTTGCTAGGCGGTTGCTAGGGTATTTTGGGTGGTTGCTAGGGTATTTTGGGTGGTTGCTAGGGTATTTTGGGTGGTTGCTAGGGTCTTTTGGGTGGTTGCTAGGCGGTTGCTAGGGTATTTTGGGTGGTTGCTAGGGTCTTTTGGGTGGTTGCTAGGCGGTTGCTAGGGTGTTCTGGGTGGTTGCTAGGGTGTTTTGGGTGGTTGCTAGGGTATTATGGGTGGTTGCTAGGCGGTTGCTAGGATATTTTGGGTGGTTGCTAGGGTCTTTTGGGTGGTTGCTAGGCGGTTGCTAGGTTGTTCTGGGTGGTTGCTAGGGTGTTTTGGGTGGTTGCTAGGGTATTCTGGGTGGTTGCTATGCGGTTGCTAGGATATTTAGGGTGGTTGCTAGGGTCTTTTGGGTGGTTGCTAGACGGTTGCTAGGGTATTTTGGGTGGTTGCTAGGGTATTTTGGGTGGTTGCTTGGCTATTTTGGGTGGTTGCTAGGGTCTTTTGGGTGGTTGCTAGGCGGTTGCTAGGGTATTTTGGGTGGTTGCTAGGGTCTTTTGGGTGGTTTCTAGGCGGTTGATAGGGTGTTCTGGGTGGTTGCTAGGGTGTTTTGGGTGGTTGCTAGGGTATTTTGGGTGGTTGCTTGGCTATTTTGGGTGGTTGCTAGGGTCTTTTGGGTGGTTGCTAGGCGGTTGCTAGGATATTTTGGGTGGTTGCTAGGGTGTTTTGGGTGGTTGCTAGGGTGTTCTGGGTGGTTGCTAGGCGGTTGCTAGGGTGTTCTGGGTGGTTGCTATGGTATTCAGAGCGGTAGATAGATAGATACACACACACACACACACACACACACTCAGAGTTTATGAGTTTAGAGTTTATAAGTGTATAAATTGATGAGTTTATAAGTGTACAAGTTTTTTGAGTTTAGAGTTTATAAGTTTAAATGAGTTTAGAGTTCAGAGTTTATTAATTTATGAGTTTAAGAGTTCATAAGTCTATGAATTCATGAGTTTATTAGTTATTCAATTTAAGTTAATTAGTTTATAAGTGTATGAAATTAGAGTTTATTAGTTTAAATGAGTTTCATTGGCTAATATATATAGAATGGCAGTTTGATTTAGTTTTCAAGGGATTTAGATTTGAATTTTTGTCGGTTGGTGAGTTTGAATTTTTTTTGAATGCCCAATGTTAAGTCAATGGGAGTTTTTCCGAGTTTTGATCGTCATTTGTAGGAAAACCGTAAGTCCGATCAGTCTGAAAAGATATAGCATAAAACTTCAGATCAGTTTGAGTGTCTGAGCCGAGTTTGGAGTATGTAGAGTTAAAGCTCTAGGGCGAGTTTGAGTCAATAGTTTTTTACAGAAGAATAATAATAATAAGTTTAAATAGGATTTCAATATGTTGGCTTTCTCAAGCCAACTTAACTAGATGCGAAAGTTCGTCGAGACAAACTTTAAGTTGGCTTGAGAAAGTTTGGACCAGAATGTTTTTTGCTAGGCAGTTGCAAGGATGTTATGGGTGGTCGTTATGGTGTTGCTAGGCGGTTGCTAGGGTATTCTGGGTGGTTGCAATGGTGTTGCTAAGCAGTTGCTAGGGTATTCTGGGTGGTTGCTAGGCGGTTTGCTAGGGTGTTCTGGGTGGTTGCTATGTTGTTGCTAGGCGGTTGCTAAGGTATTTTGGGTGGTTGCTAGGGTGTTGCTAGGCGGTTGCTAGGGTGTTCTGGGTGGTTGCTATGGTGTTGCTAGGCGGTTGTTAAGGTATTCTGGGTGGTTGCTAGGCGGTTGCTAGGGTGTTCTGGGTGGTTGCTAGGGTCTTTTGGGTGGTTGCTAGGTGGTTGCTAGGGTGTTTTGGGTGGTTGCTAGGGTCTTTTGGGTGGTTGCTAGGCGGTTGCTAGGGTCTTTTTGGTGGTTGCTAGGGTGTTTTGGGTGATTGCTAGGGTATTCTGGGTGGTTGCTAGGCGGTTGCTAGGGTCTTTTTGGTGGTTGCTAGGGTGTTTTGGGTGGTTGCTAGGGTATTCTGGGTGGTTGCTAGGGTCTTTTGGGTGGTTGCTAGGGTGTTTTGGGTGGTTGCTAGGGTATTCTGGGTGGTTGCTAGGGTCTTTTGGGTGGTTGCTAGGCGGTTGCTATGGTGTTCTGGGTGGTTGCTAGGGTGTTTTGGGTGGTTGCTAGGGTATTCTGGGTGGTTGCTAGGCGGTTGCTAGGGTGTTTTGGGTGGTTGCTATGGTGTTTTGGGTGGTTGCTAGGGTATTCTGGGTGGTTGCTAGGTGGTTGCTAGGGTCTTTTGGGTGGTTGCTAGGGTCTTTTGGGTGGTTGCTAGGGTGTTCTGGGTGGTTGCTAGGCGGTTGCTAGGGTGTTATGGGTGGTTACTAGGATGTTTTGTGTGGTTGCTATGGTGTTGCTAGGGTCTTTTGGGTGGTTGCTAGGGTGTTTTGGGTGGTTGCTAGGGTGTTCTGGGTGGTTGCTAGGCGGTTGCTAGGGTGTTATGGGTGGTTACTAGGATGTTTTGTGTGGTTGCTATGGTGTTGCTAGGGTATTTTGGGTGGTTGCTAGGGTCTTTTGGGTGGTTGCTAGGGTGTTTTGGGTGGTTGCTAGGTGGTTGCTAGGGTGTTCTGGGTGGTTGCTAGGATATTTTGGGTGGTTGCTAGGGTCTTTTGGGTGGTTGCTAGGGTGTTCTGGGTGGTTGCTAGGTGGTTGCTAGGGTGTTCTGGGTGGTTGCTATGGTATTCAGAGCGGTAGATAGATAGATACACACACACACACACACACACACACACACACACTCAGAGTTTATGAGTTTAGAGTTTATAAGTGTATAAATTGATGAGTTTATAAGTGTACAAGTTTTTGAGTTTAGAGTTTATAAGTTTAAATGAGTTTAGAGTTCAGAGTTTATTAATTTATGAGTTTAAGAGTTCATAAGTCTATGAATTCATGAGTTTATTAGTTAATTAGTTATTAAATTTAAGTTAATTAGTTTATAAGTGTATGAGATTAGAGTTTATTAGTTTAAATGAGTTTCATTGGCTAATATATATAGAATGGCAGTTTGATTTAGTTTTCAAGGGATTTAGATTTGAATTTTTGTCGGTTGGTGAGTTTGAATTTTTTTAGAATGCCCAATGTTAAGTCAATGGGAGTTTTTCCGAGTTTTGATCGTCATTTGAAGGAAAACCGTAAGTCCTATCAGTCTGAAAAGATAAAGCAACTAACTTCAGATCAGTTTGAGTGTCTGAGCCGAGTTTGGAGTATGTAGAGTTAAAGCTCTAGGGCGAGTTTGAGTCAACAGTTATTCACAGAAGAATAATAATAATATTAATAATAATAATAAGTTTAAATAGGATTTCAATATGTTGGCTCTCTCAAGCCAACTTAACTAGATGCGAAAGTTCGTCGAGACAAACTTTAAGTTGGCTTGAGAAAGTTTGGACCGTAACGTTTTTTGATACGCGGTTGCTAGGATGTTATGGGTGGTCGCTAGGTGGTTGCTAGGGTGTCCTGGGTGGTTGCTAGGGTCTTTTGGGTGGTTGCTAGGGTCTTTTGGGTGGTTGCTAGGCGGTTGCTAGGGTGTTCTGGGTGGTTGCTAGGGTGTTTTGGGTGGTTGCTAGGGTATTCTGGGTGGTTGCTATGCGGTTGCTAGGATATTAAGGGTGGTTGCTAGGGTCTTTTGGGTGGTTGCTAGGCGGTTGCTAGGGTATTTTTGGTGGTTGCTAGGCTATTTTGGGTGGTTGCTAGGGTCTTTTGGGTGGTTGCTAGGCGGTTGCTAGGGTATTCTGGGTGGTTGCTAGGGTCTTTTGGGTGGTTGCTAGGCGGTTGCTAGGGTGTTCTGGGTGGTTGCTAGGATATTTTGGGTGGTTGCTAGGGTCTTTTGGGTGGTTGCTAGGTGGTTGCTAGGGTGTTCTGGGTGGTTGCTAGGGTATTCTGGGTGGTTGCTAGGCGGTTGCTAGGATATTTTGGGTGGTTGCTAGGGTGTTCTGGGTGGTTGCTAGGCGGTTGCTAGGGTGTTATGGGTGGTTACTAGGATGTTTTGTGTGGTTGCTATGGTGTTGCTAGGGTATTTTGGGTGGTTGCTAGGGTGTTCTGGGTGGTTGCTAGGCGGTTGCTAGGGTGTTATGGGTGGTTACTAGGATGTTTTGTTTGGTTGCTATGGTGTTGCTAGGGTATTTTGGGTGGTTGCTAGGGTCTTTTGGGTGGTTGCTAGGCGGTTGCTAGGGTATTTTGGGTGGTTGCTAGGGTCTTTTGGGTGGTTGCTAGGGTCTTTTGGGTGGTTGCTAGGCGGTTGCTAGGGTATTTTGGGTGGTTGCTAGGGTCTTTTGGGTGGTTGCTAGGCGGTTGCTAGGGTGTTCTGGGTGGTTGCTAGGGTGTTTTGGGTGGTTGCTAGGGTATTATGGGTGGTTGCTAGGGTGTTTTGGGTGGTTGCTAGGTAGTTCTGGGTGGTTGCTAGGCGGTTGCTAGGGTGTTATGGGTGGTTACTAGGATGTTTTGTGTGGTTGCTATGGTGTTGCTAGGGTATTTTGGGTGGTTGCTAGGGTGTTTTGGGTGGTTGCTAGGGTCTTTTGGGTGGTTGCTAGGCGGTTGCTAGGGTGTTTTGGGTGGTTGCTAGGGTCTTTTGGGTGGTTGCTAGGATATTTTGGGTGGTTGCTAGGGTCTTTTGGGTGGTTGCTAGGGTGTTCTGGGTGGTTGCTAGGTGGTTGCTAGGGTGTTCTGGGTGGTTGCTATGGTATTCAGAGCGGTAGATAGATAGATACACACACACACACACACACACACACACACACACACACACTCACTCAGACACACACACTCACTCAGACACACACACACACACACACACACACACACACACACACACACACACACACACACACACTCAGACACACACACACACACACACACACACACACACACACACACACACACTCACTCAGACACACACACACACACACACACACACACACACACACACACACACACACACACACACACACACACACACACACACACACACACACACACTCACTCACTCAGACACACACACACACACACACACACACACACACACACACACACACACACACACACACACACACACACACACACACACACACACACACACTCAGAGTTTATGAGTTTAGAGTTTATAAGTGTATAAATTGATGAGTTTATAAGTGTACAAGTTTTTGAGTTTAGAGTTTATAAGTTTAAATGAGTTTAGAGTTCAGAGTTTATTAATTTATGAGTTTAAGAGTTCATAAGTATATGAATTCATGAGTTTATTAGTTAATTAGTTATTAAATTTAAGTTAATTAGTTTATAAGTGTATGAGATTAGAGTTTATTAGTTTAAATGAGTTTCATTGGCTAATATATATAGAATGGCAGTTTGATTTAGTTTTCAAGGGATTTAGATTTGAATTTTTGTCGGTTGGTGAGTTTGAATTTTTTTAGAATGCCCAATGTTAAGTCAATGGGAGTTTTTCCGAGTTTTGATCGTCATTTGTAGGAAAACCGTAAGTCCGATCAGTCTGAAAAGATAAAGCAACTAACTTCAGATCAGTTTGAGTGTCTGAGCCGAGTTTGGAGTATGTAGAGTTAAAGCTCTAGGGCGAGTTTGAGTCAACAGTTATTCACAGAAGAATAATAATATTAACTAGATGCGAAAGTTCGTCGAGACAAACTTTAAGTTGGCTTGAGAAAGTTTGGACCAGAACGTTTTTTGCTAGGCGGTTGCTAGGATGTTGCTATGGTGTTGCTATGGTGTTGCTAGGGTATTTTGGGAGGTTGCCAGGGTGTTCTGGGTGGTTGCTAGGTGGTTGCTAGGGTGTCCTGGGTGGTTGCTAGGGTGTTTTGGGTGGTTGCTAGGCAGTTGCTAGGGTCTTTTGGGTGGTTGCTAGGCGGTTGCTAGGGTGTTTTGGGTGGTTGCTAGGCAGTTGCTAGGGTCTTTTGGGTGGTTGCTAGGCGGTTGCTAGGGTGTTTTGGGTGGTTGCTAGGGTATTCTGGGTGGTTGCTAGGCGGTTGCTAGGATATTTAGGGTGGTTGCTAGGGTGTTTTGGGTGGTTGCTAGGGTGTTTTGGGTGGTTGCTAGGGTATTCTGGGTGGTTGCTAGGCGGTTGCTAGGGTCTTTTTGGTGGTTGCTAGGGTCTTTTGGGTGGTTGCTAGGCGGTTGCTAGGGTGTTCTGGGTGGTTGCTAGGGTGTTTTGGGTGGTTGCTAGGTGGTTGCTAGGGTTTTTTGGGTGGTTGCTAGGGTGTTCTGGGTGGTTGCTAGGCGGTTGCTAGGTTGTTTTGGGTGGTTACTAGGATGTTTTGTGTGGTTGCTAGGGTATTCTGGGTGGTTGCTAGGCGGTTGCTAGGGTCTTTTGGGTGGTTGCTAGGGTCTTATGGGTGGTTGCTAGGCGGTTGCTAGGGTGTTCTGGGTCGTTGCTAGGGTGTTTTGGGTGGTTGCTAGGGTATTCTGGGTGGTTGCTAGGCGGTTGCTAGGGTCTTTTGGGTGGTTGCTAGGCGGTTGCTAGGGTGTTCTGGGTGGTTGCTAGGGTGTTTTGGGTGGTTGCTAGGGTATTCTGGGTGGTTGCTAGGCGGTTGCTAGGGTCTTTTGGGTGGTTGCTAGGGTCTTTTGGGTGGTTGCTAGGGTGTTCTGGGTTGTTGCTAGGCGGTTGCTAGGGTGTTATGGGTGGTTACTAGGATGTTTTGTGTGGTTGCTATGGTGTTGCTAGGGTATTTTGGGTGGTTGCTAGGGTGTTCTGGGTGGTTGCTAGGGTGTTTTGGGTGGTTGCTAGGCGGTTGCTAGGGTATTTTGGATGGTTGCTAGGGTCTTTTGGGTGGTTGCTAGGCGGTTGCTAGGGTATTTTGGGTGGTTGCTAGGGTATTTTGGGTGGTTGCTAGGGTCTTTTGGGTGGTTGCTAGGGTGTTCTGGGTGGTTGCTAGGGTGTTTTGGGTGGTTGCTAGGGTATTCTGGGTGGTTGCTATGCGGTTGCTAGGGTATTTTGGATGGTTGCTAGGGTGTTCTGGGTGGTTGCTAGGCGGTTGCTAGGGTATTTTGGGTGGTTGCTAGGGTATTTTGGGTGGTTGCTAGGGTCTTTTGGGTGGTTGCTAGGGTGTTCTGGGTGGTTGCTAGGGTGTTTTGGGTGGTTGCTAGGGTATTCTGGGTTGTTGCTAGGCGGTTGCTAGGATATTTTGGGTGGTTGCTAGGGTGTTTTGGGTGGTTGCTAGGGTGTTCTGGGTGGTTGCTAGGCGGTTGCTAGGGTGTTATGGGTGGTTACTAGGATGTTTTGTGTGGTTGCTATGGTGTTGCTAGGGGTATTTTGGGTTGTTGCTAGGGTCTTTTGGGTGGTTGCTAGGCGGTTGCTAGGGTATTTTGGGTGGCTGCTAGGGCGTTCTGGGTGGTTGCTAGGATATTTTGGGTGGTTGCTAGGGTCTTTTGGGTGGTTGCTAGGGTGTTCTGGGTGGTTGCTAGGGTGTTCTGGGTGGTTGCTATGGTATTCAGAGCGGTTGATATGGTGTTACTAGGTGGTTGGTAGTTGTCACAGATGGTTACTATGGAGTTTTTATAGAGTTCTTACTTAACTAATCGCTATTAGCATGTAGCTATTCACTGCTAGCATGTGTAGCATGTTGAAAGTGCTGTTTGCTAGCATGAGTCAAAAGAGCCAAACCTCATCTCTATACGATGTTCTGATACAGAGATATAGGTCTTGCAAAACAGTTGCTAGGGTACTCAAGTTTGGTTGCTATGGAGTTGCTTGGGAGCTGGGAGCTTTAAACTTAAGAAGTTTAAATTGGTTTAAAGTTTATAGTTTGAAGTTTATGACAGAGAGATAGATAGATAAATAAGTTAGATAGATACACACACACACACACACACACACACACACACACACACACACACACACACAAACAGACTAGCTCGCTCACACACTCACTCAGACACACACACACACACACACACACACACACTCAGAGTTTATGAGTTTAGAGTTTATAAGTGTATAAATTGATGAGTTTATAAGTGTACAAGTTTTTGAGTTTAGAGTTTATAAGTTTAAATGAGTTTAGAGTTCAGAGTTTATTAATTTATGAGTTTAAGAGTTCATAAGTTTATGAATTCATGAGTTTATTAGTTAATTAGTTATTAAATTTAAGTTAATTAGTTTATAAGTGTGTGAGATTAGAGTTTATTAGTTTAAATGAGTTTCATTGGCTAATATATATAGAATGGCAGTTTGATTTAGTTTTCAAGGGATTTAGATTTGAATTTTTGTCGGTTGGTGAGTTTGAATTTTTTTAGAATGCCCAATGTTAAGTCAATGGGAGTTTTTCCGAGTTTTGATCGTCATTTGTAGGAAAACCGTAAGTCCGATCAGTCTGAAAAGATATAGCAACTAACTTCAGATCAGTTTGAGTGTCTGAGCCGAGTTTGGAGTATGTAGAGTTAAAGCTCTAGGGCGAGTTTGAGTCAACAGTTTCCACAGAAGAATAATAATAATATTAATAATAATAAGTTTAAATAGGATTTCAATATGTTGGCTTTCTCAAGCCAACTTAACTAGATGCGAAAGTTCGTCGAGACAAACTTTATGTTGGCTTGAGAAAGTTTGGAGCAGAACGTTTTTTGCTAGGCGGTTGCTAGGATGTTGCTATGGTGTTGCTAGGGTATTTTGGGAGGTTGCTAGGGTGTTCTGGGTGGTTGCTAGGTGGTTGCTAGGGTGTCCTGGGTGGTTGCTAGGGTCTTTTGGGTGGTTGCTAGGCGGTTGCTAGGGTCTTTTGGGTGGTTGCTAGGCGGTTGCTAGGGTGTTCTGGGTGGTTGCTAGGGTGTTTTGGGTGGTTGCTAGGGTCTTTTGGGTGGTTGCTAGGCGGTTGCTAGGGTGTTTTGGGTGGTTGCTAGGGTGTTTTGGGTGGTTGCTAGGATATTTTGGGTGGTTGCTAGGGTCTTTTGGGTGGTTGCTAGGCGGTTGCTAGGGTGTTCTGGGTGGTTGCTAGGTGGTTGCTAGGGTGTCCTGGGTGGTTGCTAGGGTCTTTTGGGTGGTTGCTAGGCGGTTGCTAGGGTCTTTTGGGTGGTTGCTAGGCGGTTGCTAGGGTGTTCTGGGTGGTTGCTAGGGTGTTTTGGGTGGTTGCTAGGGTCTTTTGGGTGGTTGCTAGGCGGTTGCTAGGGTGTTTTGGGTGGTTGCTAGGGTGTTTTGGGTGGTTGCTAGGATATTTTGGGTGGTTGCTAGGGTCTTTTGGGTGGTTGCTAGGCGGTTGCTAGGGTGTTTTGGGTGGTTGCTAGGGTATTCTGGGTGGTTGCTAGGCGGTTGCTAGGGTCTTTTGGGTGGTTGCTAGGGTATTTTGGGTGGTTGCTAGGTGGTTGCTAGGGTGTTCTGGGTGGTTGCTAGGGTCTTTTGGGTGGTTGCTAGGGTATTCTGGGTGTTTGCTATGCGGTTGCTAGGATATTTAGGGTGGTTGCTAGGGTCTTTTGGGTGGTTGCTAGGCGGTTGCTAGGGTATTTTGGGTGGTTGCTAGGGTATTCTGGGTGGTTGCTAGGGTCTTTTGGGTGGTTGCTAGGCGGTTGCTAGGGTATTTTGGGTGGTTGCTATGGTATTCTGGGTGGTTGCTAGGGTCTTTTGGGTGGTTGCTAGGCGGTTGCTAGGGTGTTTTGGGTGGTTGCTAGGGTGTTTTGGGTGGTTGCTAGGGTATTCTGGGTGGTTGCTAGGCGGTTGCTAGGATATTTTGGGTGGTTGCTAGGGTGTTTTGGGTGGTTGCTAGGGTGTTCTGGGTGGTTGCTAGGCGGTTGCTAGGGTGTTATGGGTGGTTACTAGGATGTTTTGTGTGGTTGCTATGGTGTTGCTAGGGTATTTTGGGTGGTTGCTAGGGTCTTTTGGGTGGTTGCTAGGCGGTTGCTAGGGTGTTTTGGGTGGTTACTAGGATGTTTTGTGTGGTTGCTATGGTGTTGCTAGGGTATTTTGGGTGGTTGCTAGGGTCTTTTGGGTGGTTGCTAGGCGGTTGCTAGGGTGTTTTGGGTGGTTGCTAGGGTGTTTTGGGTGGTTGCTATGGTCTTTTGGGTGGTTGCTAGGCGGTTGCTAGGGTGTTTTGGGTGGTTGCTAGGGTCTTTTGGGTGGTTGCTAGGATATTTTGGGTGGTTGCTAGGGTGTTCTGGGTGGTTGCTAGGGTGTTCTGGGTGGTTGCTATGGTATTCAGAGCGGTAGATAGATAGATACACACACACACACACACACACACACACACACACACACACACTCAAACAGACTACCTCCCTCACACACTCACTCAGACACACACACACACTCAGAGTTTATGAGTTTAGAGTTTATAAGTGTATAAATTTATGAGTTTATAAGTGTACAAGTTTTTGAGTTTAGAGTTTATAAGTTTGAATGAGTTTAGAGTTCAGAGTTTATTAATTTATGAGTTTAAGAGTTCATAAGTCTATGAATTCATGAGTTTATTAGTTAATTAGTTATTAAATTTAAGTTAATTAGTTTATAAGTGTATGAGATTAGAGTTTATTAGTTTAAATGAGTTTCATTGGCTAATATATATAGAATGGCAGTTTGGTTTAGTTTTCAAGGGATTTAGATTTGAATTTTTGTCGGTTTGAATTTTTTAGAACTCCCCAATGTAAGTCAATGGAGTTTTTGAATGAGTTTTTTCGAGTTTTGATCGTCATTTTTAGGAAAACCGTAAGTCCGATCAGTCTGAAAAGATAAAGCAACTCGAGTCAGATCAGTTTGAGTGTCTGAGCCGAGTTTGGAGTATGTAGCGTTAAAGCTCTAGGAGGAGTTAGTCTCAGATTTTTTTCCGCTCAGAAGAATAATAATAATAATAAGTTTAAATAGGATTTCAATATATTGGCTTTCTCAAGCCAACATAATAATAATAATAATAAGTTTAAATAGGATTTCAATATGTTGGCTCTCTCAAGCCAACTTAACTAGATGCGAAAGTTCGTCGAGACAAACTTTAAGTTGGCTTGAGAAAGTTTGGAGCAGAACGTTTTTTGCTAGGCGGTTGCTAGGATGTTGCTATGGTGTTGCTAGGGTATTTTGGGCGGTTGCTAGGGTGTTCTGGGTGGTTGCTAGGTAGTTGCTAGGGTGTCCTGGGTTGTTGCTAGGGTCTTTTGGGTGGTTGCTAGGGTCTTTTGGGTGGTTGCTAGGCGGTTGCTAGGGTGTTCTGGGTGGTTGCTAGGGTGTTTTGGGTGGTTGCTAGGTTATTCTGGGTGGTTGCTAGGCGGTTGCTAGGATATTTTGGGTGGTTGCTAGGGTCTTTTGGGTGGTTGCTAGGGTCTTTTGGGTGGTTGCTAGGCGGTTGCTAGGGTGTTCTGGGTGGTTGCTAGGGTGTTTTGGGTGGTTGCTAGGCGGTTGCTAGGATATTTTGGGTGGTTGCTAGGGTGTTTTGGGTGGTTGCTAGGCGGTTGCTAGGGTGTTTTGGGTGGTTGCTAGGGTGTTTTGGGTGGTTGCTAGGGTATTCTGGGTGGTTGCTAGGCGGTTGCTAGGATATTTTGGGTGGTTGCTAGGGTGTTTTGGGTGGTTGCTAGGGTGTTCTGGGTGGTTGCTAGGGTCTTTTGGGTGGTTGCTAGGGTATTTTGGGTGGTTGCTAGGGTCTTTTGGGTGGTTGCTAGGGTATTTTGGGTGGTTGCTAGGGTGTTCTGGGTGGTTGCTAGGTGGTTGCTAGGGTGTTCTGGGTGGTTGCTATGGTATTCAGAGCGGTAGATAGATAGATACACACACACACACACACACACACACACACACTCAGAGTTTATGAGTTTAGAGTTTATAAGTGTATAAATTGATGAGTTTATAAGTGTACAAGTTTTTGAGTTTAGAGTTTATAAGTTTAAATGAGTTTAGAGTTCAGAGTTTATTAATTTATGAGTTTAAGAGTTCATAAGTCTATGAATTCATGAGTTTATTAGTTAATTAGTTATTCAATTTAAGTTAATTAGTTTATAAGTGTATGAAATTAGAGTTTATTAGTTTAAATGAGTTTCATTGGCTAATATATATAGAATGGCAGTTTGATTTAGTTTTCAAGGGATTTAGATTTGAATTTTTGTCGGTTGGTGAGTTTGAATTTTTTTAGAATGCCCAATGTTAAGTCAATGGGACTTTTTCCGAGTTTTGATCGTCATTTGTAGGAAAACCGTAAGTCCGATCAGTCTGAAAAGATATAGCATAAAACTTCAGATCAGTTTGAGTGTCTGAGCCGAGTTTGGAGTATGTAGAGTTAAAGCTCTAGGGCGAGTTTGAGTCAATAGTTTCCACAGAAGAATAATAATAAGTTTAAATAGGATTTCAATATGTTGGCTTTCTCAAGCCAACTTAATAATAAGTTTAAATAGGATTTCAATATGTTGGCTTTCTCAAGCCAACTTAATAATAAGTTTAAGTACAATATCAGTAAGTTGGCTTTCTCAGCCAACTTAATTACCCAGCAATCATTCAGGACTTCCTTACAGGACGATTATCTCTTTGTCCCTGTACATTTATCCAGTATGCCATAGCCAATTTTTGTCGTCTTATAAATAATGGCATTTCTGATATTCCCAGGGAAAGCAAGAACTGATAAGAATGTAAAAGTGTTCCTTGAAATGCGATAAAAGCATCTGCCAAAATGCATAAATGTAAATGTAAATGATGTTTCTACTTGCAATGCTGCAGTGGATATGGTTTTAACTGCTCCTAAAATGATTCTTAATGCCTTAGCTTGCATGACATCTAGTTTCTTTAATAATGTTGATGATGCTGACTCATAAACAATGCATCCATAGTCTAATGTTGATCTCATAAGACCAATATAAATGCCCTTTAATGACTGTTTGTCAGCACCCCAATCTTGTCCTGCTACTGCTCTCATTAAATGTAAAACTTTACCACATTTCTTTAATATATAATCTATATGGTCCTTCCAGATTAATTTGTCATCAAACCACAATCCTAGATACTTAAATGTTGTCACTTTCTCTAAAGAAGACCCATATCATTTTAGCATTTTATTCTCTTTAATTTTCTTCCTTGTAAATATCTGGTAACATGTTTTAGATATTGAGAATCTGAAACCCCATTTCCCAACTACTTCTACAGCTTCTTGGATTTTATCCATATTAAAAGATATATTCCTTCCTCTTTTCCACATAATTCCATCGTCTGCATATAAGCCAGTGTTAATTCCCGGAGCCACTTTTCCAATAATATCGTTAATCATAATATTAAATAATATAGGCCTAATCACACTTCCCTGAGGCGTTTCATTCTCCACACTCAGAGTTTGAGATACTTCCCTTCCCACTTGAACTTGAATTGTTCTGTCAAATAAAAAACTTAAAACACAATTAAAAAATGTTCCTTCTATTCCAATCCTCTTCATTTTAATAAGTAATCCCTCTTTCCATAACATGTCATATGCCTTTTCCATATCAAAGTAAACTGCCACTAATCCCTCTTTGACTGCTATAGCTTTCTTCTGTTTCCAGCTTTACTAATGCATCTAATGTTGATCAGCCTTTCCTAAAACCATATTGATTATGTGCCAACGCTCCCTTACTCTCAAGTACATAAATCAGCCTATTTACAATTATTTTTTCCATCAGCTTACATAAATTTGATGTAAGCGCAATTGGCCTGTAATTCCCTGCTATCGATGCATCTTTCCCTGGTTTAGCTATTGGGATTATTATTGCATGTTTCCATGACCTTGACATTCTTCCTTCTACCCATATCTTATTATATAAGTCCAACACTACTTTAAGAATTCTGTCATTTGCATATTTGAGCATAATATAACAAATTCCATCTTGTCCAGGCGCTGTTCGTTTTATCCTGTGTAATACCCTTTAAGTTCCCATATTTCAAAGTCAGCATCTAATGCTCCTTCTCCATCAGGTCTTTTAATATTTATGTCTTGATGTTGATTCAAAATTTCCTGTCTTTTCATTCTATAATTCTCATCGAGATTTTCTTTACTATGTGCTTCTGAAAGGTTTTAACTAATAATTCTGCCTTGTCCTTTTCTGTAATAGCTGTCCTTCCTTCTCCTGAGATTACTGGCATATTTCTGCTTTTATATATTCCAATCATCTTCTTTAACATATTCCATACCTCTCCTAGTTCAGTTTCCTTCCCTATGGAATCACAATAATCTCTCCAGTATTTCTTTTTTTCATGCTTAATTGTCCTTCTAGCCTTTGCTCTCTCCCTCTGATATTCTATCACTGCTTCTGGTGTCAATGTTCTTTTCAGCATTTTAAATGCTTTATTCCTGTTTTTAATTGAATTACTGCATTCATCGTTCCTCCACGGATCAGCTTTCTTCCTCCTATTTCCTTCAACTTTTGGTATACTTTCTTCTGCCGCTTTGACCAAACTCAAACTTAGTTTCTCTGTACATTTATCAATATCATCCTCTGTACTATAACTCATTAATTCTAACTCACATATTTTATTATACTTCTCCCAATCAGCTTTCTCAGATTTCCATCTATGTTGTTTTATCATCATACTCCTTTGCATTTCTAATCCTACCGAGCAAAATATTGGAGAATGGTCACTCCCAACTGATGACGTCTCCAGCATCTCCCATTGACATTTCACTGCTATTGATGCTGAAACTATTGTTAGATCTACGCACGATTTTATTTGTTTCCTGATGTCGAACCTTGTCCCACTACCATCATTTAACCCTAAAACTGGCAAGGTGATCTGGGTGTAACATAGATTTGTTGTCTTTTCTGGGGCGTAAGAATGATTTTTTCATCAAATCCTTTTATCATTTATCACAGCCTGGTCTGTCTTGAGTATGCTGGTCACATGATTTGTTTAAATATTTTTGTGATTAATTAGTCAGCCTGACCTAAATCCAACATGGCTGCCAGTGGTGCAGGACATTCAGATTTTGAGATAAGTAAATATATATTAAACTTACTTTTCTTTTGAAAAAATAATACTAATACTATTAATTATGAACATTGTCTTAATGTGCTGAAAAATAACATTTATAAAAATGTTGTTCATGTTGTTATGAACGGTTTGAAATATATGTTACACCTGAGACACATTGCCACTTTTGGGTATAAAAAAGGGATTAACTTTGTATTCATTTTTGTAACAATCTTTGTATGTGGAGTTTTTTTTTTTTTTTTACAAATTATAAAATGTACAGGTTAAACTGATACAGCCTGTCTGTCTTGAGTATGCTGGTCACATGATTTGCTTCAAGTTATCTGTGATCAATTAGTCAGCCTGATCTAAATCCAAACATTGTTACCATTTTACCAAATTTTTTTTTTTTTTTTTTTTTTATGGTAACGCAAGGTCCGATTGCGTTATCGAGTTGAAGTATAGGATATAATTGTTTTAAACATGCAATGGCAGTTACAGTTATAGATTTGGTCCTTTTTTTATACCCTAAACAGGCAATGTGATCTGGGAGTCACAACTCATAAAATCCAAAATACATAACATTTTTCAAAAATTATTTTGGATATGATTTACTTAAGTCCAGATGATATAAAAAATGACATGACATTATTTGTTGCTTATCATTTTCTACTCTTGCCGGTTTAAGGGTTAAGCATGCCAATAAATTATCCTCCATATATTCTTCCACCACTGTGCCATTTTGATCTGAGTTTGGACTTCCCCATACCACACTGTGTGCATTAAAGTCCCCGCACCATATCACTATACCTTCTGCTTTACTCCAAATATTATTTAATTCCATTAACGATATTTGTTGACATGGATTGTAATAGTTTATTATTGTTACTTTTCCTAATGATGTCCACATTTCCACCTTAATGCATTCATATTGTGTTTCTACCTTTACTTCCCTATAATCCACCCCATTCTTTATAAACGTTGCACACCCTTGATTTATCTTTTCTAATGGATAAATACCCTGGAATAACGAAGTCTAAGTGCGATTTAAGCCATGTCTCCTGAATGCATATTAAATCAGGAAGGTCTATCATTTCATGCACAACCTTCTTAAATTCTTGACCATTTGCAGTCAGACTCCTAGCATCCCATTGTACTATCCTGCATGCCATATTATTTGTTTAACCCTAGTCTGTCTGGGGTTTCCTGAGAGCTTGCATTATTCTCAGATTGCTCTAGTAGGGTCTGAGTTTTCTCTACTGATACTTCAGTTATACCCAGCTGACGATCTGCTGCAGATACAATGATTTACAATTTCTCTGTTCTTTTGTTTGTTTGTGCTGTACAGTTGATTACTTCAGCAATACATGCAATGACGCTTACTTTGCTAACCATAAGCATACTTGCATCTACATTTGGTTTATACCTCTCTGTTCCCCTGTTTGGTGTTTCAATTGCATTAGACCTTCCATGAATCATCCTATTTCCTTGCTCATTTTGAACCTTCTTTACTGCTTGTGCATATGAAACATTATGCTCTGCTTTGTACTTAATTGCTTCCACGGCTTGTTTTTGTGCTATACATCCTAAATATGCTGCACTATGAGGACCTCCACAGTTGCAACACTTGGGTTCAACTAGATCCCCACATTCTCCATAACCGTGTTCACCTCCACATTTACAACAACGCTTCTTTCCCTTGCATACTTCTGAGACATGACCTAATCTTTGGCAATTGAAACATCTCAATGCAGGTTTTATAAAAGGTCTAACTGGGTAGCACACATATCCCATTTTAACATTTTCTGGTAGCAGTTTCCCATTCACTGTTATCATAACTGTTGTACTTGACTCTCTTTTCCCGTTTCTGTTTAATGTCAATCTTTTCACATCGATTACCTTTTCACTCATTAACTGATTTCTTAATATCTCATCTGATAAAGACATTGGAACTCCAGTAATCACTCCTTTAATGTCATTCACCTCGCCAGGCACAAGACATTTAACTCCTGCTCCTCCAAACTCCTTCATTTTAGTCAACATGTCTTGTTGTTTTTTGTTCAGACAAATCACAATCACCCGATTGTTGGTCAAGTATCTGGCTGATTTTATTTCCCCAACAGCTTTTCTAAGTATCTTTGTTAATCGCATAGGATTATTCATTTCACCCATTGTCTCAAACATCAAGATAACTTTATACTCATCCTCCTTCCTCATCGTTTTACTCCTCTCTTCTCCTCCTCCGGCGAACTCCTCAGAGTCTGAGCCTCTATCTTTGTGTTTCTGAGACATCTGCTCAACCTGAGACCAGTCATCAGAATTCATGTTATTTGAATCATTCTCTTCATCTAAACTTCCCCCTTCACTCTCTTCATTCACACCACAGCCGTCGCTTAACCTGCCATGCTGTCTTTCCTTCACACCGCGTGCTGAGCTGCGAGACACGAAACACACCATCTTCCCACACAGGATGTTGCTGACTTTGTTCATGTCATGTGATTCCCTGTTTCTCATGTGATCCCTTGTGTGTGTCATGCTGTCATTGGTTGATTGTTTCATTGTTCACAGGTGTCCCTTGTCTTGTCATTAGTCTTGTGTGTATTTAAGCCCTCATGTTTGCCAAGTGTCTGAGCAGGGCCGTGCAGAGACCTCTGGAGGGGCAGGTGCTCAAAGTATAAAAGGGGGCACATGGAACAAGGCTTTAAATAGGGCTGTGCTCAAAATATCAATACAGCAATATATCAATATGGATGATTCTGTATCGATACGGCAGCAAATGCATTGACGCAGTTTTGAAAAAGAAACAGAAAAGACAAATTTTAAGTTTAAAAGTTAAAAAATAATAATAATTGTGTGCACCTATTAATAACTCTGGGATTAGAAACTGAAGTATCTTAAGTTATCCCAACCTGATGGCTTTTCCTTCTCTGTTATAAAGAACAGCTGTAATAGTAAACTGTATAGGACAAAATCAACGTGGCCCATGTTTCGTACAGTACAGTATAGTTTTATTTAATGCCATGTCAGCATCTGTGGCTATTTTTTTCATGGCATAAACTGATTTACAAAAATACAAGAGTTACATTTATACAATGAAAATAAAAAAGCAAACAGAAAAAAACAGCAATTAATACTTTACAATATTTTTAACATTAATGTGGTACCTGTTCTGGTAAATGCTTACTAAAGTCCTTAAGTGAGTTTGCTGCCTTTGCTGTTGCTGTTGCTGTTGTTGCTGCTGCTGCTGCTGATGATGATGATGATGATGATGATGATGATGATACTGCTGGAGCTGATCTGAGACTGTAGACATTAAAACAAACATATAGAAGATATATTAGCTGATTAAACCATTTTTATATGACCATGACAAGATGTAAAGATTACTGACAGTGTATAGAACTGGCTCACTAGCTCACTGACCTGCTGTAAAGCTGCAGATTCTGCCCAGGCTGTTAGGGGAGATGTTCACAGAGGCTGCTGCACACAAAACATAAGATACTGGTAAGCCTTACCAGTGTTGTGATCATTTTTAAGGCACTCTACGTTTTTTAAATAAATATTGTAATAATAATAATAGTTTAAAGTATAAATAACATAAAAAGACCAGACCCCCCGACACCCGTGAAACTTTTCTCCCTAAACAGCAAGCTAACGTAACTTCTACTACAGCCTACACACAGAAATATAAACAACATTTATGCATGCTCTCTTCACGTCGTTCTTGTAAAATAATAATAATAAGTAAACAAACATCATAAGCACTTCGCTGAGAATGAAACGCCACTTACCAGCAGCCGCAGAGTTGAAGATATCGTCTGGTAGTGCGCGTAGCCGCGCGAAATAAAAAAAAATGCGCGTGCAGCGTGAGGAACAGGTGAGGAATCGTCCCGGTTGAGTTCGTCAGGTGAAAGGTCATCATATGTGGGTCATTTTATTTACGGCTAAATTATTATTCGTTAATTTTACTAATAGTTAGATTGGGCAGGCATCCACAAAAGGGCCTTTAATTACAAAAAAAAAGGAGAGGAAATTTTGCCTTGACAAAAGGGCACTTTGGCCACCAAGGGGCCACCAAATTTGAATTTCGTTTTGTATTAATTGTATCTCAATTTTAATCAATGTTTCATCAAACAATTGCCAGGATTTAATAAATAAGTAGAAAATAGATAATCACGACACGTAGGCGCCGGCGAGTGAACTGGAGCTCGTCTCATAAATGAACCGAAACTCAGCGTATAAGGTATCCTACTTGCCTCACAGACCTGATAAATATATCTTTAGACAGCTTTAAATGTGTACTTTTAAACAGAACAATTCAAAACGAAAGAAAACCGACTGCTCTCTGCTTATAATCCGTATGAAATGCGCCAGCCCGATCTCACGGGAAAACGTACAAATTCTACAAAGTGGCTTATTCGTACGAATTCATACGACCTGACTCGTACGAATTAGTACGATTTTTGCAAAATCGTACATATTTGACGAATTGGCCAATTCGTATGAATTCATACGAATGACCTACCCCTGACCCCGCCCCTAAACCTACCCATCACGTGGGTTTAGACAAATCGTACAAATTCGTACGAGTGAGGTCGTACGAATTAGTACGAATTAGCCAACTTTTTATCATTCGTACGAATTCGTACGAATTGGTCGTGAGATAGCGTTGAATGCGCATTTCTCTCTGGCGCGTTCACTACTGCGAAGATCGCGTATCAGTATCGTCAACCTCATCTTTGCAGCCGACACAGAAAACACTTGTTTATTAATAAACAATTAAAATGTCTTCTTGCTATATTTGACATATTCATTACTTTTGCTGGTTCTTTGTGACAGCTTTTAGGTGCTTTATTGTTAGCGCCACCAACGCGATCAGCACCGAAAACATGGAGATTTTTTTCAATCCCTGTTTTGGCAGGGGAAAAACTGATCCGAAAATGTAACGAAACGTTGTAGAAATGTAGTGGAGTAGAAAGTATAAGTATAATAATTGCTGCAAAAAGTAACGAAGTAAAAGTCAAAAGTATGCACTATTGATTCTACTTAAGTAAAGTACAGATACGTGAAAAATGTACTTAAGTAAAGTAAATTTGTACTTCGTTACATTCCACCACTGAATCTTGTTATGTTTTGCTTAAATAAACTGCACTTGGGTTCTCTACAACTTGCCACCAGTGGATCCCTTACACAGCCACAGATGGTAAAAATTAGCTATCATTTATTTTTTCAAGTTACCTGAAAAAATATAACATTTTAGTATTATTATTAAAATTAGAATTATGAAATATTAAGTATTAAAAAATGTACTGATCGATAAATGCTTATTTTGTAATTGTATATACTTGTATACTTTATATAAATTTTATGGTAACACTACAATAAGGTTTCTCCTCTGTTTTTGACCATTCACATTTAAAGAATTTACACAGAAAAGTTAAACTACAAAACCCAAATAAAGGTCACAATCTGCTGCTGGTCATTTAGTAAAATGAAATAAATGAAATCCATGTGATGTTTGTCATTCACTCTGATAATCAGTTTAAATGAGTGCTATCAGTCACTGTTAATGTCTTTAAAGCACCTGAACTGGAAATTTGTGTCTGTTTTCTAACTCGAATGGAGTATTAAATGAGATAAAAGTAGAGGTCCGGTTCTTGATTTTAGCACCCCTTCTCTCCATCTCTAGCTCACAGCAGACTGATGGTTGGAGGAGGTTTAAGGATGTTCAGCTCAAGCCATCAAACTAACGTCATCAGAGAAGAACCACATTCACTAGTAATGCACGCCGGGTCCATAGGGCTGAGATGAGGGCAGCTCGGCTTGAAGATCAGCCTTGTGAACCAGTAACACCCCAGCCCAGTCTGCAAGCTGGTGCCCAAGAAGGCGAACTTGATGGTGAAGAAGAGGATTGTTTGGCGTGGTCTACTAAAGAAAAGTCTATTCTGTCGGTCGATACCTTTCCAGAAGGGTCATACCATGTGTTAACGCCTTGTAGAGGACAAAGGAGGCAGACTCTGATGCTCAGGGAGATTCCAGTCAGTGATGGATTGGAGCAGGAGATGTCGCAACCTGACGCCCCTCAAGCCAGTTGTCACAACCTCAAGATGAGATGCTGACCCTTCGATGTAGTTCAAGGCCAACAGCTGGTCAACATTCATATCCGCACAATCTACAGTGACGAGCATTTATATTGGGGCGGCAGGGGCTGCTGCTTTCACAGGTCTAAACCAAGCTGACCATTTTAGACCCTGGCTATAAGTTAGTCCTTGTCGTTGAGGCGTCGAGGTGAGAATGTGGGAGGAAACTGGTTTCAGGTGCTGGTGGCTTCTCGTATGATCAAGACAGCATAAATGGTTGTTGCAACAACAGATGGTGGTTTTCTGCAGTTCTGGCATGTTTCTGAAGTTGAGCTCAACGTGTGGCCTCTGTCTCCTTTCACATAGGCTGATTTACTAAGAGTGTTTTCTTCTCTGAATAACGCTCCTTTATCTATCATATCTGGGTATCGAGAGCTGAGACTGGGTAACTGTGCTGCAGATGTACTTGCTAAAGGGCAGACCAGCCACTGTTTCTTGTATATGTGAGGAACCTTAAACCATTCATCATTAGAGTAGCTCCTGTATCTTAAACAGTAGAGCGTTGGTGCTTGCAATGCCAAGGTCATGGGTTTGATTCCCAGGGAAAGCAAGAACTGATAAGAATGTAAATGTGTACCTTGAAATGCAATGTAAGTCACTTTGGATAAAAGCATCTGCCAAATGCGTAAATGTATATTTCAGTTTTATATTGTGGTTTATTGTTTTTTATATATATATATATATAATGTGATTATATTACACATTGTTTGTGTCATTTGCTTTTTGTGTTACAGTGCTCAGTGAGTTTGTACAGGGCCGGGCCTGCATCGACACTAAACCTCCCTCGGTGTGTGTGATCTGGGTGGTGTGTGTGATCTGGGTGGTGTGTGTGATCTGGGTGGTGTGTGTGATCTGGGTGGTGTGTGTGATCTGGGTGGTGTGGCGCTGCTGTGTGGTGTGTACTAGAAGGTTGGCACTGTAATGGTGATTTAAAGGTTACTTCTCATTTGCGGTGATTTGAAAATTAAGCTTTTCCCCATTATTGTTGAATCACAGTGTCACATTTTGTTTCTTGTTCTTGTCATTGACATGTTTCTGTGTCTTCTTCTTCTTCTTTGGTGTTTTACGGCATCCAGAAAGTTGCATTACTGCTGTCAATCATCATGTCACTTCATACTTATACTCGTCTTTCCAGTCCAGTCCTCTTTAAAAATAAAACACATTTATTTCCTTTTTCCCTTTTTCCACATTCTAATATATGTTTTACATTATACTGTCCTATACCAATTTCTTGTAAATGATGTTTCAACTCTTGCCTTTCTTGTGTACATGTTCTACATGACTTATACTACAGGGCCGTTGAATGCTTGAATCTGATTGGTTGACGAACGTTCTAAGGTGTGCATTATTTTCAGGGAAACGCACGGCTAAAGTAGTTCCAGGCAGGTCTTGACCGCATTACAGTTCCATATCACTTCGCGTAGTCAACTGTAATAACGGAAAATAGGATACAATTCATAACAAGAAAAAGCATTTCGCCCCGTGCGCTTGATCTGCAATTTTCAACGTCTAGCTTCACAATCAATAGAAACATGCAGTTTAATTTGAATAAATAAACTATAAAGTCCTATCTATAATCAATAGAAAATTAAACTGAATATAGGCTAAATAAATGGATAGTCCTGCAGCACGGATTTTTATTGCAGATAATTTAACAAATAAATAATTATTGATAGGCCTACTTGTTAAAAGGGCTTTGGGTTTCATTTATTTGGCTAGTCTACTGTCATCTGTCAATAATAAAAATAAAAATAAAGAATTAACGAATTAATTAAAACGAATTGAATTAATTAATAAATAATAATATTGACGCACATGCTTTTCTGTCTCATTATTGCAACATCTCTCTCTAATAACTGCATTAATAACTGCATAAAGCCGGGAACACACTTTAAGGCCGGTTATGAATGTAATTTGATACTTATGACTGATCATGACCAAACGCGTGTTCAGCGCGTTCAGTCTGTGTTCAAAGTCGGTGTTTAAAATCTGCTGCAGTCGATGAAACAGTCAGAGAATGTGTCAGCTAGTCGTGTGTCCCCAGCATTAGTCTGCTATCAGTGGCTCAAACCTCCGTTACTAACTCTGAAATGACGTTTTGGAATTAGCAACGGAGGCATGGGATTATCGTAAGAAATTAGTCCTACATACAAGAGCGTTTTAATGACAAAAACTTTACAAACGTCTTGAAATACAAAATCTGAACAAATGTTTCGAGGTGTGGTAACTGTAGTATAAGCGGAATAATTGACTTCAGGCCGTTGAATTATTAGAAAAATAATGCACACCCGAGGTGTAACGGCCACTCCGCTTCGCGTCGTGACCGCATTACCACCTCGGGTGTGCATTATTTTTCTAATAATTCAACGGCCTGTCGTCAATTATTCCTTACATAAACATGTGACTGACTGTTTCCTCCTCTTGGCATTCGTCACATTGTCCTGTGGGATGTTTTCCTGACATACAAAGAGTTACATTTAATGTACTTCTATTTGTCATCTCTCTTACAATGCCTACTTTATTTTGAATCATGTATAGATGTCTTCCTTTACTTTCATGATCCCATTGATATTGCCATAATTCCATCACATTTTCCCACACTAGACTCTTCCCTTCTGATTTTGACAATTTAATTTCAATGTCAACATGCTCTTTTGTTGTTGCCTCTTTTGCCAATCATCTACTTTCTCATTTCCCTGTATGCCCACATGTGCTGGTATCCACATATATGTAATATTTTTCCCTTGTCTACTTACTCTTGAATTTATAAACAAGACTTCATATAATACTTCTTGATGACTACTAGCTTTTCCAGTCTTCATACTCATAAGAGCTGATACAGAATCACTACATACTCGAATGTTGTCATCTCTGGATTGTTCAGTCCGTTCTAATGCAATACCTATAGCACACAATTACACTGCATAAACATGTAGATTATCAGATGTTCTTTTGCTGATTCCCATCTCATATTTAGGGATGTACACCGCAGATCCTGTTGCATCTGATTGTAAGTCTTTGACCCATCTGTACAAATCTGAATACTGTCTTTATACTTGTTGTTCTGATATTTATAATATTCATTGGTTATATCTATATTTCTGTTCATCCTTTAATTGTCCAAATTGGTTTAACAGGCCATAACACAGTATTAGCAAATCTTTTATTATACACTTCCACTTCTTTTGCAATTAAATCACCTTTCCAGCCAAAACTTACTTTCTTCCTTCTCTCCTTTTCCCAGCACCTCTGTAAAACCTTTTTCGTTGGATGACTATCCTCATGCCCTCTGAGATTTATGTTATACAGCAGCAAAAAAGACAAAATCATGCATAGAAAAATAAAATATCCTGGCCAGAAAAAAACAACAAAAACCCCCCCCACAGATTTCTATATAGTGAATTTGTTTTTTGATTGTCATAGTATATATTACTATGTATACCCGCCACCTACTTATTTATTTTATTGCAAATTGAAAGATACAAGCATTAACAGTGAGAAGAGAAAAAAATATATAATAATAAAACAAGGGGGGTATACGGACATCAAAAGAGATTGAGATAGGCTATATCAATACAATATTACAGTTTGTCAATATAACACATTAAAGGTTCTTTACAACAGACTCAAGGATATTATTTGTTTTAGAAACCTTTGAGTTTAAAGGTTTTGACATTTTCTTAAAGGAAGAAAAAAGGGACTTTATATCAGAGGAGAATATTCTAAAATCAGGATTACAATGAATGGTTCTGGCTTTGTGAAGATGAAACTTGCCCAGAAGACAAAGTAATAATACCGTATAATCAAGATTAACATCGTTAGAATGAAAATCTGACAAAAAAATGATAGATTCTGACATTTGCACCAATTTGCTACAACAGCAAAAAACTAACAAGGTCACATCTGACCAGAAAGACTTAGAAAATGGGCACTGATAAAATAAATGTAGGATAGATTCTTCTTCAATATTGCAAAAAGGAACATAAAGAAGATTCTCAGAAAACCTGCTCAAAAATAAATGACAAGGGTAATATCTATGAACAATTTTGAAATGGAGTCCCGCCACCTACTTACTGATTCTAATATTGACTTCTTATGCCTTTCTGAGACATGGCTTCATGAAACCTCACCCTCTGTAATAATATCTATACCCGGTTATAACATGTTTCATAAAGACAGACAGGGTTCAGGAGGCGGAGTCATGATTTATGCCAAGGATGGTTTTAACTGGAATGAAATCCATTTCATAGATGAGAATGATTTGGAATTTCTTGGTTTAAATGTAACTTTGTCACAGCAAATGTCCTTCAATATTGTGGTTATTAATAAACCTCCTTTATCAAATGTAGATTTTTATGAAAAGCTGGACATTTTATTAAAACAACTTAACCCTGTAAAAGAACTTATAATATTGGGTGACCTAAATGTTAATTGGGAAGTCAAGCAAATTGAAAAAGGTTATGGATAAAATGGATATGGCTCAGGTGATTAAAGGCCCTACGAGAATTACAAACTCTACGAGCACTCACATTGATTTAGCTTTTACAAATAGGCCAGAAAGGATTTTGAAATCATACAACATGCTTACAGGATTGTCTGATCACAATCTTATAATGGTCACCAGAAAATTACATAAAAAGCGTTTTAAACCTTTGCCAGCCACAGAATACCAAAGCAGGAACAACAAACCTTTATAGATTCAATCCACCATGTAAATTGGGATGAATTACTCTCTGGCATAAACTTGGACGAGGATCGCTCTCAATTATCTAACAAAATACAGCAAATTATTATACAATTTACACGGAAAATTAGATTAAGAGCTAAAAAAAAAAAAGGTCTTCCTTGGTTAAATGAATCTGATCTGAAATTGATGAAAGAACGAGATCATTCCTTGAAGTTGGCTGTAAAATCAGGATTTAATAGGCATCAATTTATCTCTGTAAGAAATAGAGAAAGAAGTAAGAAGATCTAAAGCTGACTTTTTCATTACTGCTTTGAATAGTGGAAATTCTAAAACAACCTGTTATTATATCACTGACAGGTGATTCCCACACAAATAAGATGAAACAAATGCAAATTGAATTAAATGGAGACATTGTGACAGAACCCAAGGTAATAGCTGATGCTTTTAACAACTATTTTATTGAATCTGTAGCAGAAATCTCTAAGAATAAAAAAAAAAAAAAAAAAAAAAAAATACTCAGTGCCTGCAACACAATCTTTCTTCATAACAAACATTACTGAGACTAAAGTCATTAACATAATTAAAACCCTAAAACCATCTAAGGCCAGGGATGTATTTGGGATGGACACGAACATGCTTAAAGATTTAGGATCCGCTCCGGCTACTCCCATTGCTTCTATTATTAATCTTTCAATTTCCAGTGGTCACTTTCCAAAGGCCTGGAAATCGGCTATTGTTACGCCAGTTTATAAATCTGGTGTTTCTAACTCTTTGAATAACTACCGACCAATAAGCATTCTTCCGGCTATTTCCAAAATTGCTGAAAAATGGGAGGCTGAGAAGACTGTCCAGTACTTAAATAGTAGCTCTCCCTCTTTCCACGCCATGCAGTTTGGTTTTAGATCCAAACACTGAAACGGCTACGTGCCTTTTTATTGAGAAAATAAAATCTTCTCTTGACAAGGGTGGAGTAGTAGGGGCGGTATTCTTGGATCTCAGGAAAGCTTTCGATACAGTAAACCACTCTGTTTTACTTTACTAAGCTCTCACAATTACATTTTTCTCGTGGCACTGTTAGCTGGTTTGAATCATACCTGCATGATCGTACACAATCTGTATTAATTAACAACAGCAAGTCTGAGTCTCTTAGGCTAACCACCGGGGTTCCTCAGGGCTCAACATTAGGCCCCCTCTTATTTAGCCTTTATATCAATGACTTGCCTATTGTTTGTTCTGAAGTTGAATGTTTGATGTATGCAGATGATACTGTTCTATTTGTTCATGGTCGCTCTAAAGACATTGTTGCAGATAAACTCACTAAAGCAATGACTCTTGTTACATCCTGGTTGCAGGAGAACTGCCTGCAGCTAAATATGTTTTTCAATAGAGCCTCACCTAATCCTGACATAATAGTTGCTGGAGAAAAACTACAAATTGTAAATCAATACAAATATCTTGGGTTAGTAATAGATTCACACCTCTCCTTTAAAGCCCATATTGAAAAATTATGTAAAAAAAGAAAGTTTAATCTTGCAAATTTCCGCTCAATTCGGAATGAAATGTCAACCGAAGCTGCAATAATTTTTGTACATTCCATGATTTTTAGTCACTTCAATTATTGCCTAACAAGCTGGTCTCAGGCAAGTCAGAGCGCAAAAAGACCTTTGGAAACATTATATAAACAAGCCATTAAAGTCATGGACAAAAAGCCTAGGCACTATCATCACTGTGCAATCTTAAAAAAACACAGCCTTTTAAACTGGGATAGTCTTCATAAATGTGTAGATCTGAGTCTCATGTACAAAGTAACACATGATGATGACATTTTGTGTTTGTTAAATATTGTAACAGGTATTGCCTGCCTTAAGTTATTTTATAGTGTCATTCATATTGTAGTTATTGATTTGTCATAGACTTGTAAATGTATTTTCATGTTTATATTTTAATGCTTGTTTAACATCTTGGCCAGGGGACTACAGATGAATAATAGCCTTTTGGCTAATTCTGGCTTTCTTTAACCATGTTTGTTCATGTGTTTTATGAAATTGCACTGTCCCCTCTTAAATAAACCAATAAAACAAAACAATTACAGTTTAAAAGTTTGGGGTCAAGACAAGTGTATTATTCACAAAGTGCATTTATAACTTTTCTTTTAAATTTTTTTTATTTTTATAAGAATAGAAACAGACAGAAAAGTATTTTACAATGTTACAAAAAAGTATTGCAGTTTCCACAAATATGAAGCAAATAATAAATGTTTCTTGATCATCAAATCATCATATTATAATGATTTCTGAAGGATCATCTGAAGACTGGAGTAATGATGCTGAATATTCAGCTTTGATCACAGGAATAAATTACATTTTACAATATATTCACATAGAAAACTTATTTTAAATTGTAATATTATTTCACAATAAATATTAGCAAAATATAATTTCTTGTTTTCACTTTCATTTTGGGGTGAAAATCTTTTGTGAGATTCACACAATTCAGCATTTGCCTTGAATTTAGATTATATTTATGTATTATACACAAGAATTATATGCATTAAAACAAGTTGAACAGTTTCATGTAAATCAGCTCCGCTCGTCTTCCTCACAGAATCAACAGAGTCAAATATATAATAACATATTTACACAAAGAAACAACAAAAACCCAGAAAACATCCTGTGATATTCTTAATATGATCAACAAGATCTTCAAACCAACATCAATAAACGTTCAGACACAATAACACACACACACACACACACACACGCACACGCACACGCACACGCACACGCACACGCACACGCACACACACACACAGACAGTGAGTTTATACACTGATCACAGGAAACACACACGAGAGAAGAAACAACAACAGCAACACTTTGTGTGTTTATTGTGTCTGTTAGTTATTCTCCATGATTGTAGAGTTAGATCAACATGTTTAATTGTAGAGTGTTTCCCTCTAAACCACAGTGGTTACACACTGTCCTCATAACCCATATATACCTGTGTGTGTGTGTGTGTGTGTGCGCGCTGTTTAATGCACACTGTTTAGTGTGTGTGTGTGTGTGTGAGTGTGAGTGAGTGTGTGTGTGCGCTGTTTAATGCACACTGTTTAGTGTGTGTGTGTGTGTGTGTGTGAGTGTGAGTGAGTGTGTGTGTGAATCAGTCAGTTGTGTTGTGTGTGTCAGTCAGTTGCGTGTATGTGTGTGCACGCGTGTGTGTGTGTCAGTCAGTTGTGTTTGTGTGTCAGTCAGTTGTGTGTGTGTGTGTGTCAGACAGTTGTGTGTGTGTGTCCGTCAGACAGTTGTGTGTGTGTCCGTCAGTTGTGTGTGTGTGTGTGTCAATGAGTTGTGTGTGTGTATGTTTCAGTCAGTGTGTTTGTTAGTCAGTTGTGTGTGTGTGTGTGTTAAGTCAGCTGTGTGTGTGTGTTTCAGTCAGTGTGTTTGTTAGTCAGTTGTGTGTGTGTGTGTCAGTCAGTTGTGTGTGTGTCAGTCAGTGGTGTGTCATTCAGTTGTGTATGTGTGTATGTGTCAGTTAGTGTGTGTGTGTCAATGAGTTGTGTGTGTGTATGTTTCAGTCAGTGTGTGTGTCAGTCAGTTGTGTGTGTGTGTCAGTCAGTTGTGTATGTGTGTATGTGTCAATGAGTTGTGTGTGTGTATGTTTCAGTCAGTGTGTTTGTTAGTCAGTTGTGTGTGTGTGTGTGTGTCAGTCAGCTGTGTGTGTGTCAGTCAGTGGTGTGTCATTCAGTTTTGTATGTGTGTATGTGTCAGTTAGTGTGTGTGTCAATGAGTTGTGTGTGTGTATGTTTCAGTCAGTTGTGTGTGTGTGTGAGTGTCAATGAGTTGTGTGTGTATGTTTCAGTCAGTGTGTTTGTTAGTCAGTTGTGTGTGTGTGTGTGTGTTAAGTCAGTGTGTTAGTCAGTTGTGTGTGTGTGTCAGTCAGTTAGTTGTGTGTCAGTCAGTTGTGTGTGTGTGTCAATGAGTTGTGTGTGTGTGTTAAGTCAGCTGTGTGTGTGTGTGTGTTAAGTCAGCTGTGTGTGTGTGTGTGTTTCAGTCAGTGTGTTTGTTATTCAGTTGTGTGTGTGTGTGTGTTAAGTCAGCTGTGTGTGTGTGTGTGTGTGTGTGTGTGTGTGTATGTTTCAGTCAGTGTGTTTGTTAGTCAGTTGTGTGTGTGTGTGTGTGTCAGTCAGCTGTGTGTGTGTCAGTCAGTGGTGTGTCATTCAGTTTTGTATGTGTGTATGTGTCAGTTAGTGTGTGTGTCAATGAGTTGTGTGTGTGTATGTTTCAGTCAGTTGTGTGTGTGTGTGAGTGTCAATGAGTTGTGTGTGTATGTTTCAGTCAGTGTGTTTGTTAGTCAGTTGTGTGTGTGTGTGTGTGTTAAGTCAGTGTGTTAGTCAGTTGTGTGTGTGTGTCAGTCAGTTAGTTGTGTGTCAGTCAGTTGTGTGTGTGTCAATGAGTTGTGTGTGTGTGTTAAGTCAGCTGTGTGTGTGTGTGTGTTAAGTCAGCTGTGTGTGTGTGTGTGTTTCAGTCAGTGTGTTTGTTATTCAGTTGTGTGTGTGTGTTAAGTCAGCTGTGTGTGTGTGTGTGTGTGTGTGTGTATGTTTCAGTCAGTGTGTTTGTTAGTCAGTTGTGTGTGTGTGTCAGTCAGTTGTGTATGTGTGTATGTGTCAGTTAGTGTGCGTGTGTGTGTGTGTCAGTCAGTTGTGTGTGTGTTTAATGTGACACAGAGACACTGAAGAGTTAACATTAAAAAGTCTAAATCCAGCATAGAGGGGTTCAGTGAATGTGTGTGTGAATGTGTGTAAGTGTGTGAGTGTGTGTGTGTCAGAGACGCTGTAGAAGGACAGAGTGCCGGCCGACACGTCCACACACACTCCTACTCTCTTACAGGATCCTGAACCAGCAGAAACAGCAGTGGAGTTACTATTGTGCCAGACAGTGAATCTGTGATCAGAGCAGAGCAGACTCCAGGACTTCTGATTCAGTCCAAACACACAGTCAATCACTCCTCCTTTCCTCTTGATTCCTTTATATGACACTGATATTTCAGGATAATCTCCACTCCATTCAGCCTCCCAGTAACAGCGTCCAGTCAGACTCTCTCCACACAGAACCTGATGATACTCAAATCTCTCTGGATGATCAGGATACGACTGACTCTCTCTCACACACGTCACCTTTCTGTTCTCCTCTGACAGAGCGAGACGAGTGTGTGCTGTGTTTGGATCCAGTGTGAGATCAACGGCATCTGAACACAAGAACACACACATTACAACACCAACATTTACAACAACACACACTAAATCTGTGTTTCTGGACTTACATTTGTGTATTCCTGCTGTAATCCTGAACTCTCCTCCGTGATCCACACTAGAAAACAGATTTACATCATTTATTATTTAATCATTGATTCATATTATTATTATTTGATTTACGTAATTTATCATTTAATCATCATCATATTATTATTATTATTCATTTATGCCATTTTATGTGTTTATATTTATATGATAATTATGTCCTTCTGTAGTTTAATCTTATGATTGAGTGTTTGAAGGGATGTTTGTCTTCATGTTTCGGTGTTGAACGTCACAGGACGATGTTGAGAAACACTGATCTTACACTGATTCTGCTTTATTATAATAACATTTGTTCATTTGTTCTAGTCGGACGAAGTGTGAATATTGAAACATGCGCTACTAAGATTATTGTATAAACGGCTCTTTTTATCGTCATCACTTCGTCTCCGGCTTCTGTCTCTCTCAGTCAAACTCTCGGCTGAATGAAGACTCGTTTCTTCTGGCAGGGATTCGGCGTCCGGGTCGATCTAATCTCTAATATATCTGGCTTTTTTACAACTGAACTCCAGTGAATAAAGATGAAGAGAAAATATAAGACAGAATAAGCAAATAAAATACTGATAAATTACAGATTTTTTTTCACAAACTGCAGCTCATAAAGTCTAGAGTTATTTCTTTATGAGTAATTCATGTTCACACGTCGCGTCTAAAACACGTTTCTAAAGCGCTCAGGAGCTTTGCACCGTTGCTAAGCAACCATGAGCTGCGCTCTCCATGACAACGAGGAACTTTCAGCAAAGCATAAACTGATTTCCAGCAGTGAAACCCCTCGCAGCGGCTCTGCTACTAGATTTATTAATGGAGAAGAGGAATAAAAACTGTGTTTGGCTGTTCCTCCATCTTGCCTGAGCTTTCAATGTTGTTACGGGAAGGGTGAAGCTGATTGGTTGGTTCTTGTCACATGACCTGTGGTGTGTTTGCTGCATATTGACAAGTTGGAAGTTGAAAGTCTATTCTCGAATTTGAGCAAAAGATGCGATGTGAACTTTCCCTTATTTTTCTACTTTTCAGCATTTACTGTGAATGCAAGACATTTTTCTTACGCCGATATCATTTGATAACATCAAAATGTTGAAGTTTGGAGAGTTAAAATCATTGACCGAAACATTGACATTTAAAGTGTGTTTAAACACAACCTGGATAAACCACAAACATGTCAGCTGTGTGGACGCTAGTGCTGGATTAACTATCATGGATGAACTATTTCTTGACTTTAATCAATTCTGAGATTCTTCCATCGTTTTAATCGTTTAGATGTGTTTTAATATCACTATTAATAAGGACTGTATGATCTCTGTATAATATCAGTCTTTAAATGCAAGATAATTTAAGTGTATCTACTTGCAATAGTTTCACTTTAGCAGAATCAAATATACTGAAGTTTATCTAGTTGAACCTCAGCACTATTTCCGGATAACTAAAGTGCATTTACTACAACATTAGTTCCAGTTTAGCAGACTTTAATTATATCAATTTAGTATCAGTACAACTGCAGGATATTTTTATTAAATACATTGTAAATGTATATTTAGCATAAAATGTATTAGTATATGCATTTCAAATACATTTTAGTATTTTTTTTTCTCAAGGGTTTGTTCATTTTTTTATGAAACAAAATCTGTCTCGACTTTAAAATTATGTCGATTTTATCATGAATTTCAACTAATAACAAATAACTATAGCATAAATAAAGGCATGTTGAAAGAAACAAATTACTAAAAAGTATAATGTCTAATCGCTCATCAGCAGAAAGACGTAAAATAAAACATCTTTGCTAAACACATGTCATGTAGCATCAGATGTACCTCAGGAAAACTCAGTGCTTAATCTGTAAACTCTGAGATCCCGGAAGGATCCGGCAGATTAGTGGAGTAACAGGGAAAGGGAACATGTGCGCAATTTCAGTCCGTTTTTAATCTATTTTGAAGCACATTTTGAAAACGCACATAAGAAATCGTGAATATAATCTCGACATGTGAATATAATCTTTGCATTAGTTCAAATGTGTTAAGATGATGGACACAGTTTATTCGCAGACTGATGACATGTTGTGCTCATTTGTGTAACTGAAATGGCATTGTGCTTTAAGCTCAACATAAGGTCTGACCAACATAGATCTCGACATGCTGGAGTTTAAACTCTAGTCTAGGCCTCAGCAATAAAACCGTATCAGTATTTATCTACAGCACACTTTCATCCATAACAATAGAATAAATATTCGGTATAACACTAATAGTTTTACGCTCATTTCGTTTAAAGGCTGCTATGAGTGACAAGCAAACAGACAATACGTTGCATTGCCGTGAGGTTTAGTGACATCAGAAACAAGGTTATTATAATTTTGCTTTTTTAAATTAGTTTTTATTTTAATATCGTTTTCAATTTTGCTTTAAATTTAAGTTTAGTTTTAGTTAGTTTCATTAATGGTTTTGTTAGTTTTAGTTTAGCTTTTATTTTGCAAACACATTTCTATTTAGTTTTTATTTTATTTAGTTTCAGTTTTAGTTTTAGTAATTATAGTTTAGCAGAGCAAACAGAACACTTCCAGGGTAGACCAAAGCGAGACGCATAATTTCAGCAAAGTTTAATGTTTGCCGAGATTACAGTAACTCTTGTGCAGACATCTTAATAATGAAAATAAAAATAATGGTTTGAGATTGAACAAAGCACCAAATAAATGGAACTTAAAAGTATACAAGAAAAAAACGATGAAAAATACAGACAAACTAATTCATATTAAAGATGAAATCTTGTTAAACATAGTTTACTTTTTTCAGAGTGACACTGGTACATACAACAAAAAAACCAGCTAAATTAATCTGACAACCTGCTGTGAAGCCAGTGTGATTAAATAATGAAGTATCTATGCAGTGTGTGAATGTGTGTGAGTGTGTACATGTTTTTCTATTGTGGTGGGGACTTAAACCTGAATGCACACACACTCATGGGGACTTGTGTCACTGTGGGCCTAAATTAAATCACACAGAATGAGTTTTTTTGAAAATGTGTGTGATGGGTCGGTGTAGGGGTCGGGTTTGTGTGTGTGTGTGTGTGTGTGATGGGTCGGGTTAGTGTGTGTGTGTGTGTGTGTGTGTGTGATGGGTCGGTGTAGGGGTCGGGTTTGTGTGTGTGTGTGTGTGTGTGTGTGTGATGGGTCGGGTTAGTGTGTGTGTGTGTGTGTGTGTGTGTGATGGGTCGGTTTAGGGGTCGGGTTAGTGTGTGTGTGTGTGTGTGTGTGTGTGTGCGTGATGGGTATGTTTAGGGGTCGGTTTAGTGTAAGGAGACAGAATATACAGTTTGCACAATATAAAAACCATTACGTCTATGGAGAATCCCGAGAGAGAGAGAGAGAGAGAGAGAGAGAGAGAGAGAGAGAGAGAGAGAGTGTGTGTGTGTGTGTATGTGTGTGTAGTGTCCCGGGACATGTCTCCACATGGATAACAATATTATTAGCAGAAAATCTTTTGTAAAAACAAAGATAACAACAGCACCTTTGAAAGCCTGTCAACCTTCATGAAAGCATGACATCACCACATTAAAGGTATTTTTGTGCTTGACGGACTTGTTTTGCTGTTGCACCCGCGTCTCGCAAATGAAAGGACATTCTAAAAACGCTTCGCTCAAGATAAAAGAAGTTCAAGATAAAAGAAGTTCAACTTGCGTCTCATTACCTTGAGTTATTATTTCCCATTGCACTGCCACAGACGCATCCTTTATGAACAGCCACTTATGACTAGCGATGTGTTCGCTGGTCCTTCATTGAGGCCATCCTTAAAAATATTTTGGTTTGCAGTAACAGAAAAAAAAAAAAAAAAAAGGGACGGTAGGTAGGTCTATATTTTTTTATATATATAAAAAAATAATATAAAAAAGTATTTATTTTTTTATAAAAAAATAAATACAAAAAATCGGGGTCGGGTCGGGATACATTTTTCACCTATGTCTAGGGTCTGTTTACACCAGGCCACTTCATGCGTTTTCTCAGATCGGATAGCTATCTGATTTATCAAAACTATTCCATTTACACCTGGTTACATAAATGTGTGTTGTTGTTTTTTTGCTGATATAAATCCGATCTTCAATTCCCGCTATATGCAGATTTAATGGAGTGCACGTCACCGAAAGCAACGAGATACATTATTTTATTGATCATTAGCTAAAATTTCTGAATCAAAGCCTGCAATAAGAGAAAGCAGAAACAGCCCTGGTAAGATCATTTCGTTTCTTTACATTTAATGATGATGATTGTGTGTTAAGCGTCTGCGACTTACTTTCACTTTGATTTGCGATAGTTTGCACGTTGATGCAGCTTCTCATCTGCGGCGAGTGTGTTGCAGTAGCGTCGTCATATCTGACTAAAACATGACATATAGCCTATAACACGCTCTCGCATGTTTATTTTTTAATAAACCATATTCGACAACATATAAAAGTGAAATAATCTTTAGAGTAAAGCCGCAGCCATCATTACCAAGCGCGAACCACTGACAGTGAATGAAACGAAGCGAACTTAGCTTGCAGGCTGTAGTGTGATGCGTTAACCAATGGTGTAAACATAATCATAGATGACGCGCCACGGGTTTTTATTTAAAAGAAAGAACATAGCTTATGTTTGTATGTAGGTCTAGGCAATTTATATTCACAATACTTAATAACTAATATTATTTTATTGCATTTGTATTAGTTGTTTTAAGAGTTAAAAAAAATCGGTCGGTCTTAACGCAAGTTTACAACCGGAAAGTCGGTCGGACTAAAAGGAAAAAAAAATAAAATAATTGGGTCAGTACTAAATTGACAGGGTCGGTCGGGTTACGGCAAACAAGAATATTTTTAAGGATGGCCTGAGCGCGTCACAGGACAGCGGTTAATCGCCTCAGCTTCACGTGTGTGAAGCGCCATTTACAGGCATTTCCCTAAACAGCCACTGGTCAGACTTTCCACCAAAGTAAAGAGCTTATTAAATACGAAAACGATTATTTATTTTAGCTAATTATTATTTTATTTCAGTTAGTTTTTCAGTAACTGTTGTTAGTTTCGTTTAGTTTTAGTTTTTCATTTATTATGAATTTCAAATTTTATTTCAGTTTACGAAAATGTTTTTTGACCAATAGTTTTAGTCTTAGTTTCAGTTTTCGTTTACGAAAATAACCTTGATCAGAACACACGGACACAAGCTGAAATGAGTGCCGTTGTTGTTCTGCGATGAGATGATAGTGAATAAAAAGGACACAAATATTCATCGAATTTAAAATACAAATCCACATTTGAATGCAGAAACGCTGCATTAGAGTTTAGGAGACTATCAGTGACACACAAGATGAGAGGATGAGGTTTATGTGTCATTGTTGAGTATTAATGTTTTGTTCGTCAGCTGCGCTGTTCATTCAACATATTAGAGAAATAGAGAAGCTCAATGCGGACAAAATCTTGGTTACGTCAAAACCGAAACCAAACCATTCACACAGAACACATATTTTACGCATTTTCTACACAGAAAACTTTGACTTTGACCGCATGTTTAGAAAACCATGTAAAGTTAAAAGAGGTTCAACTTTTAGAAAATATGTGACCCTGGACCACAAAACCAGTCACACAATTTTTTGACAGACAGAGTCGTATTATTTTATAGCTTTGAATAAACAATTGAATGCAGTACATTAATATTTTGCTCATTGCGCCCTCTTGTGGCCTCAGGAGACAAGCCAAAAGTTTCATTAACACTTATTTAATCTTCATTTAATGTCAACATTGTAACAACGCTGTAACAACCTTCACCACACAACGTATTTACAGCAACCTTTAGGCCATGTTGATAAGACGTTGTTAGAAGGTTGGGTACGTTCTGTGTTTGCTGGGTGACCATGTTATAAAGTCTAAAACTGAGTTTTAATAAATGTTTTTCAAGATCTTATTTTGAGAAGACTAACACTAACTAATGTTTATTGTCATTTTCTAAGCATCCATTTAGTGTATTGTGTCTATTGTTTTGTGGTGTAAACGAGCCAGATTCAGTCTCAGTCTCTCCTGCACACAGTCACATCTCTCCGGCCCGGTTATGGCTCTAATTATACTTTTGTCTTCATTATAATTACTAACGACTGGCTATTCACGCTATTTCAATCTAATTTCTTTGATCAAACTTTTCACTTCTCATTTGAAACTGTATCAAATTCCCTTCTTAATAAAATAAACATTTCAGTGAGCATTACTATTCAAAATTATTATTAAAAATAACAGTGGCAGGTAAATTATGGCTCGCTAGCATGTTAGCTTAGCACACAATCAATACACGACAATTTATGAGATTAAAACCATGTTTTTGCTCCAAACTTACTTTATAACCGAAGTCGAGTGTTTTAAATAACCTTCTGTGATCTGATTTGGCTTCGGGTCAAAAACTCTGACAGAAAATATATTATTTTATAGTATTCTGCACAATAATGAGGGCTATATCGATTAGCATTGTATTATAAATATAATCTATTATTATGAAAATACCTGACATGGCTCGAAGAACACAGATAAATCATATATCGTTGCAACCGTGTTTATTGTCTCCAAAACGTCTTTATCTTCACGTTACAGCGATCTCTGGGAGCTTTGTTTATGTAAAGGAGCTCCTGGAATGTCACATGACACGGCTCTTCTTCATGTGTGCCATATATGGACTAAATGTGCACAGGGCGCCCTCAGGCTGTCGGTGTGAATTGAAAACACAGTACATCAGAGTATCCAACGCTCATAATAGTGATGGGAAATCTGGTTCTTTTCCCACGAACCGGTTCTTTCGGACAGTTTGTTTCAATGAACTGGTTCAAAAAAACGGTTCACCAGTTCTTTTACATCATCACGTAATGACGTCAATTCTATCATCCCGGCGGATAAATCTACGTTCAAATAAAGGGATTTGTAATCATAACTTCAGTTAAATAATAGTACTCATCGTCATAATCATCTTGGATACGTTTCTTACATCAGGGTTCGTAAAGATTCTGTCAAATGAAATTCCAGGACTTTCAAGACTTTTCAAGCACTACTTTTTTGGATTTCAAGGACTTCAATCAGCACTTATTCAAACAATATATATATATTTTTTACTCAAATTACATATATGATATCTAATGTTTCACGTCATAGAGATCAATCCATTGACCAGCGCTGTCAGGCATGGGAAATCATCTTAACCATTGAAAGGATATTGAAAAATGTAAAAAATTTCCCTATGAAGTATGAATATATGATTGACCTGAAGAATGAAAGTTGTATTATATACTTATCATATACTTAATATCATGCTCTTAGCCATGCGAAATAGCTCTATATCTCAGACAGGCTGCAGAGTTAATTTAGCGTGAAACTATTGTATTTTTTCAACAACAAATATTTTTTTTAATTAGGGATGAACCGATACCACTTTTTGCAGAACGAGTCCGATGCCCATACTTTCATTTTTGGTACTCACTGATACCAAGTACCGATACCTGATTTGTCACTGCATTTGTAATTTTTAAATGTATTAGTAGATAAACCAAAAGAATATAAATCAAATTAGTTGGCTTAATTTGTTCATCAAATATATATTTCTTTCAGTTATTTTCATGCTTAATTAAGCCAGCTAATATGTATTGTATGAGCTTCTGTTACTGTCACTGTTCATTCTATTGCTCTATCATATTTTATCTTTCATTTAATAGTACAGCACATATTTAGAGCAGCTCCAGAAGGGCTCAGTGCTGAGGATCGGGTCAGCGGTACAAATGTTTAGATACCAGTGAAATATCAATTATTTAATACAATTTTGATAAAACAAAAACTACCTGCCTAATTAATGTGAATTTAAAACATTATTAAAGACAAGTAAGCAGTCAGTAACAAAATGAGAACAAATAATCGAATTACAAATAGGACAAATAAATACAATAGAACAAAGAAAGGCTACAAATGAAATAAACAGTGTTTTTAGAGTTTTTCGGGTAGATCTCACATACAGAAATTTGAATAAAGTCATCAAATGTGAAAAAAAAAATCATATTCATTACTGTCTAAATTAAATATAGATGGATATTTTTGTAAAGTTGAAAAGGGTAGCCTATTTAGTCAAGAGGAGTGAGTAATTTATTTGTCCTTTGTTTGATTAACATTAAAACACAGAAGCAGGATTATTAGACTGATGTCCCTTTAAGACCGAACGCACGGACCGCATTTGAACATGGCTACGTTCACTTGAGATATGACCGACTTTGTTTACTAGGATACTCACCAAGACGGGCGTTTTTACATAAACTTCGTACGGAATTCGTGAAAGACAATTCAATTCAGTATTCGCGCGCTGTCTATCAAGACGTTGGGTTGCGGGGCGCGCGCTTCGGATGTTTGCGTTCATTAAACTTCTTGACGTCTTCAAACGTCCTGTAATAATGTAGGGAACCACTCGTTATACATAAATCAGGTAACAGTTCATGTTTTACTTACATATACGATTTCGTTTTAATCCAAATGACACGTGCTGAGTGAACGAACAGCAATCAAGAGCATTCAACAGAAGTGCGCGCTCTCTCTCTCTCGCTCTCTCTCTCTCTCTCTCTCTCTCTCTCTCTCGCTCTCTCTCGCTCTCTCTCGCTCTCTCTCGCTCTCTCTCTCTCGCTCTCTCTCGCTCTCTCTCGCTCTCTCTCGCTCTCTCTCGCTCTCGCTCTCTCTCGCTCTCTCTCTCTCTCGCTCTCTCTCTCTCTCTCGCTCTCTCTCTCGCTCTCAATTCAATTCAATTCAATAAAGCTTTATTGGCATGACAAAAATACATTTGTATTGCCAAAGCATGAAAACAACATATAAAATGATTTTGAACATTTAGTACAAAAAAAATTATAAAAAAATAAAAAATAATAGTAATAATAATTCAATAATAATAATTAAATTAAATAAAAATAAGAAATAAAAATAGTAAAACAGTTTATGAACATTTCAAAATTCTGTGAACAACTTAGAATTCAGTGTGTAAGTGTTTGTGTGTTTGTTTTGTGTACAAGCGTGTGTGTGTGTGTGTGTGTGTGAGCGCATCACTGATTGGTCGTCAACTCTCTCTTTTTGTGACAGGCATCGATGTATCTTGCCGCTAGTATGATACAATCTCTTTTTTCACCTAATAGGTGTTGGAATTGTGTTTTGTTGTTCAATTTTAGGAAGTTAGGGCAAAGTATTTCAAATTTTGTGTAAAAAGTCCCTCTAATGTCCTCATAGTTGGGACAGCTGGTGCTCTCTCTCTCTCTCTCTCTCTCGCTCTCTCTCTCTCTCGCTCTCTCTCTCTCTCTCTCGTCAGTTAACGTTAATAAGCAACAAGCCTCGTTTTATATTCATTGCCATTGACATCAGACTGAACAACAAACTTTCCACTGATGTCTGTTTAAAGGGATGTGATCGACCATCTCGCGCATCTGTGCCGTTGTTACGGTGTGGTGAACAATTAAGTCCGGTTGAAGAGATGAGTCCGAGCTTAGGACCCAAGCAATCCGATTGGTTCAAAGCACGTTTTATGGGTAATCGCTTTAGTGCCTGGTTACAAATAATACAAAATCACTTTATTATAGAAGAAGTTTGAACTACGTTATAACGAGTCATTAATGTATTTTAACTTATATGTTTAATATACTAGTATTTAAGGTCATTCTACAGAAACGTCCACTTTTGGTATGGCAAGATGTCTTAAAATGTATTTATTTTTCTAACATTTAAACTTACACCACATTATTAGACTACCCTTTGACTTTATGAATACGCATAAATGACAGCTTAATGATTTTTTATATTTTTTGTACATTTATTTAAAGAAATTTTTACCTTACTTCTTTGGCAATATTAAAGGTTTTTATCATTTTATGAAATATTATTTATAATTTTTTTCAGCACATGAAGACGGAGTTTCCGAAAAAGAATAATAATGCAACAAATAAGGAGATTGTTTTATTTAATCAGGTTTGCTAAAAGTGTGCTTGAATGAGGTTAGTTCATCTGCACAACCATCTATTTGCTATAACAATGAAAATATTTGAAAACCAGTTAAAATCAAGTAATGATGCAATCCTTTAAATCTTAACTTTTGAGTGTAGCAGAATTAAATGGATGTAACATTATTACTGTCACATGTGATATTTGATTTAATGTGACAGAAAAAAAAGACAGTAACACCAGTGACACAATGAATCACCAATGGCATGATCAGACCAAAGATCATTATTCTTCAACTATAATTAAGTAGATGAGACTAAATTGTTACATTTGGCATATAATCTAAATGAATAGCTTTGAACAAAGTTTATCTATAAATGGGAGTCACTGGTGTTACTGGTGTTACCCATAAGAGAGGTGACACCAGTGACAGTAACACCAGTGACAATTTTCATGAAAAATTCATTTTACAAAATGGCTGCTGCAAGGTAACAAACCACATGTTGTCAATCATGGTATACTAACTAAATTAAGTAGTTCCATTTGTATTCTAGTTTTTTTACAATTACCCAACAGTAATGTAGGTCATACCAGTGACTTCAACTAAAAGCTTCATATGAAATCATGAGATAAATGAGAAGATTTCTGATAACTGAAAAGAGACAGTGGATCTACCATGGGCTTTTCTTCATAGATATTCTGGAAATTGGAAGAAGGAAGTCAAGTGATGTCATCAGTGTGATTTTTTTTATTTCAAAATAAGAGATTTTTGTTTAACAGTAACACCAGTGACACAACTCCAGGGGACCACTACTTTCATTATAAATTTGATAATATTTATTCAGCTTTTAAAAAAAATATCATTTACATAATATATTTGATAGTTATGTATACATTATTGTATTTTAAATGGTGTAAAAACCTGTTATTGACCTAAAAATAAAGCATTTTCCCTCTGTACATGACTGTGGGGACGAGCACTTCTGTGGTGCTTGGAATTCTATATAATTAATAAAAATCTAATATTGCCACATTGACGGCTCAAGAAGGTGTAATTGTTCAAATAACATATTGTTTTATTTTAAAATGTAAAGAAATTGTAACTCTAAAGTGTTTTTTAAGTGTAATATTTCTGTAAAGGCTAGGGACAGAAAAGTGGACATTTTCATAGAATGACCCTTAACCGAAGCTATAGATTGTGAAATTAAACATTTCTCGTTGTTAGTGTGTTTTTTATAATAAATAAACAACATATGTGAGCTTCAAACAACTACATTCTCGACTGCGAAACTCTCAAAACTACATTTCGTGACACAATAACAGTCGTATTTTTAAATTTCGCGGTCTTTCTCCTCTGCTATTGACGCAGCTCGGACTCTCTTCAACCGGACTCGATTGTTCACCACAACGGATCAACTGGGGATCATGTTAACTGGGAGTGGGGACGCGCGCGTGCACACAGATAGTTCTACCTGGATTTCCAGCTGATGTTAGACGGCTACAGATTCGTCACAGCGAATTTTTAACTGAGCAGATTTAAAAGCTTTCCACATTATTGGTAAATGTTTGTATCATATTAGGACACTGTTGTTTACTCTGTCGCTGCTCCGCTGAATGTTTCAGGCGCATTTAAGGGAAGTTTTAATGTTTTAATAGCCAATTTGTGGCTTAATTTAAAGTGAGCAGCAATACTGCTGTGGTTAAAGGGATGTCAAGCATTTATTTATTATTTATTTTAATGTTACTGAGGAATGAGTTAAAGCATAAAGCATACAGTAGGCTACACTCCATAAATGTTCCTAAAGAGTGTTGAAAATTGAGAAGCCATAGCTTATGGATCCAGTGAATTACCCACAGCATTTATTCAGGGGAATGTTCAACAAACATATTCATTAGCTAACAGGTATGAAAGTAACAATAACAAAAGGAAGAATAAAAGAATAGGCAAATGTATATGCATGCAGGACAGCTGTATTTGCCAACAGTGGAAGATCTGACCACACAGTCCCACCTTCAACATTCTGAACATTCAATCTAAGGAAGAACAAACTATAGACTAAGTTACATGTTAATGAAGAACAGTTACTTGTTTTGCAATGTATATGTATACATTTTTCTTACCCATTGGCCAGTTTGGCCTTCATACCTATGCTGCTCTCCATCTAATACAATCATGTTTGTTATATTAGTAAATAAATGTCACAGTTGTATTATCTTTTTAAGAACAATTTAACACACCATCACCCTTCATTGTGAAATTTTCACATCTCCTCTTTATATAATCACGCTCCTTTCTTGAGCAGCGATCGGGATATTGGTTATCCTGCAGAGTTTTTGATTTGTCTAACTTTAATTGCATCCATTTGCTGTGCCAGTATATGGCCTAACAACGACACTTAATTTATAGACCTTTTAATCTGTTCCTAACGGTTAGCAGACGACAATAATGAAAGCACATGATGTGATGAATGACAAGTAAAGAGAAATGTTAATGAGATTCATGGTACCAGTCAAATGAAGATAACTGGCATAATTTAAATTAATATTACATAAAAAGAGGCCCACACCCATTACATTTTATTTATAAAACTGATTGACCATTGTGTCATATTTCTTTTGTTAAAAGCATTGCCGATGAATTGCCAATTTGATGAATTGCCGTTGAATTCACTTCCGTGTTGGTTTCAAGAGAGAGACTATAATTTGGGGTATAAATTCAATAAATATTATTCATCTCTATAGAAATCTCACGTATAGACCAAATCTGCACAATTTTGAGCTATAAGCCCTGAGGGACTTTGTTTTGTCAAGCGCTTTCATGACGACCGTACAGGAGGTTTTTGCTGAATGGGAGCGGCTGACGCTCATAATTCATATTAAAGGTATCGACTATCACTATTCATCATTATCACTATATCATACGTTTTACTTATTTCAGTAATACAATTTGTGGTTGCCTCTCAGTGTTTTTCACAGGACTTTAATCACTAAAGACAAAGTGTTCTCTACATGTCCAATACAAGACATTAGATACACAATATTCAAGTTCATGCTTCTACTGAGCATAATGTACATTTACACATTTGGCAGAAGCTTTTATCCAAAGCAACTTACATTGCATTTCAAGGTACACATTTACATTCTTATCAGTTCTTGCTTTCCCTGGGAATCGAACCCATGAACTTGGCGTTGCAAGCGCCAACGCTCTACTACTGTTTGAGCTACAGGAAAGCTTGATACAATGTACAATTCAATACTACTATATAAAATTCACTTAATTTAAATAATTGACGTGTATCTGTATTACATACAGAGTTGTTCTGAAAGAAGAAGAGTCAAACTTATTATTTTTTAAATTTTTTTGTATTTTTTATTTTATAAATCTGTTGAAAATGTTACAAGTTCATGAGATAATTAACTTCATGACCCTATAAGCATAGCTGCTTTATGTCCAGGGAAAAGGATACAGAGGCGTCAGAGCTGGTTGTACAGAAAAGAGATCTTAATATAATCAGCAGAGTAAAATAAGCTGATAAGTGTTTTTATATAAAATAAAAAAAATAGATCCATTATAAAATTAGGCTATAATGCAGATCAATAAATGCAACTTGTTGAAAAAAATTTAAATGACTTTGCAATTTATGTTTCTTTTAGGTAGTCTAGCTACTTTAATTTAATCTACATCTGTTGTTATTTGTGATTAGAACTCATGACAACACACTACAGAATATATGATACACTAATGTTGAGAAGATTCGTCTTCTGAAGTGCGCTGACAAGTCTGTTCATCCAATGAAACCGAACGCCCCATGTTAACATAAGCGTGGTTTCTGAGCTTGACACTAAAGTATGTTAAACTTCTTTGAAATTGCATCAAATACGCAGGAACATACACTTCAAAAACAAATGGCTTTATTATGCATACCAGTGTGTATACAACTGGTGAAACATACGTGTTTAATCATGGATCCGTGAAAAATGGCTGTGACGAATCTGTAGCTGTCTAACATCTGCTGGAAATCCAGGTAAAACTATCTGCGTGCACGCGCGTTCCCCCCAGGGGGGCAGGGTTTCATAAAATATTGAAGCTTCCCCGGGCGCCACCATTGATTAGCGGACCTGCTGTTAGCATGCCATTGACTCCCATTCATTTTGGCGTCACTTTGACAGCGAATAACTTTACATCTGAGGCGTTTAAAGACCATTATTTATTTCTAAAGAAACACGAAAATGTATAAAGCCTCCATTACCTTGTATCTTACGTTATGGGCCCGTAGATGCAGTTTTTGTACAAATAGGCTAACGATTGTGTCATAACCACGCGACTCTCTGTTGCACAGTAGAGAGATTACCGTAAGGACAGGAGGAGAAGCTCACGGGCAATCGGGGGGACGTGGAGGCAAACTGACAAAATAATTCATCAGAATACTAAGCAAAAGTTGCTCCTGCTCCTAGCTCATGGACACCTCCTACTCACACTCTCCGTCTCTGCAAGTTTCGGAAGGGAATGATTCAGATTTCTCTTGGCACAGCTACTAGAAGACAGACAGGTTGCTCACGTCACATCTACGTCGTCAAGCTCAGTTTGAGTCTGCGCATTACACAGCCATCAGGAAGAGAGTGCTTCTAATTGACTTCACTTGTCTCCATTGAATACAATGGGGTCGCTGTGTCCAGTTTATATACGGTCTATGTTTCCCCCTCGATGAATTGCCGTTGAATTCACTTCCGTGTTGGTTTCAAGAGAGAGACTATAATTTTGGGTATAAATTCAATAAATATTATTCCTCTCTATAGAGATCTCACGTATAGACCAAATCTGCACAATTTTGAGGTAAAAGCCCTGAGGGACTTTGTTTTGTCAAGCGCTTTCATGGCGACCGTACAGGAGGTTTTTGCTGAATGGGAGCGGCTGACGCTCATAATTCATATTAAAGGTATCGACTCATTTTTTAATACATACTGTAACTCCTGACACAAATTAAGACATAACTGTCCCTATAAGTTTCTCAGAATAAAATAGTGGTCAAATACTGAAGCTTGAGTCTTATATCATTTTAATGATACAATTTGTCAAGGTTATAACATTAAATCTAACAGTAACTTTGATCTAATTTAAACAAAGAACGATTCAGTGCGTCGACGTCCTCGTGAAGGTTAACAGGATAATATATAAGAAAGATGTTGACTTAAAACTAAAATGATTTGTTGTTTGCATAAATAAATTGAGTAAATTAAAAAATTGTGTTTAAATTAAAACTTGTTCTACTGGTCTGTTTAAAAAAGGTTATACAAATGTTCAATAATTATTGATACTGTATGATATGAAATGATATTATATATTATATAAACAATATTATATTGTGATAAATTGTTTAGCTGTATCGCCCAGCCCTACTCTAGTCATAATCATTTTGTGAAAATCATTTTCACTTGCCGGCATTTACAGAGGCTGCCATAAACACCTGCACTATATTTACTCAATATAGTGAAGTTTCAGCTATACAAATACTTTAGTATTTGAATGCAGTGTATGGTTTGATTGTATATCAAGAAATATCCTCGTTTTAGTGGACTAAAAAAAAACTAAAAAACTGAACTTAATTGAATTGAGATAATCGGTTTCCTCAAATTAAACGAGTTAGCTTAACTTGCTGGGTTGTACAGTGTATAGTCATGGAGCAGAGCATAACACTGATTATTTTGTTGTGCAGTTACACTTTTTAACTTACCGTCCACTAGCAGTTGTGCTACTGGTCCATTTCATACATGCAGTACACAGGCACTTAATATTAATTTGACATATTTGTTTGTTTTGTTTGTATCAGGTCTTTTGGGTACAAACATACACATGGATATAAAAAGAGTGTTACAGCTGCACACAGTCATTTTCTATCATTAAAGACTTAGACGTAAACAAATGTGACCCATGCTGGCAAATTAAGTCAAAATGTGCACAGACTAATTATGAGGTACAGGCAAAATAAGTGAAAAATGTCACATTTTGCCCGAATTTGAGGTTTTCACAAACATGAGTTCATCAAGTCCTCGTCTAGCAATCCCAACGCTCCAAATAGCAATGAAACATCTAAAACTATCTTTATTTGTACGTTTTCTGAGAGGAGTACCTTTCCTTCAATCCGTGACAAAATTCAGACAGCGCGCGATCCCGATATACACATACACCCAGAATTACAGTATCTCAAAATGTCTGTCTTGGTGAGTATTCACTCAAACATTATCTGTTATGTCTTAAGTGAATGTTTGGTTAACTGTTGGGGAAAAACATCTGATGTGTAACATTATATTACATCTGTGCGTTACAGTAGGTCTTAATATATAGGCTGTCTGTCTCAATGATAATCAAACAATTGTGTTATCATTAAAAAAAAAAAAATCTATATTTTTTCTACAGATATTTGGTTGTGACTTGGTGTGTGCCAAGTTTGGTGGTATTACCAGGGATTTTAAGGTTTTAAGGTGATTTTGTTTTGGAACTTTCAGAAAACTTTAACTCAATTTTTCTCATAATTTACTTTGCTGACTCTATTGACTTCAAACAGGTGTAGCTCAGTCATTCTTTTGTCTGATTCCAACAAATCATACATCATTTTGAAGCTTTTTGAACAGAGAATATGAAAATAACAGTAACACATTTGTGAAAATTTGCTCATTGTGACAAATATATTTAAATTAGGTTCACTCAGTGATGATAACTTCAGTCATATCAGTGCCCCAATAAATTATGACTTTTTTTTTATGGAGCAGGTGGAATAAAAAAATTCTCTATGACTGAATGCATATAATCATATTATTATTATTATTATTATTATGGTCATCATGTTAAATCTCTATGTCTGTTAATTTATTATGAATGATAATTATGTGTTGTAATATTTCTAAACATTATTTGCGGTATGCAATAATAGGATAGAGCAATACATTAATGTACAGTCTTTTTGAGAACAAAAGTATCATCTCAAGACAACTACAAAATAAAGAGACTCTAATGGAAAACTCAGTCTTTCTCAAATTTAACACTCAAATACACATCAGACATGATGACTGTTACTGCTCAACATACTTGAGTTTGTCCAGATGTTTGAGTGTATCCGAGAGCAGCTTCACTCCTGAATCTCCTGGGTGATTGTAGCTCAGGTCCAGCTCTCTCAGGTGTGAAGGGTTTGAACTCAGAGCTGATGCCAGAGCAGCACAACCTTCCTCTGTCACCATACAGTAAGATAATCTACAACAACAAGTGTTCATGTTAGTGTGCTTCATTTTTAGAGATGCACAGTAAAAATATAGCCTGAGGCAGGGGCTGCGCTAGGGGTGGGCAAACGGGGTTGAAGCCTTGAATGTTTTCAGTAAAGTCCCGAATGTTTTGTTACCTTGTCTTTGTCAAAGAACTGAACAATTATTCAGAAAAAATAATTGTGAATACAAAGTGCCCAATCCCCTTAATTTTCTTTTAATAAACTCTGTACACTAATTTGTGAAGCCTTAATCCCCTTTAAAATTAAAATTAGCGGCAGTCACTATTTACAAACTATTTATTCACTAAGGCCTGGTTTCACAGACAGGTCTTAGATTAAGCCAGGATTAGGCCTTAGTTCAATTAAGACATTTAAGTAGCTTTTATAAATGTGCCTTAGAAAAAAAAAACATTACTGGTGTGCATCTTGTGACAAAACAAGGAAGCAGTTTAACCAGCTCAAACATGCATTTTAGTCTGAGACTAGCATTAGCATTGTCTGTGTAGCCAGGGGTAACACTATATTGGGATATTTCACTTTGACTCATCCCCTCTAATTCTGAGTTATTCAGCGTTCTCCAATTGACAGCGCTAAAAGCAGAATAAATAAAAGCATAAATTATGACACCAAAGCAGAAGACAAGCTGTTTGCCTTTACTGGTAGATTGTTGTGATATCTTAATCAGTTCTTTGTCATTAATGCAGTTTATATAATGTGATGCAGGAGCAATACAAGACAGTTTCCCCATGCAAGACAGTCTTTGTAATCTTTAATCAAAATATGAAAATTTGTTTCCAATCTTGAATGTGTTTTTTTTCTGATGATGTCAGTTTGATGGCTTGAGCTGAACATCCTTAAACCTCCTCCAACCATCAGTCTGCTGTGAGCTAGAGATGGAGAGAAGGGGTGCTAAAATCAAGAACCGAACCTCTACTTTTATCTCATTTAATATTCCGTTCGAGTTAGAAAACGGTCACAAATTTCAGTTCAGGTGGACTTTAAAGACATTAGCAGTGACCGATAGCACTCATTCATTGCACTCATTTAAACTGGTTATCAGAGTGAATGACAAACATCACATGGATTTCATTTATTTCATTTACTAAATGACCCAGCAGCTGATTGTGACCTTTATTTGGGGTTTACCTTTTATGTGTAGGTTCTTTAAATGTGAATGGTTAAAAACAGAGGAGAAACCTTATTGTAGTGTTATCATAAAATTAATATGAAGTATAAAATATAAAGTATAAAAGTATATAAAATTAAAAAATAAACATTAAATAACTAATAATTTAATTAATTATATATATATATATTTTTACTTTTAATACTTAAATATACTAAAAATCAAGTACTTTTGTACTTTTACACAAGCAAAATTGAAAAGGAATACTTAATACTTTTACTGGAGTCATATTTTAATATTTTATTTTAGTGTCTGTACTTTTACTCAAGTATGATATGTAAAGTACAGATACTTGATTTATGTACTTTGTCCACCACTGGTAACATGCCTCAGATTTAAATTTATTCAAGTATGATTTAAATGTTTAAATGTATTGCCGCAATTGACTCTTTTCATTCATTTTCACATTCCACTTTAATCGCCACAGCCATAATACAATTTGTTTAATAATTATGTGGGGTTACATTTTTGCATCCTTGTCTTAAATTTCAGGGGCATTTTTGTTGATTCCTATCCCTGTACCAAACTTAGAAAGATATTAGTTGGATAATGTCTAAATAAATATCCAAATGCATATGGATTCATACAACACTTTACTGACAGTAATTATCATAATATGATTTTTACAAGTCATTTTTTTTGCGCTCGTTATAAAAGTGTTTAAACAACAAAACATCCACTTGAACATATTTGACAATCGGAATATCAATAATAATAATAACAATAATACATTTGTGACTATTTTGAATAAAAAAGAACATCAGTCATTCAGCGCTATTGTGGCTGCTTTGTGTCACGTGACAAGCAATGACGCATCACCATGGAAACAATAAAGTGATACATTCTAAATAACAGAAATAATTTCCTTGAAAAACTCACGCTTGGGGGTCAGCCAGAATATTTAAAACTTGTGTGTGAAAAGGTTAAAATGATATATGGCACTTGATGCTGACTGCTATAATGGTTTAGAAAAACAAAGAAAAGTACAAAGTCAGGTGCCCCAAAAATATTCTAGGTCTTTAAGGGTTAATATCATGACATGTTAGATCATGATAGACTTTAGCCTTAATTGACAGAAGAGTATTATATAATTGGCATAATGGAATCAAACCGTGTATTAATTAAACTACCCCAAACAAGTCAAAATGTTTCTGTCATTTTTAGACTTTTTAAATTTTCTAATTTTTATTTTATTTTCTATGAAGCACAAACCTAAGTATGATGAGTTGACAGTTTGGGCTATTCAGTCCAACACAGAGCAGCTTCACTCCTGAATCCTGCAGGTCATTGTGACTCAGGTCCAGCTCTCTCAGGTGTGAAAGGTTTGAACTCAGAGCTGATGCCAGAGCAGCACAACCTTCCGCAGTCATAAAACAGCCAGATGATCTATAACAACAGTGTTCATGTTAGTGTCCAAAATCATTGACAGTCAATGACAGTCTCACACACAAAAGCAGTAGTGATCGACACAATCTCTGCTGTTGAACATTAAAGTTCTTTCACACCAAACACAAATATTCAGAATAAACAAGATTTTAAATAAAAACAAAACTGAAACAAAAACAGGGACAAACATTCCCAACAAGACAAAATTATTCTGTGAGCATGTCAGAAATGCAGATGATTTTAGATTTCGGTCTGGAGGTGCTAAAATAAAAATAAAAAGTTTACATCAAACTCAAAAGCATATAGAAGCGGCACTAAAGATGCGCATGTAGCGACCTCAGATGCTTCTGACTCCATATAGTCCAGGCGTTTTAAGCCAAAATGGGGGTCAACCGTGAACAAATTGCAACAGAATCAAACTCAACTGATTTTGTATCCTCCATATGTCCTGAGGAAGGAAAAAAAAGCCCCGAAGAATCCCATTAGGGGAAAGTTCCGAAAAAGACCCAAATATATCCTATTCATACGCCTATTCATTATTTTTCTCACATGAATAGGGTAAAAAATTTAACCTTTAGATATCACCATGAAAATTACTGAGTTGATTACTTATATCAAGACAAACAAAAAATGTATTACAAGTTTTTCAAAATTGTTTGTTAACATGGACAAACGGTGCATAATCTAATTTCTAAAGTACTTCTTCCTGCCTCTATGTATTAATGCTCATGGGTAGCCTAAATGGGTTCCATTCAGACCTTAATATTAAGTATTTTACTGTTATTTGTCAACAAGATTCAACAAGACATTTTCACCTGGCTAGACCCAATGTTTAGATCTGTTGTGGTATTTATGCAAATTAGCACATCTGTAATTAGATTATGCACCGTTTGTCCATGTTAACAAACAATTTGAAAAAAACTTGTAATACATTTTTTGTTTGTCTTGATATAAGTAATCAACTCAGTAATTTTCATGGTGATATCTAAAGGTTACATTTTTTACCCTATTCATGTGAGAAAAATAATGAATAGGCGTATGAATAGGATATATTTGGGTCTTTTTCGGAACTTTCCCCTAATGGGATTCTTCTGGGCTTTTTTTTTCCTTCCTCAGGACATATGGAGGATACAAAATCAGTTGAGTTTGATTCTGTTGCAATTTGTTCACCCTTTTTTCCTAAAACGCCTGAATAGCAGGAGGTGGCGGGCGAGCTGCGACATGCGGCGGGAGCGTAGACCACCTTGATTGTTGATTTCAATCACAGTGCTGTCCATACGGACCAGTGCGTGTTTGTCTCATAGCGGCGAAACCAGCGCAAAACGTACTGCTAGCAACTCGAGGCAGTTGATGTGCCAATGCAGTTGGGGACCCATCCAAATACCCGAACTTGCATGCCCCTTGTACGTGGCACCCCAGCCGGTGGAGGCATTTATGGAGACAACAGCAACCTAGACACTTGCTCTAGGGGAACTCCTGCCCATAGAAACACAGGGTCTGACCACGGGCTGAAGGTTTGGCAACAGGCTGGGGTGATTGTCACTCAGTGTGTTCCGCGTTGTCATGCCCATCTCAGGACTCGGCCGTGAAGCCAGTGTTGAAGTGGCCTCATATGAAGCAATCCGAGTGGCGTTACTGCGGCTGTGGATGCCATATGCCAAAGGATAAAGTAGGGGCTGTAAAACCCTGTCTTCATTTCTGCTGGAGGGACGGGCTCTATAGAGTCCTTCGCCAGTAGGACTACGATCTCCGCCCGCAAGACAGGAGCCCCCTCGTCCAGCACAGAGGTGAAAGAGTCAGAAAGAAAGTCCTCTGGTGGAGATCTAGCTGGTGGATGTCACAGAAACATCTACAGCATGAATGATTCAAAGATTTGGAAAAGGGGGAAAAAAAACTTGTATTTCTAGAAACCTTGTGTCACTATTTTGGGTGACCCAACAAAAACAAATTAGCATATTTTGGGAGTATTTTTCTTTGTATTTAAAATGACCCAAACACAAAGCAAAAAAGCAAAACGTCCGGAAAAAATGTAGGATGTTATGTAATGTTAATGTACGATTGGTCAGTAAAATTTAAAAGACAGGGCTTAGAAAAGGGTCATTTGTCATGAAAATATGTTAATAAAAAACAGTGCAGAATATAAACATTTTAATTTTTTGCCTCAAAATTTTGGACCCCACTGTATACACATCTCCAAGAGGGCAGTTAGATTTGTGGTAGGCTTATGAAGGGAAAAACAGAACAATTTTCTATTTCCCAAAAAAAATATTTCTTCTTAAACATGCTTGACGGGGGTCTGTACTAATTATCATCAGTGTGAAACACAAACCTCAGTATGTTAAGTTGACAGTTTGGACTCTTTACTCCAGTAGAGAGCAGCTTTGCTGCCGAATCCTGCAGGTGATTGTTACTCAGGTCCAGCTCTCTCAGGGGGGAGTTTGATGATTGTAGAGCTGAGGCCAAAATTTCACAGTGCTGATCTGTGAGATTACAGCCTGCCAACCTGAAAACAGCAAGGACTCTGGTTAAAATGCATGCTGTTGTGCTGAGGTCCCCTTATGCATATACGTATTTATGATCAATATATTAAATGGTTTAAATATATTGGAAATATACAGAGTAATATATACATTAATATATTATTATATAATGAATAATACATAAGGAATTGTCACTTTTCATATATTGAAAAATATGTGACAATATATTTATTATTGCACTAATGTGTATTCATGTGTTACTTTCACTTGAGTTATGTTTCTGCTACACAAAGTATTTGGGTTGAGTTTACAAAGAAAGTTCTGTTGGTCTAACTGGTCAAACATAAAGGTCCCATTGCATGGAATATTTTATTATTTTAAAATGTTTCCTGGGGTGCCCTTATAATGTTAGTATGTTTTTTAGATCAAAAGTTGTTATAATTTAGAAATAAAAGGCATATTTCCTAGCCTGATTTCATCCTCTGATTTGAACGCTCTGTTTGAAGGGGCGTGTCTGCTGTGAGACTTCAGTGTAAACGCCCACTGCTGTGATTGGCTGACATGCTTGCATATGAAATATCTCGCAGTACATGTGGAACTCTCTCGAAAACTTTTACTATTACAGCTATTATACGTTTTTACTATTATAGCTATCGGGATTAACGAATCGTGAGAAGTTTAAGTATTTAGATCTATTCCCATCACATAAAAGGTTGCAGTGATGAGCATTGAGCAGATAACAGCCTGTTGATCGCGTGAATGAAGATCTTATCATTGCAACACAGTTTCTGTAATCTCATTAATGCTTTCACCAATGCAAACATGAGGTAAGTACAGTAAGAGCTTCGTTGTGCAGTGTAACAGTGTCATTGATTTCATAACGAGTTTTGGCAAGTGTCCAGATAAACTCGCGCTGTGTGATTGACAGCTTGGGCGATTGGAAAGGGATTGTTCTTTGATCACTTTATGTATATTAATCACCGTTTAAGTACGATTATTTTCATCCTACTAAGACAAACGACGTGAAGTTGATATTTTAGTCACTGGCTTGATTTACTGATGCATAAACAGTATTGAACGATTTTGAGAGAAAGATTATCTGTCTGAACTTGAACAATTACACATCAGAAATTCACATAACCCACTGGTTCTTCAGAGGCTCGGATGAAGGAACTAAAAAAATACTTTGAGTTCATTTGTACATCCAAACACTGAGCAACTGCCATGCTTCGCTCATTTGCAAGCCATGATGTCTCTCGAGGAAAAACCAATATCGCGCTTGCACAGCTCATTTTCTCATGGGCGGCCAAATTCTCTTTGTGGGCAAAGCAGAGAAAGGGGAGGTAACCTTTCCCCTTATGACGACATAAGGGGAAGATTTCTAGATTCGCCCGTCTGAGCTTTCATTTTCTCAAAAATACCCAGGGCTTGGTTTACACCCATCAAAATGTCTAGCCACCGGGGGACCATAGGCAGGCTAGGGGAACTCATATTCATGTTAAAAAACCTCATAAAGTGAAATTTTCATGCAATGGGACCTTAAATTAAAAGTACATTTTCTACATCAGGGATCTTCAACTCCAGTCCTGGAGGGCTGAAGTCCCGCAGACTTAAGTTCCATCTCTAATTAAACACACCTGTCTGTAATTTGCAAGTAAATCTGAATGAGATTCGCTTGTGTGAGGATATTTGGAGGGCCAGTGTCCTAAACTCAGCAGGACACTTGTCCTCCAGGACTGGAGCTATATATATATATATATATATTAGGGGTGTAACGATACGCGTATTCGTATCGAACCGTTCGGTACGAGGCTTTCGGTACGCATTACGTACCGAACGGTTCGTTGGACCATTTTTTCTGCCGACCAAAATTTCGTTATTTCAAATGAAGGCGCGTCGCGGGTGGCAAGCGCGCTCATAGAGGCAGGCGCGACCACAACGTCAACTGGCAAATGCAATGCAAGGAACGAAACTGAGCTACTCTTATTGTGTTTGTGTGGACCGTTTATCAGTTTTGACCTGTGAAGCGGGACTCGCGAGCCCTATGCGCGAGCCTGATCAAGCAACACCACACAGCGCTAAGAGATTCAGACCAGTAAAGAAAGCATTTGAATTTCAAATGCTTTTTGAATTCGCCACTGAAGTAATAACATCGCTGCGAGATCTAGTGAGAAACATGCACATTTCTCTGTTATTAACGGATCAAACAGCGCTGACGTGGAAACCAGGAAGAAACATTGTGCCATGAATGAACTGGCCGGTGTCCACAGATCAGCAACATTCACCGTGGAATGGATTTGCTGTAGTAACACTAACTGCAAGGTATGGAAGTTTGTCAGGAATAGTGCGTGGGCTATAATACTTTCAAGTAACATTACGTCTGTTTTATTTTTACATTATGAATACAATTGCTGCCCTCAAATGTTAATCTGAACTAAAATAAACCTTTGTTTATAACTAGCCTACTACTACAATATTACATTTCATTTTGTCCAAGGAGCTGTTTTGTTTTATGCTCATAAGAAAAGTCAAGTATAGCTCCATTATTGCTCAGTAAAAAAAAAGCAAAAAAAAAAAAAATTCATACTTTATGATGTTAGTTTCATCATAAATAAAAAAATAAAATAAAAAAAATGTAATGTAATTCAAGGAAATTTCTCTGGCATTTATTTATTTTTGCTGTAGCCTATGGAAAACGTACCGAACCGAACCGTACCGAACCGTGACACAAGTGTATCGTATCGAACCGTGAATTTTGTGAACCGTTACACCCCTAATATATATATATATGATGAAGTACTTTATTACATAAACCAATCTTATTGACTAAAATGACATCAACACCTGCCTTAGAGTTGGACTAGTTTTACTGTTAGCTTGGTTATGTTCACAAAGTATGAAACTAGAAAAAAAACCTGAATGTGCATTGCATCTGCTTCCGTATATTTATACCCACACTGCGGGGCAGAACGGAGATGCAAATCTTGCACGCCAATATGCATTGGCCGAAAATACAAGTACTCAGAACTGCAGTATTTACACTAACAGTTTGCATAGAGTGGGTAGAAGCACAGAGCTTAAATAGACAAACTTATGCAAGCAAATGATAGACAGGTATAAGTAATCAAACCATAATGAGTCTGCGCAATGGGTTATAGGAGATGTAGTTCATGGTGGAGACGCTAAAGAGTCAGAAAGAATGTCCTCTGGTGGAGATCATGGAGAACTCTAGCTGGTGGACGTCACAGAAATGAAGGTGACACAAATCTACAGCATGAATGTCTTAAAGATTTGGAAAAGGGGGAAAAAACTTGTATTTCTAGAAACCTTGTGTCACTATTTTGGATGACACAACAAAAACAAATTGGCATATTTTTTGGATTATTTTTGTTTGTATTTAAAATTATCCAAACACAAAGACGATTTATAAATATAGTTTAAAAAAAAAGCAAACGTAGGAGAAAAAAAGCAACAGTCGTTAATGTAGGACTGGTCAGTAAAACTTTAAAGACGGCTTAGAAAAGGGTAATTTGTCATGAAAATATGTTTATAAAATGATAAAAGAGTGCAGAATTTAAACATTTTCACTTTTTGCCTTAAACTTTTGGACCCCACTGTATACACATCTCCAAGAGGGCAGTTATATTTGTGGTAGGCTTATGAAGGGAAAAACATCATTTTTCTATTTCCCAAAATGTTGTGAAACACAAACCTCAGTATGTTAAGTTGACAGTTTGGACTCTTTAGTCCAGCAAAAAGCAGCTTTTCTCCCGGATCCTGCAGGTGATTGTTACTCAGGTCCAGCTCTCTCAGGGGGGAGTTTGATGATTGTAGAGCTGAGGCCAAAATTTCACAGTGCTGATCTGTGAGATTACAGCCTGCCAACCTGAAAACAGCAAGGACTCTGGTTAAAATGCATGCTGTTGTGCTGAGGTCCCCTTATGCATATACGTATTTATGATCAATATATTAAATGGTTTAAATATATTGGAAATATACAGAGTAATATATACATTAATATATTATTATATAATGAATAATACATAAGGAATTGTCACTTTTCATATATTGAAAAATATGTGACAATATATTTATTATTGCACTAATGTGTATTCATGTGTTACTTTCACTTGAGTTATGTTTCTGCTACACAAAGTATTTGGGTTGAGTTTACAAAGAAAGTTCTGTTGGTCTAACTGGTCAAACATAAAGGTCCCATTGCATGGAATATTTTATTATTTTAAAATGTTTCCTGGGGTGCCCTTATAATGTTAGTATGTTTTTTAGATCAAAAGTTGTTATAATTTAGAAATAAAAGGCATATTTCCTAGCCTGATTTCATCCTCTGATTTGAACGCTCTGTTTGAAGGGGCGTGTCTGCTGTGAGACTTCAGTGTAAACGCCCACTGCTGTGATTGGCTGACATGCTTGCATATGAAATATCTCGCAGTACATGTGGAACTCTCTCGAAAACTTTTACTATTACAGCTATTATACGTTTTTACTATTATAGCTATCGGGATTAACGAATCGTGAGAAGTTTAAGTATTTAGATCTATTCCCATCACATAAAAGGTTGCAGTGATGAGCATTGAGCAGATAACAGCCTGTTGATCGCGTGAATGAAGATCTTATCAGTGCAACACAGTTTCTGTAATCTCATTAATGCTTTCACCAATGCAAACATGAGGTAAGTACAGTAAGAGCTTCGTTGTGCAGTGTAACAGTGTCATTGATTTCATAACGAGTTTTGGCAAGTGTCCAGATAAACTCGCGCTGTGTGATTGACAGCTTGGGCGATTGGAAAGGGATTGTTCTTTGATCACTTTATGTATATTAATCACCGTTTAAGTACGATTATTTTCATCCTACTAAGACAAACGACGTGAAGTTGATATTTTAGTCACTGGCTTGATTTACTGATGCATAAACAGTATTGAACGATTTTGAGAGAAAGATTATCTGTCTGAACTTGAACAATTACACATCAGAAATTCACATAACCCACTGGTTCTTCAGAGGCTCGGATGAAGGAACTAAAAAAATACTTTGAGTTCATTTGTACATCCAAACACTGAGCAACTGCCATGCTTCGCTCATTTGCAAGCCATGATGTCTCTCGAGGAAAAACCAATATCGCGCTTGCACAGCTCATTTTCTCATGGGCGGCCAAATTCTCTTTGTGGGCAAAGCAGAGAAAGGGGAGGTAACCTTTCCCCTTATGACGACATAAGGGGAAGATTTCTAGATTCGCCCGTCTGAGCTTTCATTTTCTCAAAAATACCCAGGGCTTGGTTTACACCCATCAAAATGTCTAGCCACCGGGGGACCATAGGCAGGCTAGGGGAACTCATATTCATGTTAAAAAACCTCATAAAGTGAAATTTTCATGCAATGGGACCTTAAATTAAAAGTACATTTTCTACATCAGGGATCTTCAACTCCAGTCCTGGAGGGCTGAAGTCCCGCAGACTTAAGTTCCATCTCTAATTAAACACACCTGTCTGTAATTTGCAAGTAAATCTGAATGAGATTCGCTTGTGTGAGGATATTTGGAGGGCCAGTGTCCTAAACTCAGCAGGACACTTGTCCTCCAGGACTGGAGCTATATATATATATATATATATTAGGGGTGTAACGATACGCGTATTCGTATCGAACCGTTCGGTACGAGGCTTTCGGTACGCATTACGTACCGAACGGTTCGTTGGACCATTTTTTCTGCCGACCAAAATTTCGTTATTTCAAATGAAGGCGCGTCGCGGGTGGCAAGCGCGCTCATAGAGGCAGGCGCGACCACAACGTCAACTGGCAAATGCAATGCAAGGAACGAAACTGAGCTACTCTTATTGTGTTTGTGTGGACCGTTTATCAGTTTTGACCTGTGAAGCGGGACTCGCGAGCCCTATGCGCGAGCCTGATCAAGCAACACCACACAGCGCTAAGAGATTCAGACCAGTAAAGAAAGCATTTGAATTTCAAATGCTTTTTGAATTCGCCACTGAAGTAATAACATCGCTGCGAGATCTAGTGAGAAACATGCACATTTCTCTGTTATTAACGGATCAAACAGCGCTGACGTGGAAACCAGGAAGAAACATTGTGCCATGAATGAACTGGCCGGTGTCCACAGATCAGCAACATTCACCGTGGAATGGATTTGCTGTAGTAACACTAACTGCAAGGTATGGAAGTTTGTCAGGAATAGTGCGTGGGCTATAATGCTTTCAAGTAACATTACGTCTGTTTTATTTTTACATTATGAATACAATTGCTGCCCTCAAATGTTAATCTGAACTAAAATAAACCTTTGTTTATAACTAGCCTACTACTACAATATTACATTTCATTTTGTCCAAGGAGCTGTTTTGTTTTATGCTCATAAGAAAAGTCAAGTATAGCTCCATTATTGCTCAGTAAAAAAAAAGCAAAAAAAAAAAAAATTCATACTTTATGATGTTAGTTTCATCATAAATAAAAAAATAAAATAAAAAAAATGTAATGTAATTCAAGGAAATTTCTCTGGCATTTATTTATTTTTGCTGTAGCCTATGGAAAACGTACCGAACCGAACCGTACCGAACCGTGACACAAGTGTATCGTATCGAACCGAACCGTGAATTTTGTGAACCGTTACACCCCTAATATATATATATATGATGAAGTACTTTATTACATAAACCAATCTTATTGACTAAAATGACATCAACACCTGCCTTAGAGTTGGACTAGTTTTACTGTTAGCTTGGTTATGTTCACAAAGTATGAAACTAGAAAAAAAACCTGAATGTGCATTGCATCTGCTTCCGTATATTTATACCCACACTGCGGGGCAGAACGGAGATGCAAATCTTGCACGCCAATATGCATTGGCCGAAAATACAAGTACTCAGAACTGCAGTATTTACACTAACAGTTTGCATAGAGTGGGTAGAAGCACAGAGCTTAAATAGACAAACTTATGCAAGCAAATGATAGACAGGTATAAGTAATCAAACCATAATGAGTCTGGGCAATGGGTTATAGGAGATGTAGTTCATGGTGGAGACGCTAAAGAGTCAGAAAGAATGTCCTCTGGTGGAGATCATGGAGAACTCTAGCTGGTGGACGTCACAGAAATGAAGGTGACACAAATCTACAGCATGAATGTCTTAAAGATTTGGAAAAGGGGGAAAAAACTTGTATTTCTAGAAACCTTGTGTCACTATTTTGGATGACACAACAAAAACAAATTGGCATATTTTTTGGATTATTTTTGTTTGTATTTAAAATTATCCAAACACAAAGACGATTTATAAATATAGTTTAAAAAAAAAGCAAACGTAGGAGAAAAAAAGCAACAGTCGTTAATGTAGGACTGGTCAGTAAAACTTTAAAGACGGCTTAGAAAAGGGTAATTTGTCATGAAAATATGTTTATAAAATGATAAAAGAGTGCAGAATTTAAACATTTTCACTTTTTGCCTTAAACTTTTGGACCCCACTGTATACACATCTCCAAGAGGGCAGTTATATTTGTGGTAGGCTTATGAAGGGAAAAACATCATTTTTCTATTTCCCAAAATGTTGTGAAACACAAACCTCAGTATGTTAAGTTGACAGTTTGGACTCTTTAGTCCAGCAAAAAGCAGCTTTTCTCCCGGATCCTGCAGGTGATTGTTACTCAGGTCCAGCTCTCTCAGGGGGGAGTTTGATGATTGTAGAGCTGAGGCCAAAATGTCACAGTGCTGATCTGTGAGATTACAGCCTGCCAATCTGAAAACAGCAAGGACTCTGGTTAAAATGCATGCTGTTGTGCTGATGTCCCCTTATGCAAAGACAATATATTTCCATACACGTATTTATGATCAATATATTAAATGGTTTAAATATATTGGAAATATACAGAATATATTGCGTTAATATATTAAAATATAATGAACAAGGAATTGTCACTTTTCATAAATTGAAAAATATGTGACAATATATATATTATTGCACTAATGTGTATTCATGTGTTACTTTCACTTGAGTTATGTTTCTGCCACACAAAGTATTTGGGTTAAGTTTACGAGGAAAGTTCTGTTGGTATTACTTAAGTCTAACTGGTCAAACATAATAATATACATAATAAAAATATAATATAAACAAAATAGTCATTCAAATAGTCGCCCCAATTATTTTTGAGATAAACCAAAGCAATATTTTGCTTGAGAATGTGTTATAAATAATTGAGAAATTTAAGGCAACACGTTTCCAAACTAAAAAATATTGCCTTGGTTTAGCAAAAAAAATGTAGGCAACTATTTAGATGGGAATTCTGAGTCTTTTGAACTCAAATAATTTTTGTTTGACCAATTAGACTTTACATGTTTTCAACATTTACATTACATTATTCAGCATTATTCAATATCGTAATATATTTTAATGCAATACATTATTCCCCATCATCGCACATTTTGGAGGTCTCTCACATCAGTCACACTCAATTCAATTCTTGCAGTCTCTACTAATGAACTACTGAGTTAAATCGGGTGTGTTAGATGAGGGAGACATCAAAACTGTGCAGTATTGGGGGACCCAGGACAGGTTTGAGGAGCACTTACTTAGTTAACCCAATTCACCATAAAATATAATTTTCCTTTAACATTCACTCTCTGTTCAAAATTAAAACAAAAGATTTTACTTAATTAAAAGTACATGATGTACATCAGGGATCTTCAACTCCAGTCCTGGAGGGCTGAAGTCCCGCAGACTTAAGTTCCATCTCTAATTAAACACACCTGTCTGTAATTTGCAAGTAAATCTGAATGAGATTCGCTTGTGTGAGGATATTTGGAGGGCCAGTGTCCAAAACTCAGCAGGACACTTGTCCTCCAGGACTGGAGCTATATATATATATATATATATATATATATATATATGATGAAGTACTTTATTACATAAACCAATCTAATTGACTAAAATGACATCAACACCTGCCTTAGAGTTGGACTAGTTTTACTGTTAGCTTGGTTATGTTCACAAAGTATGAAACTAGAAAAAAAACCTGAATGTGCATTGCATCTGCTTCCGTATATTTATACCCACACTGCGGGGCAGAATGGAGATGCAAATCTTGCACGCCAATATGCATTGGCCGAAAATACAAGTACTCAGAACTGCAGTATTTACACTAACAGTTTGCATAGAGTGGGTAGAAGCACAGAGCTTAAATAGACAAACTTATGCAAGCAAATGATAGACAGGTATAAGTAATCAAACCATAATGAGTCTGGGCAATGGGTTATAGGAGATGTAGTTCATGGTGGAGACGCTAAAGAGTCAGAAAGAATGTCCTCTGGTGGAGATCATGGAGAACTCTAGCTGGTGGATGTCACAGAAATGAAGGTGACACAAATCTACAGCATGAATGTCTTAAAGATTTGGAAAAGGGGGAAAAAAATTGTATTTCTAGAAACCTTGTGTCACTATTTTGGGTGACACAACAAAAACAAATTGGCATATTTTTGGATTATTTTTGTTTGTATTTAAAATTATCCAAACACAAAGACGATTCATAAATATAGTTTAAAAAAAAGCAAAACGTAGGGGAAAAAAATATATGTTTATAAAATGATAAAAGAGTGCAGAATTTAAACATTTTCACTTTTTGCCTTAAACTTTTGGACCCCACTGTATACACATCTCCAAGAGGGCAGTTAGATTTGTGGTAGGCTTATGAAGGGAAAAACAACATTTTTCTATTTCCCAAAATGTTTTCTTCTTGAACATGCTTGACGGGGGTCTGTACTAATTATCATCAGTGTGAAACACAAACCTCAGTATGTTAAGTTGACAGTTTGGACTCTTTAGTCCAGCAAAAAGCAGCTTTGCTCCCGGATCCTGCAGGTGATTGTTACTCAGGTCCAGCTCTCTCAGGGGGGAGTTTGATGATTGTAGAGCTGAGGCCAAAATGTCACAGTGCTGATCTGTGAGATTACAGCCTGCCAACCTGAAAACAGCAAGGACTCTGGTTAAAATGCATGCCGTTGTGCTGATGTCCCCTTATGCATATACGTATTTATGATCAATATATTAAATGGTTTAAATATATTGGAAATATAAAGAATAATATATTGCGTTAATATATTAAAATATAATGAACAAGGAATTTTTTACACTTTTCATATATTGAAAAATATGAGACAATATATTTATTATTGCACTAATGTGTATTCATGTGTTACTTTCACTTGAGTTATGTTTCTGCCACACAAAGTATTTGGGTTGAGTTTAGGAGGAAAGTTCTGTTGGTATTACTTAAGTCTAACTGGTCAAACAAAATATAGATAATAAAGATATAAAATAAACAAAATACTCATTCAAACAGTCGCCCCAATTATTTTTTAGATAAACCAAAGCACTATTTTGCTTGAGAATGTGTTAGAAATAATTGAGAAATTTACGGCAACAGGTTTCCAAACTAAAAAATATTGCCTTGGTTTAACTAAAACAATCGAGGCAACTATTTTGATGGGAATTTTGAGTCTTTTGAACTCAAATAATTTTGTTTGACCAATTAGACTTTACATGTTTTCAACATGTACATTACATTATTCAGCATTATTCAATATACCGTAATACAAACCCGATTCCAAAAAAGTTGGGACACTGTACAAATTGTGAATAAAAAAAGGAATGGAATAATTTACAAATTTCATAAACTTATATTTTATTCACAATAGAATATAGATAACATATCAAATGTTGAAAGTGAGACATTTTGAAATGTCATGCCAAATATTGGCTCATTTTGGATTTCATGAGAGCTACACATTCCAAAAAAAGTTGGGACAGGTAGCAATAAGAGGCCGGAAAAGTTAAATGTACATATAAGGAACAGCTGGAGGACCAATTTGCAACTTATTGGTCAATTGGCAACATGATTGGGTATAAAAAGAGCCTCTCAGAGTGGCAGTGTCTCTCAGAAGTCAAGATGGGCAGAGGATCACCAATTCCCCCAATGCTGTGGTGAAAAATAGTGGAGCAATATCAGAAAGGAGTTTCTCAGAGAAAAATTGCAAAGAGTTTGAAGTTATCATCATCTACAGTGCATAATATCAGTCCCCACGTGATTCTGTTATTTTTTACAAATTATTAACCAATCTAAAGTGTTGAAAATAGCTTGAGAGCAAATCTCTCAACTCCATTGGACACTTCAACTGTCTGAGAATCCTCGTAACTCCACCTCTTCTTCACTCCGCGGCGGGAGCCTCCGCGGCATTTTGTCTCCTCAGGATTGGAAGTAGCAACGATTAAGAAATCCTCGTCGAGCAACACGTAAAGCAAGCCTTAACTCTGATTTTATCTGTGTTAAACTATGATATCAGTTATTGATGTATTTTAAATGTCTACTTATTACTAGACGTATTATTACTAGGCTTATTATACGTGTGCATTGAAGTTTTAAAATGTATCTAATATAATACTTGAATTGAATTCAATGTTTTGGATACCAGCATTAAATTATTGTTTTTATTATTATTTTACTGACTCGAAGTTGGCACTGTGCATGTAAAATACCCCAAGTAAAGTAGCAGGTTTTATTTATGGGAGAAAAACCTGGGGAAAACCTTATGGGAGGTCTGTCTACTGGTGCCAAGTAAGCCTATCTTTGGATAACTCTGTCTGTTTTTTAGACAATAACGAGTGAAAATAGTTAGGTTAGATACATTTGAGTAGGCTTGTTTTGTTAAAAATCGACAGCTGTAATGTTTCGGTGCAGAAGGAAGCCCGTGAGCCACGGAGGTAAGTTTACGTGCAGATTAGGCTAATTTCCGCCTATTAGACAGCCCAGTCACCTCATCGTTTTTTGTTCTGCTTCACTTATAGCTCTTAAACCTTTAAAATGGAGTTTAGGAAGATGTATGTAACCACAGTCGTTAGCTTTTGTTAACTATTGAAGCCTTTTCTCTTGTCAAAAGGCTCAACGCGACCGCAGACTTTATTCGCATGCATATATTAATTTCCGCCTATTTTAGACAGCCTAGTATTTTGGTATTGCATCACTCATATCTCTTAAACGTTTAAAATGGAGTTTAGGAAGATGTATGTAACCACAATCATTAGATTTGAATAGCTCTTAAAGCCTTATCTCTTGTCAAAAGGCTGAACGCGACCGCAGACTTTGATAAACACTGCTGGCAGCAGCGACGTCTGTGTCCGTACCGTTCTTATCAATGACAGCGTAACCTTGTATCTCCCTGCTCCCAAGTCATAAATCTTGTATCTCCGATTAAACATGATAATACCAACTTTAACGATACAATGTTTAATAACTAAAAAAATATGCCTTTTTTTAATTTCCTGAAAAATAATGGTTTTGGAGATACGAGGATTCTGCCCGACAGCGACGATATGATGAAGTACTTTATTATATAAACCAATTATATTGACTAAAATGGCATCAACATCTGCCTTAGAGTTGGACTAGTTTTACTGGTAGCTTGGTTATGTTCACAAAGTATAAAACGTATAAGTATAAAAAAAAAAGAAGTGTTTTTGAACACAAACCCCCATAAAACTCATCAAACCTCTGTCACAACTTCTGTCAAATATAATTATGTTTATATTTTCACACTTACAGAGCTTTTCTGCAGTTCCTCACAGCAGGAAACAGTCTCAATGTACCCTCTTTTGATTTGAATTTGTACTTCATAAAGTCAAACTCATCCATCACCTCCTCTGACATCATGATCATGTTTGCCAAAGTTGAGCATTGTGCAAGAGAAAGACTTTTTCTTTTTGTTTCAGAGTTTAAAAATGCCTGCATTTCTTTAAGAACAGAATGATCCTTCATCTCAATCATACAGAGTGACAGATTCATCCATCTTTCAGGACTGACATTGTTTTTTTTACCTCGTTTGAGGTTTTGGATTATTTTCTTGATGCTCTCTGGGTTGTTCTCTGTGTGAATCAGCAGATCCTGTAAGAGTCTCTGGTTGGACTCCAGTGAGATACCATGAAGAAATCGAAGTAAAAGATCCAGGTGTCCATTTTTACTCTTCAAGGCTTTATTCATAACTCCCTTCAGGAGCTCGTCCAGAGGAACATTCTCACACTGAGTTCTGGACTTTCCTGTGAGGAACTCTTTCAGAACTTCACAGTTCTTGTGTAAATAGCAGAAAAACACATACAGTGCTGCAAAAAACTCCTGAAAGCTCAGATGTACAAAGCTGTAAACCTTCCTGTGATAAATCACAGATTCCTCTCTAAAGATCTCAGTGCAAATCCCCGAATACACTGAGGCGTCAGTGACATCTATGCTGCTCTCTCTCAGGTCCTCCTCATAGAACATCACATTGCCCTTCATCAACTGATTGAAAGCCAGTTCAGCAAGTTTCACAATCACGTCTCTGTTGGACTGCAGGAGTTTCTCTGGATCTCTCTCTTCATACTTCTGGTTCCTCATATGAGTTTGAATGAGGAGGAAGTGGATGTACATTTCAGTCAGAGTTTGAGGGATTTCTGCACTGAGATCTTGTTTCAGGATGTTTTGAAGCACAGTGGCTGAGATCCAGCAGAAGACGGGTATATGGCACATGATGTGGAGACTTCTTGCTTTTCTGATGTGTGAGATGATTCTGCTGGCTTGATGCTCATCACTGATTCTCTTCCTGAAATATTCCTCCTTCTGAGGGTCATTGAATCCCTGAATTTCTGTCACACGGTTGATGTAGTTTGAGGGGATCTGATTGGCTGCTGCTGGTCTGGTGGTGATCCAGATGAGAGCAGAGGGAAGCAGATCTCCTTTCATGAGGTTTGACATCAACACACCCACTGATGAAGACTCTGTCACATCAGAAACTTTCTCACTGTCTGAAAACTTCAGTGTCAATCTGCTTTCATCCAGACCATCAAAGATGAACACAACTGTACATTCATCATAAATCTTTGAGTCCAGATCTTGAAGTTCAGGATGAAAGTCCAGCAGAAGTCTGTGAAGACTGTACTGATGATCTTTAATCAAGTTCAGCTCTCTAAATGGAAGCACAAACATCAAATCTACATCCTGATTGGCTTTTCCCTCGGCCCAGTCCAGAATGAACTTCTGCACAGAGACGGTTTTTCCAATTCCAGCGATGCCTTTAGTAAGAACAGTCTTGATTTGGTCTTTCTTCTCTCTTCTCATCTCCTCATATCCAGGTTCAGGTGAAGGATCAAAGATGTCATTGCAGTGGATTGGAGTGTCTTGGAGTGTCTTGTAACTTTTCTCCATCTGTAACACCTCATGTTCTTCATTCACTCCTTCACTCTCTCCCTCTATGATGTACAGCTGTGTGTAAATCCTGTTCAGGAGGGTCTGATTCTCTTGTAGTTTGATTCCCTCAAAAACTCTCTCATATCTGTTCTTCATGCTGGTTTTGTGCTGGTCTTTGACTCTCTGAAGATCATCATGCACTGGTTGGAGAGAATTGAGCTGCAGGGCTGCTTCTGTGTCATGATGACTGATGTGTTTCTGACAGGAGGATGTGCTGGTCTGACAGGACACATATCTGATCTGGTCAGATCTCCAATCACTGAAAAAAAAAAACATTATGATGAACAGAAAGACAAAAACTAAAGAGAGAATTTGTTTAAATGTCTCTAATATTAAATTATCCTATTTGAAATCATACCACAAACACATTTAGAAAGAAGTGTTTGATTAATAGACTATAATATGATTACTGTCCATATAACGCTGATGCAGAAAACACATGTGACATAAATACAGTGTCATATAGACATATACAAGAGAAATGACAGGGAAGCATATAAAAACAATATTTAACAAAGGCCCTGCCGACTCTCTTTACATCACAATTTCAGTTTCTGTTGTATTTGTTGTTAAAAAAAGAGAACATGATCTCAGTTTATGATTTTCTTATTCTGTTTAAAAAACTTTATTGCATATATCCCTCTTGGTGTTTGTGTGAACACTCTGTGTTCTTGTGTTGAATGTCTCACTCTACATGAATATACTCACAGACGGTCGCTGGGCGCTGCTTCATCACTGAGATCAGGGGGCTGTAGAGGAGATGCTGCTCTCTTTCTCTTCCTGCTGAAGATACTGGGAGAAAGAGAGAAGATTTCAGATTGTTTCTTTGCAGATTATCTGTGTGCTCCAATAAAATAACACCAATACTGGTTTATAGAGCAGTACTTGTATAACATGTAAAGTAAACCGAGATTTTGTCAACAGTAAGACAAACTTCAAACTAGTACACATGAAATGTAAGAAAGCTAAACTAAGCCAGTATGCATGTTCATTTTCATGTTGTTTTAATGCAATACTGTTAATGAAACCTCTGTTTTCTCTTTAAAATATTATATATTATGTATAAACTAATAAATGTTAATTGAATGAAGCAGACACAGATCACTGTTTTCCTTGATTTTTTTCCCCGAAATATGTGACAAAAAACATTTTAAGTTTAAACTGACCAAGGACGTCGCGATTACCTGATTTCAATTAACCGCGATTAAAACAGTCACAGTTATTAAACCATAATAATTTGAACGATACCGTTAAAAAACGGAAGAAAAAAAAAAAAACATGAAAAAGAGTCTTTCGTACTGAGATTGAGCACGTGCTTCACGCGTCTGCCTGAATGCTCTGTGAGGCTGTTACTAGTGAGTTCACAAGGTGATTATCTGGGTAAAGCATAAACTTCCAGCACGAGTGAAACTCTCAAAATGTAAACATGCAGGAACAACATGATCTCCTGGACTTGCATCTGCTGAATAAGCAAAATTAAATAAGCTATTTAGAAGTCCTTTGACTATCTAAAAAATAATTGAGGAGTGGTTGAAGACAGTATTCAACATGTAAAACATGCAGATGAAAAGTGTCATCAAAAGCAGCGAACACATCTAAAATGTTACAGCACCTGAAGGATCATCACTATCCAGAGTTTCATGCCCAGATGAGGGTAATAATTTTACAAACATAGTAAATGTTTAATTTACTACCGTTCAATAATTGGCAAGATATTTACTTTGTTATTGTGATAAGAACAAGGTCTCAGCTTTCAAATTCGGAGAATTTTATCATGAAATTCAAACGATAAATGCAATTTATATAAATTTGTAGATCGCTAAAGCCACATATTTGTTCAAGAGGAAACACAGAGCGCACCAGAATCAATCATCTCTCCCACTTTACACTTAAGTGTCGTGCTGTCCAACACTTTAGTTACGATTTCTCCCATTTGCGTGCTTTTGATGTGCTTATTGTAAGGGCGGGCACAGCGACTGTATAAGCAAATATAAACTAGAGAGATTTAGGAGAAAGCCAGGACAAGTGGTCACTCAGTGAACACGGTGGTTTTTGCTTAATACCCAGTTCTGTTGGTGCTTAGATTATTATTTGCTACTAGGAAGGACTATTTTTGATTCTCTGCTTATTTTTATTTTTTACTATTATAGTAATCTGTATTTTATTAGACACATTGCTATTTTGAATAACAGCCGCGTTTGCTGAGTGTTGCTATTTTTTTACTGCAATTTTACTGTTGTGCTGTCCATCACTTTAGTTTTGATTTCTCCCATTTACGGGCTATTTGCTTTTGCTGAGCTAATTTGAAGGGTGGGCACAGCTGTCCTCACTCAAGCGTTGGAAAGCAGTATATGTATGTAGTGTGTCTCGTGTTCAGCCTCCTCGTGTGAAGACTGACTCGGGTAAAGACCTGCAACTCTACCTGTGCGACTCCACCGAGCAAGGACACCGGTATCACACTTAATTATCTTCGTTTACCCTTTCCTTTCCCACTTCCTTTTTCTCTTACTCAACATGTGCTGTAACATTAAATGACCTTAGTCCGATAGCATTAACATCCCTTATAATGAAATGTTTTGAGAAATTAGTAAAAGATGAATTATTAGACAAAACTAAGGATTTGTTAGACCCTCTTCAGTTCGCATATAGAACAAAGCGAGGTGTCGAAGATGCAACAGCAACTCTACTAAACATGGTATTGCAGCACCTGGAGGGTAGTAAAACTCACGCTAAGCTCTTATTTTTTGATTTCTCATCTGCTTTTAATTCTCTACAACCCCATATTTTAGCAGATAAGTTAATTACTAATTTTAGTCTGGATCTTAATTTGGTAGGTTGGGTCTTAGATTTTTTAACTGAACGAACTCAGAAAGTGAGTGTAAATGGTAGTCTTTCAGCCCCCTTGACAACATCCACAGGTTCTCCTCAGGGATGTGTTTTGTCTCCCTTATTGTATATTTTATATACAAATGATTGTCTAAGCAAACATAAAAATAGGTACTTCCTAAAATTTGCAGACGACACAGTTATTGTGAGTCTTTTAGAAGAAAATGAAACGTGCCATGGTCCAGTGGTTGATTTCGTGAAGTGGTGTGATGATGCCTGTTAGCAGATAAATGTATCCAAGACAAAAGACATGAGTATTGACTTCAGAATATAAACACATCCTTCCCAAGACACATTTGTTAAGTTCAATAAGGTGGAATGTGTGGACAGTTACAAATATCTGGGGACAATTATTGATAAAAGATTGCGGTTTGATTTGAACACAGAGGCCCTGTGTAAAAAGGGACAGCAGCGCCTTTACTGTCTTAGAAAATTAAGATCGTTTAACATAGACAAAACACTGATGGAATTGTTCTACAAGTCTTATATAGAGCCAGTGTTGTCATTTTCCATTAGCTGCTGGTTTGGAAATCTTAGTGTAAAATACAAAAATGCACTAAATAAATTAGTCAAAAACAGTGGGAAGATTATAGGTAGAGCAAAGAAGCTTGACAGCTCTGTTTAACAGAAATGTCTTGAGTCGAGCCCATTCTGTGCTTTTAGACAGTGAACACCACTTATATCCAGAGTTTCTTATGTTGCCATCAGGTCGTCGCTATAGATTACCAAAGATTAAAAATAATCGATACAAATATTCTTTTGTTCCGAGTGCAATCAGACTATTAAATAAGTCTTAAAGGTATTTATTAGGGTTTTTTATATTTTTATATTTTAGGTAGGCCTACTCTTTGTATTTTTTGTAATTTGTAATATGTGTTGCTATTTATTATCATGATGTACTGTATGTGTCAGTTTGTTGTCTGTTTGCCTGTGCTGCAACCAAATTGCCCAAAAGGGATCTTAATAAAGCTTGACCTTTCAGTGCATTCCTGTTGTGTCTAAACAACGCTCTATCATCACACACAGAAGGCGGCGCAATACTGCTAATCTGCGTCCTATTTGCTCCTCCTCTCACACACCTCTCTCTCTTTCTCTGTGGGTCTCTGGAATTGTCAGACAGCAGTCAATAAAGCTGACTTCATTCCAGCCTTTGCAACTCAATCTACTCTCAATATATTGGGCTTGACTGAGACCTGGAATCTAGGGCTGCAATCTCCCAGTCGATTAGTCGATACGTTCTGGCTTGAGCAAAATTCTGATTGGTCGATTTTTTGCCGTGTTCATTTCATCAGTTGGAAAGCACTAATTGCTAATGGGGGTGGTTTCAGAGCACCCCTGTTTCACAGGTAACAGTCTGTCTTCAGAACACCCCCCTTGTTTTCACTTTTGGATTAGCCCAACCCACTGGAGAAGAGAGACAGATTGAAGAAAGTAGGCTATTAGACTATTTTTCAGTTATGCACTATTTCGTTTCTGCTCTTGATCTGGTTTGTTTAATAAATATTCTTTTTTTAGTGGACGTGCCTTTTGTGTTTAAGAGTAAAAGCTTTAAGTTAAGAGTCTATTCGTGTCTCAGCCGCGAAGCTGAGCTCCTATGTTCATGCGAGCTGCACAGAGCGGCCGAAATGATAGTGTCTGTCAGTTATTATAATACATATGACAAAAACAATTGTCTAAATTATGTTGCATATTCCTCAAAAGTTCTTGTGATGATATCACTAGTTGACAACATAGGACTATTTTCGGAAATCATAAGCTATGATATTGCGCAGGTGCACGTGTGACTTGAGAGAGCCGACAGACTTGTGTGTCAGACTCATTTCAGTGCAAAATAATTAGGTCAAAAATGATTTAATATACTGCAAATAGCCTACTAGTTTTTTATGTTTATTTATAATTCATTTAGGCGGACAAAAAAGCCACCAAGTACTGCAGTGCGCAGCTAATTAATTTAACGTTTTTTTTTTTTCCTAACATAATTTTTAGTCGATTTTTAGTCGAAAATTTTCTTTGATTTTCTTTGGTTGATTACAGCCCTACTGGATTCGTCCAGAAGACTCAGCAACCCCTGCTGCTCTCAACAACTTCTCTTTCTCTCACTCCCCTCACCAGTCTGGGATGGGTGGGGGTACAGGTCTTCTCATTTCTAACAATTGGAAATACTTAACTCACTCTTCTCTATGCACTAACAATTTATTTAAATATCATGCTATTACACTTACAACTCCCATTAAGACTGATATTGTAGTTATTTACTACCCCCTAGGCTAACTGGAAACCTTTGTAGAGGAGCTGGATGTGCTGCTGTACTCTTTCCCTGAGGATGACACCCCACTTGTAGTCTTTGGCGATTTCAACATTCATCTAGAGAAGCCTTATAAAACAGACTTCATCTCTCCTAGCCTCATTCGATCTCAAACGGTCATCACCTCATGTACTAACAAATCAGGCAACCAACTTGATCTTATTTACACACGCAACTGCATCCCAGACAACATTTTGGTGAAACCTCTGCACATTTTTGATCATTTCTTCATTACTTCAATCTTTTTACTAAATGCCTAATCCTGGCTTAATCTAAGTCCCGTCTGTGAAACCAGGCCATAATGTTTTATAAAATGTTCATGGGTTTTAGTCACCATTAGACACATTTTTAGAGCCACTTGTTTTTCCTGAATGTGATGTTAATTCCTGTTCAAACAGAGTGGGGTCATAAATAAAAATATTTGCATGTAAACTGAAGGTTTAAAGTTGTTTACTTTATGAGACTTTTTGATTCAAAACCATATTAATTGCATCCCTACCTTGTTTTTTTATTGAAAGGAGTAAAACAGACAAAAAACTGGCATAGAATCCTGCTGTACATAAAGCAAGATTGGTTTGATATTGTTTCTATGTTGATTCAATGTTAAAATTAACGTAATTTTTTAAATGTTGGCGGGCAGCAAGCGCACTCATAATGGAGAAGACGCTGGCGCGACCACCACAACATTGCCCAACATCACATGGCAAACGTAATGAAAGCTGAACGTAACTGCGCTACTCAGGGACGGATTATGGTGATGATGTGCCCTGGGCACGGATGTGTCAAAGGCCCCCTTCACCAATTTTTTGGACAACAGTGTTGCACCTGTATGCACAGGCGCCGCAATAGGGCAGGCAAGCCAGGCATTTTAAGGGGGCCCCCGAGGGCTGATCATTTAAACAATCAGAAATGTTAATATAAAGATGCAGCAACATCTCTGCATCCCCCTTAGTGGGGCCCCTCTCTCGTTACGCTCGTTATGCTTTTACCTTTTTCAAACTGGTGCAGCGCTTACTCGCGGTAGGTAGAAAATGCATGATTTTATTACATGAAAAGTGTTTCCTGATAGTTTGTTGCACAAGTGTTTGTGCGGAGTGTGCAGCGCGCACTGCATGGCAGGCGTCGGCGCGAACACTTGCATTTTCCTATCAACAGTGGAAACAACTTGAAATACTCAATCTTTTCTGGTCATATACAGAAAAGAATAATGCATCAGTCGCAAGTAGCAACTTTTATTTTTGTAAACTCACAATAACAAGAAAACGTTGTGCTTTTGTAAAATAAAATAAAACAAACAGGGCGCGCTTTCATGGTCTCCGTGGCGTGAACTGGAGCGCGTCTAAAAAATGAACTGAAACACGGTGTATAGCATCACAGACATGATGAATATTTCTATATAAAGCTTGAAATGTCCACTTTTAAACGAAAACATTTAAATCGAAAGCAAATACCGGCTGATTAGGCTGATATGATATGAAAGGTGCATTTCTCTCTAAAGGCGCATCCACTTTACAGCGGACATATAGATATGTTTGCAGCCGACACTGATTTAGATTTTTTTTTTTATTATTAAACAATAAAAATGTCTAGTTTTTTTTTGTTTTTTTTGACATATTATCATTAGCCTGCTTTTGCGGCAAGATTTATGCATGCGCTTGAGCGCGGAATAGGCTATATGCCTCCATGCACTCAGTATTTAAGCAGAAATTAATATTAACGTGAGATTAGTCGTCTAATTGCTTAAATGAATGACTACTAGTCGACTAGAAAAAAAATATTTTTTTTTTTAAAGCTGGAGATTGTTGGTAGCTTTTGTAGTAATTGAGCTTCTCTTGCTTCTTTGTCCTTTTAGTGCTTTCTTTTTATTGATCCACTTGGTTGTGGTTTTAAACTCATTTTTGTTTTGGTTTTTGAGTAACCGTCTTCTACGCGTGACTTTTATATTACGTAATGCTTTTCACTCGCCTCTAGATGTCCCTCTCAACAGCGCAGCAATACATTAAAATGATTTATTTGATTTATTTACTTGTTAATACTTTGCAACTGCAAACAAAATAATCACATTATTCCTCAATATTTAACACAATTTTACTGAAAATAAAATTAAAATTAAAATAATAATTTGAAAAGAATAGACAAAGTAAATTTGACAGGGCCCCCTGCTGGCCCAGTGCCCTGGGCAAGTGCCCAGTAGGCCCGTGCGTTAATCCGTGCCTGGCGCTACTCATTATTTTGTGCTTCATGGAGCGTTTATCAGTTTGGACCAATGCAGCGCGAGACAATCTTGATCAAGCGACACTGTTACACAGCTCTCTGTACTCATAAAACGAGGCATTGGAAAGTTTGTAAGTACATCGGGAGTTTATTTAAATAACACTTGCCTGATGGCTTATGCTACTGCTAACCCGGACGTCAAGGTCACTTCCATGATTTGGGGAAAGCTCAAGGTCATGGTGCAAAGGACCCTAGGTTGATTTTACTCCGAACCATCCCTTAAATTCATAATACTTTTCCCCATAGCGAGCATGTGCACTCCTCTAAACTGCTGCCGCCTTTGTTCCGGCAATATTACGTTATTAACAATCCTTTATAAAATCTTTTTCCTTTGTTGATCCTCCTGATCTGCTCGTTCGTCTTTCTTCATGCGTCTTTAACAAATATCAGTGTCTCAGTCTTGAGCACGGTGCATGTGAGTTAACCATGCCCACTTATTGACATGTCGCAGTATGCATGGAATTAAAAAATGTCTGTTACAGTTTCGATTTTATACTGTGGTTACGACATATACCATCATACCACCCAGCCCTATTTTGCAGTTTATTTAGTAATTGTTAAATGCGCTTCCAATCATTATTAACCCCCAAAAGTGAGGAGTTGGACTTACGTAATTTATATGGGTCATACTTTTCAGGTCAGAAAAAAAATAAAATAAAAATCACATCCCTGGTTTGTAATAAATTCTATGTTGAATCAAATACGATTTTCCTTCTAAAGATATTTTTTGTAATGTCTATTTGATGCTTTCCTTATTTAACAAAGACTTCAAATTAAATGATCTTTTGGAGGTAATTTCTCAGTCAAATTATGTAATTATATTCAACATTTTAATCACTTGACAGCCCTATTATTAACATACTAATATTGAGAGAAAAGAACATTAGTGAGTGAATCATCATATTCAAAAAAACTTCACATCCCACTTCATGATACTCACACAGGGCCAGAGTTCACAGCAGGTCCATCACTGAGATTAGGGGGCTGATGCATGGAGTTGTTACTCTTCATACACACATGGCTGTATCCTGAAGATGGTCCATCACTGAGATAAGGGGGCTGATGCATGGAGTGGTTACTCTTCATAGACACATGGCTGTATCCTGAAGATGGTCCATCACTGAGATAAGGGGGCTGATGCATGGAGTGGTTACTCTTCATACACACATGGCTGTATCCTGAAGATGGTCCATCACTGAGATAAGGGGGCAGATGCATGGAGTTGTTACTCTTCATGGACACACAGCTGAATCCTGAAGATGGTCCATCACTGAGATAAGGAGGCTGATGCATGGAGTTGTTACTCTTCATGGACACACAGCTGAATCCTGAAGATGGTCCATCACTGAGATAAGGGGGCAGATGCATGGAGTTGTTACTCTTCATAGACACATAGCTGAATCCTGAAGATGGTCCATCACTGAGATAAGGGGGCAGATGCATGGAGTTGTTACTCTTCATGGACACATGGCTGTATCCTGAGGATGGTCCATCACTGAGATAAGGGGGCAGATGCATGGAGTTGTTACTCTTCATAGACACATAGCTGAATCCTGAAGATGGTCCATCACTGAGATAAGGGGGCAGATGCATGGAGTTGTTACTCTTCATGGACACATGGCTGTATCCTGAGGATGGTCCATCACTGAGATAAGGGGGCAGATGCATGGAGTTGTTACTCTTCATAGACACATAGCTGAATCCTGAAGATGGTCCATCACTGAGATAAGGGGGCAGATGCATGGAGTGGTTACTCTTCATGGACACATAGCTGAATCCTGGAGATGCTGCTCTCTGAATGTGAACAGACGCCTCCTCCTCTCTCTCCTCACACACACTCATTTTACAGACTTCTACTTCTCTTCTTCCTAGATAAGAGACTTCATTTCAGGCCTGTATGTGGAAATACAGAACATACAATGAATTTTGACACAATTAAGTTTCAATACTAGCTGATGACCAGAACTGAGGGTGCACAGTGACCAAAGTGGCCGGACCCAATAAGCTGTGGTTTACAGGGATTTTAGGCCAGTTAAGGGCCGTTTTTATGATGACACAAAACTACATACAGCAACACCCACTGTTGGCGCAGGAATACTTGGATAATGAGCTTACAGGTGTGTTTATATAATATTTTACAATTGCTTTGAACACAGCTCAGCCAATAATTACCTAGGACCAGAACTATCAATTTTATAATGCTGATTTCTTAGTGCATTCCTTTAGAATATTTGACTAGTATCATGACTGATCTCATTTGTGCTTTACCTAGTTTGTGGGTTTATGTTTAACACAAATGTGTCATAAATCTTGTGTTGCTCTTTAAAAAAAATTATTATTATGAAGTTGAATGATTATTCAAATACATTTTTTACGGACATTTCTCTTGCTTGTTTCTGTATTGATATATATATATATATATATATATATATATATATATATATATATATATATATATATTATATATATATATTAGAGATGCACCGATTACAATTTTCTAGGCCGATTTCCGATGTTTCATTGAGTTTGACCTGCCGATACCGATTTTAGCCGATTCCGATTAAATTTTTTCTAACCACTTTACAGCACACACAAATATTTATTTTCTATATTTTCTTTAATAGAACATTTTACATTTTGCATTGATAGATCATTTTTTGAACAGATAATCGCTATAAAATAGAACTATATAAATTACTCCTGGTGTGGGAAATACACACACATAGCCTATATATAGCCTTGCAGTATAAAGATATTTCTATATTTCTATAATTTCTGGCTAGTTTACTTTATTTATTTTTTTATAATCATAACCATACTTGCAACCAAAACTGAATAATGAAAAGTTTAAATGGGTAAATCTTCTACAAATATTTTTGAGTCTTCGTTTTCTTTTCTGACATACTGGAGTTCTTATTAAAACACACTAGACATACTTATTCTGTGCATTTTGAGCACTTTTTGTGTGAATTCATTTTTAGTTTGTCCATCAAAAGTGTGCTTTAATTTTAATTGAGCGTGAGCAGCGCTGCAAAAATAGACCTGCGCCGAAACCCGCGCTTCACTGCTGCTCACGCGCTGCTCCTGCTGCCGGTGTGAATGCACTCATTGATTAACATGCACGCTGAAAAAAATACGCGCTGCTCACATTTGCGGTGTGAAACGGCCGTAATTCACAAGGTTTCCTACATGTGCGTTCCGTGTGCACGTGTGATGCTGATGTTGCGCGATGTTAATCATGCATTTGACCGGCATAAAATCGGCATATGTCAGACTGACCGGCCGGTCGCCGGTCATGGCCGATCACGTGAAAATCGTCCAATTCCGGTCACCAGCCGATCAATCGGTGCATCTCTAATATATATATATATATATATATATATATATATATATATATATATGCATTGATTTATGTAGTTACTTTTTCTTTTTAGTTAACAGAACAACCAGCTACAAACATCGAATAGTTCCCTTTCAAGGGAACTCCCACTGCACTGCTTGGTGCTGTGGGAACGCTCTGCGTGATTGTGTCGTGAAGCATGTGTAAAATCAGTTCAATGGTGTGACGGAACATCAGAGGCGGGTGACGTCACAACCAGGAAACTATAAAGCATGCCCAAACAGTGCAGCGCTAGCTTCTATGTCTTCAGTAAGCACTATATGTGAAAGTGTATGTCTTATTTGGTGTTGTCTGCATTGTGAACAGATTCCATTACGGACACTCCGCTTTCGCCTGGTGCTCTTTGAGGAGGGTGCTCAAGCTCACGTTCCTCATTGCTGCCAAGGCACAGTGGCGATTCAGGTCATGGGAATCGCAAATGGATTTAGCAGAGGGGTTAGAGATGGGCCATGCCTTATCTCTGCCCTCACCTGGTAGATCCAGTGCCTTTTCTCAAGGTTTGGAAGCATGTGCTGCGGTTTCTTCCACCCGAGTGAGACACAAGTGCTACAATTATCTAGCTCTGAGGACTTAGATGTTGTAAGCATCAATAGAGGAGATGTTGAGGACTCGCCACCTCACTCTCCTGCAAATGAGGAGCTGGTGGAGGTTGTGACATGCCGGTTTTTCCCGATCTTCAAACCAAGGTAAGAAACTGGTCTCTTACCGAGTGAATAGTGCACAAACATCACACTATTCATCTGTATTAGGCTACAAAGAGCATGGTTATGGAGTGATGCCTAAGGTGGAAGAGATGCTAGCCAGCTCTCCCCTGAGTCTACATCGTCTCGTTCACCCCTATGTTCAGTCCCAGAGTGACCAGTTTGGTTGTTCCCTGCCGGTTTGCCGCTTCAGGGCACTTAGTTGGTCACTCGAGTAACACCAGAGGCCAGTCTTAAAAGCCCTTAAAAAGGGTTACACAATACAGTTCAGGTCTCGCCCGCACAGATTTATGGGGTTCCTGCCCACAGTGGTGGGCCCTGAGAAGGCTCTGGTCATGAAACATGAGCTAAAAACTTTGTTGGGGAAGGGGGACATAGAACGTGTACCCATCTACATTCTGAACTAAATCGACAATTGGTTGATTCTGGGTGCCAAAACCAGGTAACAGACATACAACAGAGGCCCGGGGAATGGAGGCTCCACCCCGAGATGGTGGAGCAGATATGGAGGGTGTTTGGCCAGGCAGAAGTGGATCTGTTAGCATATCGAGAGACGTCTCACTGTCCACTCTGGTACTCCCTTACGCATCCAGCTCCTCTGGTTTCACATCTGTACTAGGGATGTCAATTTTCACAAATTCCCATGATCGATCGTCATTTAAATTAACGATCAATTAATCGATTAATCGTTAGCCTTAATACTGTGATATGCGTCTGCAGTAGCTATGGCCAACAGCATGACAAGGGTCTGCAAATGCTGCTCAAATCGCTATGTTCCTCACCAAATCAATGAGAATGGTTTTAAATATAAATAAAGGGCTTGTAGGATTGTAAAATGTTTCGATGTGATTGATAATTAAATTAATTATTTAATAATCAAATATAACTACTAATACAACGTGTCACCAACGCCGCCTCATGCGCTTAGAATGTGTGAATGTTGTGGACGCGCTGAATGAATCTGCTACCGTTAAACTGGAGCACTTTGCTAGCACATTATTTATCTAAAAGAAACGCATCCTATATGAGATTAATCAGATATATTCAAAATAAACATAATATTACAAATTATATCTGCACAAAATGACGCAAATTCATGCACAAGTGAACTTGAACTAAGTTACGTGCCATTCATTCAGAACTACTCATGTTGTGGACGCGCTCTTCCTGGAGCAACGCGACACGGCAACTAAACCCAAATAATTCACAATGTTTTATTACAATATTGTTCTCTTTATAATGTTATGTAATATTACAGTCCCAATAGTCATTATTAGTCGTGCACTGCCGTTTGAGCTGCGCGCGCTGAAGCTGACGCTTTACTACAGAGTTAATTCTTAACCAAATGCATCCAATATGAGATAAATCAGATATGGATAGGCATACACAAAATAAAAAGTATTACAACTTACATTTGCACAAAACAAAAGGCTGCGAATGCACAAGCAAACTTATAGTCATGATGAAGGTGTAAAATGGTCCCAAACATAACTCCGGGGCGCTCGCTTTACATGTTTCGCGGTTGAGCAGCACGCACACGCATGAAGACCTGCTTAATCGATGATCGATAAGTTGTATCGATTAAATGTATTATCGACAATTAATCGATCGTCGATTAATCGTTGACATCCCTAATCTGTACACATTTCCCCCGATCGCTCTGCTCCTGGGAGTTCTGGAGAGGGTTCGGCGGGATCCATTTTCTCCTAATAGCCCTGCTGTGGCAATGTGTGCATGTGAGCGCTGATTAGGCTATGTATTTTAAATTGTCAATTAAAGGCTAAACGCATTATTATGATTTATGGCTTATTAATATAAGCGCGCGATTAGATGACTTATGGCTTAAATGAACGACTACTCGTCGACTAGAGAAATCTTTAGTCGAGGACAGCCCTACTGTAAAGTGACTATTGTAATGGGGTAATCAAAATAGCCTAATATAGGCTAGTTAGTTTGTGCTTTTGTTTTTATTTATTTTCATTTTTTGTTTAGTGAATTTAAATTCTGCAACAAAAAGCATACTTTTTCATTTTTAGATTGTACAATGTTAGAATGTAATGTGATTTGACCCTTTTTTGCACATCATACAGTATGTAGAATAGACTACATATTAGTTACACTATATTTGTTTCCATTGCCTTCGATATGAACATTGTGTGTAGGGAAACAGTTTTTAATAAATAAATACGTTTTTATTTTATTTTATTTTTTTATCCAAATTGATGCAGTAAATACCAAGATATACCGTTGTAATACTTGAGAAATTAGATAAATGCCAGGCAGTCTACTTGAGGCCCTGAGAGAACAAAGGACCTCTCTGGAAATTAACATTTGAACTCAACCTTGTGCACTATCGAGACGAAAGTCTCACCTCCGAGTCATCCTAATCTACATTTCATTCCCTCATCCCTCACACCCTCTCTCTCATACTCAGATCACCTGAATTCACCCAAGAAAATATATAGTTTAATGTGAATGATTATCACAGAGTATTATACATGCATACCTGCCAACCTTGCGAAAATTTTTTTGCGTACCGACGAAGGGGGGGGGGGGGGGGTGCTTGGGGGGGTATTGTATGGGCGGTTTGGACGACAACACACATGCATTATATAATTGCATTGCATATAATGTGTGCTGGTCAACTAGTCTAAAATGAAGAAATCCCTAGAACACAGTAAAAAAAAATATTACAAAATATAAAAACATAGGAACATTGTGTACAATTAAGATAGGCTAATTAATTTAATTTCCAATATCCAAATATGATACTAAATACCACAGGGAAAAGGGCTTCTATTTGTGACGTGCTGTCTTTGCATTTGAACATTGCACATTTTAAACAGGACACGCATTAGCTGAATAAATGTTAGCCAATACAAACATATTTATATAAAACATTTGATAGACAGGAGTCCAATAATAGCATAACGAATCACTTATTCTAAAAATAATATAAAGTATAAGTTCCGAATCCGACATATAATGAGGGCTGTGTTAACAGTAAAACGCCCGTCATTTAACGAATTTTAAAAGCAGGGATGGATAATACAAAATGCTTTTTGACAGAAAAAAAACAAGCAAGAACAAAATTTAAACTTAGCCCGTCAATTTTCATTTTACAATGATCTTCTCTCTCTCTGTGTGCGCGCGTCCGTGTTTGTGTTTGTGAGAGAGCTCACGCAGCACTGATACAACGGTACTTTTTAATCCATAAGTAACTAACGCGCTAGTTTTCATACAAAATAAATATGTAACATAATTAGGTACTTTAGTTATAATTAACACAATAACATAACACATACGTTTCTCAACACTGAGAATGAATGATTAAATAAACGCCTGTTTCTCCAGACTCGCGCTTATTAGTAGGCTAATCCACAAATCACAGCACTTTCATAATCACTAAGCCATAGCGATTTCAAGATTTATAGTTCAGCATTACTTGAGCATTTTATTATTTGCATGACTGAATGATGTCTTCCTCTTTTCTGAGTGACCATGAATAACTTAACGGAGTATTTTAAGATAATCCATGCAATCTGTGTGATCATCGAATCCATAAGATTAAGTTAACTCAACAATTAACTTTCCACATCGACCCCAGGCCGTTTACCTTCAGGAGTCAGAAGTACCGTACTGTAGCCTACTGTCCTCGCTTATGACATCAGTCAGACGGTGGCCGCGGGAGTGGAAGGGGGATCGAGCGGGAATCTTTATTGGTGTCGATTTTCAGTCTCTTTTTAATGATAGGCCTACGCATCTGTCAATCATCCCCGCTTGCTATTTGGGGAATGAACCCAGCGCTATGATTGGTCGAACTCTTCTTCTTTTGCTGTAGCTTGATTTGAGGACAGCGCGTGCACAGAGGCGTCACCAGGTTTTTGCGTAGTTTAGAGTGACAAATCGTATCAGCGTACTTTGAAGTCAAAATGCGTATCCGCTAAGCAAAATGCGTACAGGTTGGCAGGTCTGTACATGTCAAGGTTAAGGTCATGGTATCTTTATTTCATACCCGCAGGTAAATTTGTTTTGCAGATAAAAAGAAGAATGTATGGTATCATTTGAAATGTCTCAGTGCGACTGGTACAAATGTCTCATTTCCAAATAAGTAAAACAAAAGGTAATAAGGTTTTTAAGAGTTTAGAGAGAACTGGCACACAAAGGAAGGTGGTCTCCTGGCAAATGGTCTCATACCCCCAAAAGTTGTAACCTCTGAATGCAAATTTCCATTGTTAGCACATGTTTCCATGTGAAAGAGGTTCTGTCTATATAATGGAATGCAGCAAAGGGCTCTGAGCCTTCTGTTACTCGGATGAGCCCATGATGTTGAAGGACCTCAAAGAAATTCAGCATCATGTATTTTAATGTTGGGTTCGCCTCTCTTCTCTTTATTCCAGAGCATTTTATGTTTTGTATCGATTATCTTTGAATTGATTATGAAATTGGCATGATACATTTACCTGACATAATAAATTGTTATATTTGATTTTTCTAACCGTCTTTGACATCATTTTGTAACGACTATGGCTCGATGGTGTGAGCTTCAAAGACATTACTGACATTCCGATCTCAACAGAAAACCCGCTCTGAACACACACACACGTACACACACACACACACACACGAAAGCCACTAAAGTGCAACGTCATGCAGAAATATGGCTCTTGAATGTATACCTTCCGATATGTATGTGTGTGATTAGCTTTGCCTTATAATAGAGGTGTGTTTTGCTGGAGTAAAATCTTTAATTCTGAAGATTCAGTGAAAGAATATTCACTCCATAGTGTTGTAACCCTAACTCAGACCATAAAACTTTATGACCCAAGCCTCAAAGGCATTCCAGAACACACACACACACACACACACACACACACACACACACACACACACACACACACACTCTGGAACTTTGGAAACAGATATTCTTCCACATAACAAGCCACTGAATGTTGATATGTATTCCTATGTTTCTCAAAGTGTCGTCACTTGCCATAACGGAAACACTGACAACTTTATTGTGTGTTTAATCAAACTTTATTTGTGTGTAATTATGCATATAAGTGTAACGTTATGTGTCCCCAATCTTTACCTGTCATAATTAATATCTCTGTAATCCTCTCCCTCTCACGGAGACGAATCTTGACTGCAAGGTACAATAATATGCATTTGATTCCAGGAAATATCATATTTCTAAGTATGAATCCTTTCCCTCATAAGACATATGGTAAAAGGGGGCGTGTTTTTCTTCACACAAAGAAGACTTCTTCCCGCTACAAATCAGAAGTTTTGATTCGCTCTGTCCCCAAAACAGGGCGTAAACAGATGTCTGTTAAAAGGAAGATTCTCTCTTCTCTTCTCCCCTCTCTTCCGCTCTCAACTCATCCAACTTCTCTGGACCCTCTTCCTCGGCGCAGCGCTTCTCCAAAGGAACATCTGGAGGAGGCCCTGGCCTTCTCCATCGAGCGAGCACATGTTCGAGTCGTAGCTGCGTCTCTGCAACTAAGATTTCCAGCCTCTCCCATCCCGGGAGACGAATCTGAACTTTCTCGGTAACATCACATTCAGTGAGCCTTTCAAGCTTCCCGCGACACCGGAAGACGCAGCAGAAACAGGACACCATCCTCGCTTCTTGCATCAGCTTCAGCCTGACCAAAAAGAGCACTCGCAAGTATATTGATTCCTATAAAAGCTGTTCCAGGTGTCTAGGTCTTAGGTCTGTGGACTAAGTTACCCTCTATCTTCCCTCTATATCTTTCTTTCTTTCATTTCATGTTTTTGTGTTCGGTTAAATGTTTATTGGTTTGTTTGCATTTTTACGTACGTTTATGTTTGTAGTTTATATAATCTCTAGTGTGTGCCATTTTATTAATAAACCCATTTATACTTTTAATTGTCTCTGTGTTTGAAAACCCACCTTATAAAAGTCAATGAAACTTCAAGATCTAAGCTACAAGCTCGATATTGACTACCTTGAGTAGTTTTAATTCATAAACTCAGAAAGTTTGATATTCGCGGCCAGAAGATAAAACTTTCGTGGAGTTTAAAAGGGATACCCCTTCTTAACTGTAATGATCAGACAGTACAGAACAAGGTAATCTCGAAAATTGATAAAATAAATGTACATGCGACTTATGAATTATGACCATGCGTTATAAATATTAATATTCCCTATATTCTTGAGCTAATTCACATTTACCCCGAGTCGTTATTGCTACAATTATTATGGTGGAGAATCCAAAAGCAGTTTCAAACTTTGTTTGGTGGACAAATTCAGTTTCAGTTGAATGTGTATTATGGCTATTTAATAATTGTACGCGCGTTTTGAAGTGTGAGATAAGTCGCCAAGGCGAACTCACCCAGCTGATCGCGGGCACAAAGCCAGCCCAGCTCTGCTAAAACTGCAGTCCATGACATTACATCTGTCTCTGTAAAGACGAAGCAAAACTCTTTGCAGTTGATACATGTAACATGATTTAAACCGACTAAATGAAGACGAAGGATCTCTTTTAGGACGAAGACGTAAATCTGATAGTTTTCAGTCGTAATAGGCCTTATGATATACAATACGTTAACGATAACTCCTGGTCAGAAATTGGCCTCGCGATCCAATTTCGTAAACCTACGCAAAAATCATAAAAGTGCTATTTTGATTAATGCTTATGGGAGATGAGCAGATGATAAGTCCTGCTCACAGCTGTTCTGATGCCTGGTGTGCTCACAGCTTAAGTAAATAGATGTTCAACGCCTGTTTGCTCACAGTTTCTAGTGATTAAAACACGAAGTTTTAATGCCTGTTGTTATGTAAACCGTTTTATATGTATAATATGTAATTGGAGGCCAGTTTTATGAATTAAGAAAACGGATGATAATCCCTGTTCTCCTTCTTTAAACCGTCTCATGTGTATAATATATAATGTGTAAATTGGAGACCAGTTTTATGAATTAAGAAAAGACGATAATCCCTGTTCTTATTCTAAAACCGTCTCAATGTGTAATGCATAATGTGTAATTCCTGTTAGTCACATGTTGTGAAACTCGCGTCAGTCTTCCGCATGCAACAGAAGCGCAAAACACCACGTGATTCCCAAAAAAAAAATCTGCTGAATTACGCCACTGACCGACACTAGAGGGCAGCCTCTAAGTCTGGGGCAGTTCTCAAATTACGCGCCCCCAACCGACGTCATCCTGCGTGAGCGTCGCCTCATACCTGACGTCAGCCTGCGCGAGCGCAACTACGCCATCTCGTGGCGTTCTAAGATAATACTTGCTTTCAATTTCTTTTTCTCTCTGCATTCATTTTTCTCTCTCAAATACTTAACTGCATTCAAGCTTAGCTTATGCTGATATTATTTGGAGTTAGACAATTCCTTTTTCTGTTTTCGACGGTCACACTTTAAGTTAAGTTCGAAAAAAAAAAGGAAAACTTTTCGAATTAAAAACTTAGATTCGATTCACTCAGTTCATTGATAGGTCCACCTAGGAAGAAGCACGCCACCGTGTGGCGATCTTGGGTCGACTTATCAATATCTGTTTAACCCCCAGTCTGCAATTGAAGTGTCTCCTTGCTCCCCTTTTCGTTTGATTATTTTTATGATCCATACTAATAACCTCAGTGTTATTGTAAGGATTATAGGAAGTCATTCTGAATTTCAGTTTTGATTATTTTTAGTATTGATACATCACTGTTATCATTCTAATTTTCTTTCCTTCCTTATTATTATTATTTTGGACCTCTCATTGCATGCTTATTTGAATTTTAATTTAAACAAGTTTGCATTTTTCAAATTGTGTCTATTCAACCAGGTGGACCACTGAGAGGAAACACGGCCCTCACCCTTGTGGCACAAACCCACTGCCGGGGCCTTTTCCTCTGCCTGCGTCTCAAACCTGTGTTGTTTATTCAAATTTTATTTCATTGATAATTATTTTTCTCTTCCCTCTTTCTCCAGTCTCTTCGGGGGGGTAGGTTATTCTGATAATTACAACCAATTATCGTAATTTCCTTTGTTGTATCATTATTTTAGTAAAGCCTTTGCCTCTGACTCCTGCATACCTATTTACTCAATTTGATGAAACCAGAAAGCCTTAATTTACTTTAAGTCTAACATTGTAATCCCTCATTGTGTATCTATTGGCAGGACTCAGTCAGTGCACTGTGGTGAATGAGACGTCATCACTGGTTGGTTTCCGGTGGGCGGGGATCATCTGTCCGACGTTACTGACACTGCACTCCTTCTGGTGTTGGGACCGTCGGAGGGTCTGACCGCGCCCGCTGGTTTCCACCTGGATGACCTCTATTCACCCCAGGTAAACTAAAATTTGATAGAACCCATCCACTTATTAGGAACCACAGAATACTAGCTATTCCTTCGGGTGTATTTTAAGTGCTTGGACTCACCTTTCTCTCTCTAAGACACACCGTCTTTCGAGGTCCTGTCCCGATAACCCACGCATCTCCTGGCCCGATCAGGAACTCTCGCAGTGTTAATAAGGCTTAGGCCTCTTTATTTTATTTTATTTTATCTTATTTGATTTATTTTCCTTAAATAACGCTCCCCGTGTTATTGTTTGTGACATTTCATTGCAGACCAATTCACTTCCTTGTGTTGTGTTTCCCTCTGATCTTCCCTACCTTCAACCTTGTCTCTTTCTCCACTCTGTTGTGATTTGTTTCTTTCATTTCACTTAGACACAGAACCTAAGAGAGACCCCAGGAAAAGCTGAATAATAGAGTGACGATCAAAGCGGGCGTCGCTAAAACGACCCCCAGGCTACCGCCTGTCCAAATTTCTATTGTGGGTTTCATCCATACCCACGAAATTGGCTCAGCTAACTGTCGGCATCAGTTAGCCCCGAAATTCTCATAAACGGCATAGCCCGTATGAGTATAGCTCATTTGACCCTAAAACAAACTTGCATTTTGTCTCTTTTTGTGTGTGCTGTGCTTCTCTCGCCAACAGTAAGCCGAGATGTCGAGCTCACCCTGTCCTGCAGTCCGCTGGGACGACCTTGAGGCATGGCTGAGGGACATAACAAAGACCGTGCTGCCCCAGGACCCACATCGCTCGAGCCAAGAGCAACGGGACACAGACCTGAGCCAGTTCGAGCCCCATGATCCAGCCCAGACATACAGCCACGAGCAGCTGTCCAAAATCTTCGGAGACCTCGCACTCAAACTCGTCGCCAGGGCCCGGGACAGCGAAAGGAGCAACGCCGACCTGCAGCAAAAGACAGCCGCACTACAGCTCCAGGCCACAGAAGCCCGGAAGGACCGAGCCCACACACAGAGTCGGCTAGACCAGCTAATCTTCCTGACCGAGGAAGAGGACGAGACGGACACAACGCTACAACAGGAAGTTGAAAGACTTCAAAATGCCCTGGACGATCTTCGTCGGCACACAGACCTTACCACAGAGAATCAACACCGTTCCAGGCCAGCAGGTGGCGGCACGACTGTGACGGTGCCCGTCCAAAGCGTCGGACCGACCGCTCGGAAAGATTCTGGAACCAGCATCACCCGCCGTCCAGAACTCCAAGCCCAGACCGTCGAACCTGTAACCACTCTCTCCAGAACACTGGTGAGGCAGAGTCTTCTTACATCACAGATGAAGACAGTGCAGCCACGTCTGACACAGACACAGAAAACGAACACTGACACCTACTGCTTCAAGGTCCTGACTGACCTGCAGTTGAGTAACCAAACCAATGTCTGCGCCACATACAGACAACCCACCCACCCACCCTAACCATTGCAGTGATTACACAGCACAAACGAACTTTACCAACTACACTGCACGCCTCAGAGCCGCTAAAACGCTACCCCCGCTGTGTACAAAGAAAGTCATGCGGGCCTCTGATGAACAGACTTTTCCTATGCCACCACTTACCCCTCCACCACCCTCGCAGGCCATCCGAGCTCACTGACAACCAGTGCCTCAGACAGCTGTCTGCCACCACGCACATGTTGCGTTCACAAGACTTCAATACGCATTGTGCACCTGTTGCCATCACAGCGCCACAGCTCGTAAAGCCACAAAGCACAAGGGGGGGCCAGGCGTAACAATGACGCCACATGTGCCAAAAAGCCATGCATGGGACATCAAAGCATGTGGCATACCAACCTCAGCGAACCAAAAAGACTGTCCTAAACCAACTAAGGACCTCCATCGCTGGAATTTTTTTTTTCTCCTTCTCTCTCTCTCTCTCCCTATCGCCTCTAACAGGATGCAGGCCGCAGTGGTTCGCGAGAAAGCAGCCACACTCACCAGGTCTGGCATCCGGCATCGCACGGAGAGAGCAACCCTGAGTCCTGAACACCAAGGCAGGACTCGCACTCAACACAGTCCCTCCAAGCATGGGCAACCGCCCAGCCTGAACACCTCACCTGTGTCCATACCTGGACCGCAGCTGACGCTGCGCTGTGTACCTCCACAGCAACCGACCACGCCCTGACTCCCGTCTTGGCTTTCACCCTGTACCAGACCCTACCAAATGTGAGCAGCCACAGCAAAGCTCACAAAGCCGTGTCTGGTGGTTTCCTATGGAACCGCAAAAAGGGGGTCCCGATCCGGGGCTCGCCTAAACCTCATTTGACCTGAGTCCTCAGTCATCAGCCGCTTGCCATCGACCATTGCGCTAATTTGTTGTTCGATAAAGTCCTTCCGAGGTCTTTATCTAACAAAAAGGGGGATATGTAACGACTATGGCTCGATGGTGTGAGCTTCAAAGACATTACTGACATTCCGATCTCAACAGAAAACCCGCTCTGAACACACACACACGTACACACACACACACACACACGAAAGCCACTAAAGTGCAACGTCATGCAGAAATATGGCTCTTGAATGTATACCTTCCGATATGTATGTGTGTGATTAGCTTTGCCTTATAATAGAGGTGTGTTTTGCTGGAGTAAAATCTTTAATTCTGAAGATTCAGTGAAAGAATATTCACTCCATAGTGTTGTAACCCTAACTCAGACCATAAAACTTTATGACCCAAGCCTCAAAGGCATTCCAGAACACACACACACACACACACACACACACACACACACACACACACACACACACACACACACACACACACACTCTGGAACTTTGGAAACAGATATTCTTCCACATAACAAGCCACTGAATGTTGATATGTATTCCTATGTTTCTCAAAGTGTCGTCACTTGCCATAACGGAAACACTGACAACTTTATTGTGTGTTTAATCAAACTTTATTTGTGTGTAATTATGCATATAAGTGTAACGTTATGTGTCCCCAATCTTTACCTGTCATAATTAATATCTCTGTAATCCTCTCCCTCTCACGGAGACGAATCTTGACTGCAAGGTACAATAATATGCATTTGATTCCAGGAAATATCATATTTCTAAGTATGAATCCTTTCCCTCATAAGACATATGGTAAAAGGGGGCGTGTTTTTCTTCACACAAAGAAGACTTCTTCCCGCTACAAATCAGAAGTTTTGATTCGCTCTGTCCCCAAAACAGGGCGTAAACAGATGTCTGTTAAAAGGAAGATTCTCTCTTCTCTTCTCCCCTCTCTTCCGCTCTCAACTCATCCAACTTCTCTGGACCCTCTTCCTCGGCGCAGCGCTTCTCCAAAGGAACATCTGGAGGAGGCCCTGGCCTTCTCCATCGAGCGAGCACATGTTCGAGTCGTAGCTGCGTCTCTGCAACTAAGATTTCCAGCCTCTCCCATCCCGGGAGACGAATCTGAACTTTCTCGGTAACATCACATTCAGTGAGCCTTTCAAGCTTCCCGCGACACCGGAAGACGCAGCAGAAACAGGACACCATCCTCGCTTCTTGCATCAGCTTCAGCCTGACCAAAAAGAGCACTCGCAAGTATATTGATTCCTATAAAAGCTGTTCCAGGTGTCTAGGTCTTAGGTCTGTGGACTAAGTTACCCTCTATCTTCCCTCTATATCTTTCTTTCTTTCATTTCATGTTTTTGTGTTCGGTTAAATGTTTATTGGTTTGTTTGCATTTTTACGTACGTTTATGTTTGTAGTTTATATAATCTCTAGTGTGTGCCATTTTATTAATAAACCCATTTATACTTTTAATTGTCTCTGTGTTTGAAAACCCACCTTATAAAAGTCAATGAAACTTCAAGATCTAAGCTACAAGCTCGATATTGACTACCTTGAGTAGTTTTAATTCATAAACTCAGAAAGTTTGATATTCGCGGCCAGAAGATAAAACTTTCGTGGAGTTTAAAAGGGATACCCCTTCTTAACTGTAATGATCAGACAGTACAGAACAAGGTAATCTCGAAAATTGATAAAATAAATGTACATGCGACTTATGAATTATGACCATGCGTTATAAATATTAATATTCCCTATATTCTTGAGCTAATTCACATTTACCCCGAGTCGTTATTGCTACAATTTTCATTAAAGAGTTAAAAAGAATAGTCAAACATTCACTCACATTTAATGATGCACAGATATCATTACAAGCTTTTCATTTATGAAGTCAGATGAAATAACGAGAGAATACATATTCAAATGTATTGTATTTAAGCAAAAAATACTTTGCCACGAGAAAAGACAATAACATGTAAAGACCTTCCGCGCTGGTCAGATGCCGGACTTTGGGCCGATCGAGTGCGAGCTTACACCGTCTATTGCCATTCAGCCAAAAAAATAAATAAAAAAATCCATATTGTCCCGCCCTATTTAAAGTATATCTGCAGATTTTGGCACAGTTAAGGTCCAGTTCAAGGATACTGCATTAGGTCTCTTTCTGTAATGGGTGATTTACATCGGACAAGAGACTTTTGGGTCAGTGTTGGAATGTGTTCCCATGTATTGTGTGAGAAAAACAGCCAAAATTAGGGGTGTAAATGATGGACATGTCATCATAATACCATCTGATGTCGATACGATAGTTACTGATACCTCATAACTTGCCACGATACAATTATTATTTTTTCAGATTCAGGGACCAATAGCCTTGTGGACAAGTGCGTCGGTATGTAGCGCAGTTGTGCTTCGGGAGATCCGAGTTAAAGTTATTAGAATTGCTAATCCTTTATTAAATTTTTTTGTGGGACATCCCAAAAAAACATACATTTTAGTTTTTAAAGAAATAGGGAAAAATAAAATGTTGCAATTTTTAAAGGTCCCATGACATGAAATTTTCACTTTCTGAGGTTTTTTAACATTAATATGAGTTCCCCTAGCCTGTATGGTCCCCAAGTTTCTAGAAATTTCAATCGGTGTAAATCAAGCTTTTGCTATCTTTCTCTGCCTTTGAGAAAATGGAGGCTCATACGCGCTGATCTTGAATCTCCTCCTTATGACGTCATAAGGAGGAAATGTTACCTCCCCTGTCTCTGCTTTGCCCGCCCAGAGAGTATTTCTCGCCCATGAGAAAATGCGTTAGGAAGTAGGAACGCGCGCGCGCGATTTTAGTTTGTCCATGAGAGATATCATGGCTTTTGAGCGAGCGAAGCATAACAATTGCTCAATAATTGGATGTACAAATGAACACCAAAGGGTCAATACAGAGCTGGGCTTGCTGAATGTCTGAAACTAAAGTCTGGATCACTCTCTTTGGCTCAGCTACACACCTCGGACAAGTAAGTCAACTAATTATATATAAGTGTGTTGCTTTACTGTTTATGGTTACCTAGATTGTTACACGTAGAATGTGGCTGTAACATTAGCTATGCAGCTATGCAGTTTATGTGTGTGAATACACACACTGTAACGCGAGTGTTGTACACTTCTTTGTTATTTGGATAACCGTTTTCCTGTTGGTTATTTGGCGCGCGCGATATCCGCATTTCAAGATCGCAGAGCTTGATGTAATTGTAATAAGATAAATTACAGACGTTACAGATCTCTCATGAAAAGGCAACAGTAGGTTAGCGTTAGCTACATGATAATAACTGTAAACCATCCGAATAAAGTACCGTATCCAGAGATAATATTTTAAACTAACCATTCGGAAACGTCCTGCTGGAGCCGCTGAGGTGCAACTTCTTCATCCGTTGCTTCTCCATCCGGATCAGATTCTGGGTCAAAATGAAATGCTTGAAAGACTGCGTGTCTTCGTGCCATTGCTATATCCAACGTAAACATGCACGCCACGGTATCGTTGCGCAAGATGGTCAAGGCCACACCCACCCTCCACCTTGCGCCGCCTTTCTCCTCCTCATTATCATTTAAGGCAACAGACACCGAAACGGCCTGTCTGAAGGAAGCTCATTCTGGGACTGGCTTGTAGTGGCTATAATTCTGCACCGAAGCTGAATTTTTGGAAAGAGATTTCAGATACAGTACTAGGGACCACTAAGGCCTATATTAAAGCCTACAAAAAGTAGCATGTCATGGGACCTTAAAAATAAAAATTCTAAAATGTTGCAAATGACATCATACACGTCATCATACATTGTCTGATGAAAGCTCATTGACAACAGAACAAACATAATGAGGAGTATAATAAGTAGAGCCCGACCGATATATCGGCGGGCCGATATTATCGGCCGAAATTAGACATTTTTCAAACTATCGGTATCGGCATTTATAATGGCCGATAAATGAATATTTAAAAAAATTAAATAAAAGCGGACGAAACACCCTTCAACCATGTTATGAGTGTTGGCGCTGCATAGTTTGTCCACCAGAGGGCACTATACAAGGAAGATCGCTCGGGCTAGAGGAGTGGTTACCAGGGGGGCAGGGTTTCATATTATTTTGAAGTAGCCCCGGGCGCCGCCATTGGCTAGCTGACCATCACCTGCTGTTAGCATCCCATTGACTCCCATTCATTTTGGCGTCACTTTGACAGCGAATAACTTTACATCTGAGGCGTTTAAAGACTCCATTTGTCCATTATTTATTTCGAAAGAAACACAAAAATGTATAAACGGCTCCATTACCTTGTATCTTACGTTATGGCCGCGTAGAAGCAGTTTTTGTAAAAATAGGCTAACGATTGCGTCATAACATGCGACTCTCTGTCGCACAGTAGAGAAATTACCGTATGGACAGGAGGAGAAGCTCGCGGGCAATCGGGGGGACGTGGAGGCAAAATGACAAAGTAATTAATCAGAATACTTAGCAAAAGTTTCCCTAACCCTAACCCTAACCCCATAGACACCTCCTACTCACGATCTCCGTCTCTGCAAGTTTCGGAAGGGAATGATTCAGATTTCTCTTGGTACAGCTACTAGTAGATAGACGGGTTGCTCACGTCACATCTACGTCGCCAAGCTCAGTTTGAGTCTGCGCAGTACGCTCGACCATCAGGAAGTTAGAGCTTCTAATTGACTTCACTTGTCTCCGTTGAATCCAATGGGGTCGCTGTGTAGAGTTTATATACTGTCTATGGTGGTTACGAACAGAGTCCAGAGTTCACCTGAGTCGGGAGGAGACGGCAGCGCCGGATGATTCTGTCAGCATTAAAGACTTTTAAAATAATTTAACTCGCGTTCATGTTTGAATGCCTTGTGTTTGTGATGCAAAAGACAATGCGCGCTAACCATTACCATAGTAAACGCTTGAAGATACGCATAGTGTAAAAACATAGTGAACGCTTGAAGAAATCAGACCAATCATAAAGGCTATCACAGTCATGGTTTTATTTTATCTGTCAGTAGCCTACGTCTCGTCTCTTTATACCGGACTATCATAAAATAAAGCAACTTTTTTTTTCGGGAGCTTCCTCTGTTTCTCTGACTGAAAATATCTGTATGGGAGTCGAGAGAGTGCTAAAGCTCCTCAGGTCGTATTTTTGGTGGCATATATTTGTAGAAATTATCATTCTTTCTAAATGTGATGTAAATATGTCCTGTAACTAGCAGATAAACAGTAGCCTAACAGACGCGACTGAAGAAGTAAGTGTGTCCTCTACCTCCTCTTTCTTTTGTGAAATAGACCTAACGGTAATTTATTTCTGAGTGACTAATGTGCAATTTTGACATAAATGAATTCATTATGATCAATGTATCACTTTTTATTGTAAACCTGTGGTAAAACATCGATGCTTGGGTTTTAAATATTCAAGTAAACAACCAAAATGCCAGCAAACGGCCGCTTTTATCATGTTTGTTTTCAACGCTGTTTCCAGTGATTTCTGATTAGTTTTCAAATCACAACGAACTTATTCTGCCTAAATAAAGTAATGATTACTGTATTTATAACTAGCATATCTGTAGTTCCAGTCTCTGCATTGTAAAATGTAAGTTAGGCACGCGAGGAGTGAACATTTAGACATAGAGAAAAAGTATCAAACATAGCCTGTGCATAAAAGTTAGCTTTTCTTTTACACGTGTGTGAAATCCAAGTGTGCGTTACTTCGTTTAGCCGCAGCATTAACGAGTCACATAATGTATTTAGTGCATCACTAAGTAGTAGATTTTAGAAGGCAGGCAGCAAATGATGATTGAAAATGGTTTGTTGTAGCTTGATGGAATAGATGGATAGAATTAAAAGAGTGCAGGTAAAGGGATAAGCAAGTTGACATTGTAATTATAATAAGGTAGCTTATAACATTGACATTTGGCAGACGCTTTTATCAAAAGCGACTTACATTGCATTTCAAGGTACACATTTACAATCTTATCAGTTCTACACACACACACAATTACATAATTGATTTATTACTGTCAATATTAATAATAATAGTTGACTTTTTTTTTGTTCAAAGGACTTTAAGTTTCATATCTTAAGTTTGTATTTTTATACATTATATTTATCAGAACTTTAATATATTCTGTTCTGTTGTGACAATAAAACAAACAAGTTTATTTTTAAACTGCATTATCATATTATTTTAGTAAGGCTGAGGACTCTTAAATAACGACAAATAACTAATGTTAGGGAAATCTGTTCATGTTTTGTTACGCGTTTCTGGATTTAAAAAAATATATATATATCGGCCGATATATCGGAATATCGGATTTTTAAATCACCAAATATTTGTATCGGTATCGGCCTTAAAAATCCTTTATCGGTCGGGCTCTAATAATAAGTAAGATTTCTGTCATGATGTGATTTATTAAGCGTTTATCTGCTAAAATGACTGAATCTCCATCTCTGCATTTCTTCTCATTTTATTATTAATGTTAGATTTTTTTTCTGTGGTCAGCTCAATTGATATGAACGGATATTATTAATATTAATCATATTATTTCATTTTCAGGGATGACATTGAGTACAGGAATTCCATGATTAAATGATTAAATGTGCTTAAGAATCAACCGTTCTTGTAATACTTTTTACTGTGATTTTTTGGTTATGTAAAGTTTGTGTTTTTGTTACAGTTATGAGTTGTTTTTATAATAAAATATTTATAATAATATTCATTTAGAATAAAATATATAACAAATAATAATAATTTATAATTATTTGTTTATTTATAATTAAATAAAGTATATTTTACATTAAATGCCCATACGGTACGTACTGTTTGTAACAATAAACATTAAGGTAATAATATTAGCCTATCTATAAACAGTCCTTCAATGGCAAACCCTAAATTAGCTTACAAAAAAGTTTTGACACAGAGCTGCTGAGCTCATGTGCGCAAAATCTTAACTCGCCATACATCTTCAATTAAATAACATAATTTGTCCCAAATCGTTATTAATTTAAACCAACGTCACTATAAGCCGGATGAGTGTGTACATTTTCAGTAGGCTTATAGGCCTAAGTTTTTTTGTTTTGTTTTTTGCTTTCGCTTTTACTTCGCTTTTCGCTAAAACTCTTTTACCCCTCTTTGTTAATTTTTGAAGTGAACTTTTTGCCTGTATTATCATATTTACCTACTGTTTTGGGCTGAACACACGAGTAGAGTCGCAGTCGGTGTGCTGTAGCTGTGAGTGAGTTTGTCCTAAACTCCCTGCGCTTCTAGTCCGGGATCCGCCATTACAGTTTCTACCGTGATAGTCAGGAGAGAACTTTTTAAATAGATTAGACGTAAAAGGTCCTCATTGATATTATAACTGTGAAACTTTTAATGAACTTACCGTCACACGTGAAGACATTGTTAGATTTTGATTTGGCCAAAAATGGTGTCTAGTCATCCGGAACGCTTTCGGTTTCACTGTTGACAGGAGAGTTTCCGCTTCCGCTGCGTGAGTTCCTCTCAGACTGAACGTGATGACGTTGAGCTGCGTGCTCTCTGTAGTGCTCTCTGCTGCACAGGTCACTGTACTGGACTAGTGTCTAGGGATGCCACTTAAAAGTGGAATAATAAAATCGGTATTTATTAATGTCCAAGCAAAAATCTAAATTAATAAATTAGTTTTCAAACTGAAAGATGAATTGACATTGGGGCAGTGTGGGACAACTAAGCTCTAAAAGTCTTCTTACTACACAGCCTCTCAAACAAGTTTGCCTAAAAGCCTATTACAGCTGGATTGTAAAGTGTTCTCAGTCACATGAGTTCATGACCATGATGTCACTGAGTGGGATAGATGCCACAGTGCAGGAATTCCAAGTAAAATAAATAAACAAACAAATACAAAACAGTGTTCTGTTGATGTTTGTGATATAGCCTAGCCTATTCATACACTAAAATGTGGACTGATTATTTTTATTTATTTTTTATCAAAAAAAATGTTAAGAGCTACTTTATAAATCATTTTCAATAAATAGGACATCATGACTTGGAACACAGTCATGTGTTAAAAGATGAACAAAATAACCATGGTTTCATATTGGCATAAGAAGTCTTTTGTAAATCCAGACCCTGAACATCAGAGGTTAACAGTGTTTCTTACAGAATAAGAGTAAGGAATAATATGTATACCACATGTGGGACACAATAAATACATAAACATGAAATATTGATTCAAAATATTTTTCACAGAAGAAAGTCATGCTGTCATAGTTCGATAAATGCTCTAATTTAATCCATGAATGATATATAAAGTTGAACAAATACATTGCTTTAATTAATACATGAAGTGCAGCAAGAAACCTGATCTGCATGGTGTCTTCCTATTGAATTTCACTTCTAGTTAAGATTCAGATTTGGTTTTGGTATATTGATCCTATAGACCAACATTATCAAGTAGCTTAATCTCGGACTATAAAACAAAAGCAACAATTTAGCAGATTGAATGATTCCAAAATCATTACGCTCGATATAGCTGTGACTAAATAAATCTCTGCTTCATTCATGGTTTTACTGCTGAAATGAAAGGCCTACAAAACAATCATTGCCTCTCTTTCAAAGTTTCAAACTTTAGAACAACTTTATTATTGACATACCATTCAACACCACGTTAATGTATATAGCTTCAGATTAACCCCATAACGGTCGCTCCCCATTTTGAGCATATATAAAATTGTATCTAAACTTAAATGGTTGCAATCATTGGTATTCAGACCTATAAGCTTGGTGTCTTTTTAAAGAAGACACTAAGTTTATTAGAAGCACTTCGAAAAATGAAAATGTAATAAAGTTAGTTAAGTTTATGTTAACTGTAAAAAAAAAAAAAAGTACGTTACTCTAAATTTGCTATAAAATCAAAGCCATTGTGTTCAAAAATTGAAGATGATATCTCAAAAATGTAAGTTCCTATGAGATTTTGTTTAGGCGCTGTACCTAAAATAGTCACCAGGTGGCACTCATATGCCACTGATGAGTTCTTCTGTTACAAATTAATACATTTTTTGTCATAATATCACTTCTATCACAAAACAGTCACCAAATATGGAACATTTAGCTCAGACCTTTCCAACAATATGTCAAGTCAAGTCAAGTTTATTTGTATAGCGCTTTTCACAATACAGATTGCATCAAAGCAGCTTCACAGTATTAAATTAAAATAATACAACAAAGTTTGTTTCAAGAGGAATTTATTGATTGATAAAATTAAATGAAATATCCCCAAAATATCCCCAACTGAGCAAGCCAAAGGCAACAGTGGCAAGGAACCGAAAAACTCCATCAAGTGACCTAATGGTGTCCTAAAACTCCATCAGGTGCCTTAATGGAGCTATGTGCTTTGTCAAGATTAGAAATTTTTGTTGATCATAAAATATTTTGAAATAAATGTTGTATTATGAAACATGACACAACCCACTATAGGGAGAGGAGCGCTAAATTGATTAAAATTACTGTTTCCATGGTAATGCAATGTCACAACAGTTTTCACAGGATCGGTGTAACATGAACATTTTTTTGTGCTGTATCTGGTTTCGTTTTCTCTCTGTCTGCTTAGTTCCCGTTTGCCTTTGTTCTTATTTGTCTCCTAGGTTACTCATTACGCTCTTGTTTGTTGCTATGGTTACTCAGTAGTTCCCTTGTTTGCTTCACCTGTGTTTATCCAACTAGCTTTGTTTGCTCTTAGTATTTATATGCCTGTGTTTCAGTTCTCGTTAACATTTGTGCTTAGTATGGTTTATCCTCTGTTTATTCCTGTATTTTGAGTTAGTTTAATTGTAAATAAATTCTATTGCATCTATCTTCTTTGTCTTGCTGGCTTACCTACACCACAACTTGTAATATGTGACATGGGCTGAGGTGGGTTTATTATTTTTTTCCAGCAAGATTTGCCAAATACAATCAAAACATTATCTTAAATAACTTTCTTAACTTTTTCTTAAAGGAATTGTTCACCCAAAAATTAAAATGATCCCATAACTTACTCACACTCAAGCAGTCCTAGGTGTATATGACTTTCTTCTCTCAGCCAAACACAATCAGAGTTATATAAAAAAATATCCTGGCTCAGAGTCTTCCAAATTTTATAATGGGAGTGAATGGGGCTCAACATTTTTAAGCCCGAGAAAGCGCATCCATCCATCATAAAAGTAATCCATACAGCTCCAGGGGGTTAATAAAGGCCATCTGAAGTGAAGCAATGTGTTCTTATAAGAAAATATCCATATTTATAACTTTATAAACTATGATCACTGTCATCCGGTAACGGCCGTATGCGAGTCTAGTTCCGGTGGAAGAGTGACCTCTGACCCGACGCATGACGTGTTGATGAATGCGGAAGAGCAGAGGATAGAGCAAAACACCGGTCACGAATTCAAAGTCTAAAAAGAGAATTTTTAAAGAGAAATGTTGGAGGAGCTTGAGTTTGTTTGAACTGCATCTCTCACCTAAGCTTACGCTTTCGCATCCTATGTCATGCGTCGGGTCAGAGGTCACTCTTCCGCCAGGACTAGACTTGACTAGACTTACTCCTACATCCTAGACTTGCGTATGGATCAGCACCTGTTTTTTGGGGAATCACCTGTTTTTAAATGAATCGCAGAACAGAGAGTCTACTGGCTCAAAAGACAACTACAGGGCTCGTAATAAAATAAATTTATCAAACACTGACAGCAAAGACATTTATAATGTTACAAAAGATTTCTATTAAAAAAAAATGCTTTTATTTGGAACTTTCGATTTATCAAAGAACCCTGAAAAAATATACACAGTTTCCACAAAAATATGAAGCAGCAGAACTGTTTTGATAATCAGAAAAGTTTCTTTAGCAGCAAATCGTCACATTATAATGATTTCTGAAGGATCATGTGACATTGAAGTCTGGAGTAATGTTGCTGAAAATTCAGCTTTACATCACAGCAATAAATTACATTTTAAAACATTTTTCAATAGAAAACAGTTATTTAAAATTGTAATAATATTTCACACTATTACTAGCAGAAATTGTATTATTTCTTATTTTTCTATTTGATTTTGGGATGAAAATCTTTTGCGAGATTCACCAAATTTAGAATATTCCCTTCAATTTAGAAATATATTTATACAGAAATTATGTGTAAGAGAGAGCACAGAAAAAGCTCATCATTTACATAGATACATTTGTATAGTGTGGACCAGCAGCTGCATCCTGTGTGTGTGTGTGTGTGTGTGTGTGTGTGTGTGTGTGTGTGTGTGTGTGTGTGTGTGTGTGTGTGTGGAAGAACATCTTCACGGCTCACTGCAAACTCAGAAACTTCTGCACCATCTGATGAACTTCAGTGACATCAGTTTTACTGAGATAATAGTGAAATAATCACACTTACAGGATAATCATAATCAATCTAGCAGCCATATCGCCCTGGTCGCCCACTGAAGCTAAGCAGGGTTGAGCCGGGTACATTGCTGTACATTGGTGGAGGTCAAGGAGATTCTCCACTTCTATGTAAAGCACTTTTAGTGCTGAAAAGCGCTATATAAATGTGATTAAAGTTATTATTATTATCATATATTTTAATTTCCCCAAAGACATTGAAGGATGTTTATTGAACCATTTTGAACCTAACTGAACTTTCTTAAAGATGAAACCCCAAAATATTAAAAACTTCAGTTCATAATTTGCTCAAAAGTTTTTTCACAAAGCTGAATTATTTATAAGCACTGAATCAAATAAGCCTTAGTGAAACTAGAAGTGTGTCCTGAAACTCACATTTGCATGTGCGAGAGTCTCAGAACAGTGTCTCCAGTGACCATGATCAAACCCCAAGAGCTTTGTTTACAAGAAATAAAGATTTACAACTGAAACCACTGTAACTGTTCAAAACTGTATCAAACATTTGACCTCTGTTGGGATTAAGGCTTTTGAATGATGTTTTTGACAAATCCAATATGTTCTTCAGCTTTATTCAGTATTACAGCAAGAACACATGAGTACAATCTCGTCATGCACTACTAGCAGAGGCTCTTTGTGTTGGTATTGCTATATTGGAGCTGCTTCTTTTTGTTTAATACATTTAGATGTTGTGTTTCTATTTTAGCGTATTTGGACTTTTGCAAATAGTTTTGCCTCACTTTTTAATTTCATTGATAAACATTTCTCGCATAGGATCTCAATGTATATGAATCAATATGTATTTACAATTAACTGATTAAGTATTTTACATCACTGACGCATTTTAAAAGAAATGTGGTTCCCCCCACAAAAACCCAATAGGATTTCGGATTATTGCATGCAAGAATTATAAACTTTTGTTGGTCACAGAGCTTATTTTCTGCAATAATCCAAAAAGCCAAATGAGAAATTGGGTTTTTGTCAAGGAAACCAGTTAAATTCTGGGTTAGCCTACAGAAATAAGTCATCACTGCAGCTCTCTATGGGACCTTGCTTTAGTAGGAAATACTGCAGAAAACGTTTAGTTATGATAGTATGGTTGATGGTTGAAGTAAATGTAGTAAATGCTGCTCTAATTGCCATGAAGATTTACATATATAGCAGCACTTTGCATTGGCAGCACAAGCTTTTAAAGAGTGCTTTGAAAGAGTTTAACACAGAGCAATATCTTCACCATCACAGAACAACAATGACTCTCATCATCATTTTTATCTCGATGCTTGCAGTATTTTATCAGGGTTTGTATAACTAGACTACATGTTTTATTGCATAAACTAGCATGTGTCATACTTTGGTATCTCATGGTATATCTGATTCTTTTAGAGTGCAGAGGACAGGCGGTCACCATCACTCAGACACCGTCAATAACAGCAGCCCAACCAGGACAAGACGTAAGAATAAACTGCAAAGCCAACAGGCCGGTGCATCTTAATGACCACATGGCTTGGTACTTCAGGAGGTTTGGAGAAGCTCCTACGCTACTCGTAAACAGAGCCACAAACCGCTTCCCTGGAGCTCCATCTAGATTCACAGGGAGTGGACACGGAGCAGACTTCACTCTGACCATCAGTGGAGTCCAGACTGAAGACGCAGGACATTACTTCTGTCAGAGCGACCACACTGGTGCAATAATCACACTGTGATAAAGAGCTGTACAAAAACCTCCGTCACACTGAACGGATACAGCTGAGAGACTCTGCAGATGCGCACACATCACACACGTGCAGCAAAACTAGACATTCACCTACCCAATAAAGTTTGATCTCTTCAAAGGCAACAGAATTATGAAATTACATACACTCTCAGAAAAAAAGGTACAAAAGCTTACACCTTTGTAGCCTACATAAAAAGAGTGCATATTAGTCCCTCAAAGGTACATATTGGTACTAAAAGTGTACATATTAGTTCCAAAAGTGTACATATTAGTACCTAAATGGTACATATTAGAACCCTTTTGAAGGGTACTGTCCCAGTGACAGCTTTTGTACATTTTTTTCTGAGAATGTTTATGATGTACTTAAGTCTGACTTAAGTGGCTCAAAAAGCACTCTTAATTTAAAATAAATTTACAAACCATTTTTTTGCACAAGTATAATGGGTAACAAACCAGGAAGACTTAAGTATCATTTATAGTCTATTATAGTATTTGTTAATGTTTTGAATTAGCTTTTATTTTTATATTTCTTATTATAAATATATATATATATATATATATATATATATATATATATATATATATATATATATATATATATATACATTTTAAAATTTTAGTTGAAGGTTTAGTCATTTTTATTTAATTTTTGTTTTAAATTTTGTTTTAAAAATATTTCTAGAGAGCTTTATTTTTATTTCAGTTTTAGTTTTAATAAATAATAATCCTTCTTCTTTAAAAATTCAACTACTTATTTCAGTTAGCTGCGAAGGCAACATTTCTAATTGTCATGTAAGCAACTATTATTTATATTTTCCCCCGGTTTCACAGACAAGGCTGAAGCCCCAGACTAAAATGCATGTTTGAGCTGTTTTAACTGAAAGCTTAAAATATATCAGTGCAATTGTTTTGTCTCAAGATGCACATAAGTAATGTTTTTTCTAAGGCACTTTAAAAAAAATCTATTTAAATGAATTAATTGAACTAAGGCCTTATCCTGGCTTATTCTAAGCCCTGTCTGTGAAACCAGGACTTTATTTTAGAATTATTTCAATTACCATTAAGTATTTTGGACCCCCTTTTTTACTCTAAGTGTCTTTAACCATCAATAGTTTTTTCTTAAATCATGAAAAATTAAACAAAGACAGACACAGTATTATTTATTTTATTTCAAGTACAACAGAACACTATAGCATGCTCTTGTGTGAATGAAGCAGAAGAGAGACATCAGCCAGAAGGATGAAGCAGAAGCCAGAGGAGAGACTGAGCGGATCTACTGATCTGAACACTGATCTCTCCTCAGTTGTGCAGTGACTGCAGGCTGGCCGCTCCGTGTGACCTCACAGCTCACTGAGACGCTCTTCATCCACTCCTGCTCAGAGAGAGTCAGGCTGCTGCTCCAGCTGTACAGAGCGTCCTTCTGCAGGAGCCCAGCGCTGCTCTCCTGAGCCCTGCTGCTCCCGTCCACCTTCCAGCTCAGGCTCCAGTCTGACGGAAAGCCCTCGCTGGCCACACACAGCAGTGTCGCTGTGTTCAGAGAGGAGATCTCTGCACTGGACGGGGGCAGGATGATCACTTTAGGAGGAGTGTTGCCTGAGAGAAGAAGAGCAGCGGGACAACAGACAACTCGCTTAACAAACATCTTCAATTTATTAGAGATTAAAGTGACAGACAACATTCTTACCATCAGTTTAAATAGACAAACTAATATAATAAAAGGCCACTTAAGTGCAATTAAAGAGAGACACTTTTATGACTATGTTTCTTAATACACTTAAGTATGCTTTAAAGAAGTACAGTTATTTTGATGTAGAGTACCTCATTATAATTTTAACTCTAGTGTGTTATTCGATATTTCAATTACAAGTTAATATATTTTAAATGTACTTAATTGCAGCTTCATCTTTACAAATGTGTAATCAATCACAATTATATTTAAATGCATGATGGGCACGTTTCAATAGAAGTTACATTAAAGTATCTTTTAACCATAAGGACAATAGAAGTAATTACGAAATTACATATAAAGATGTAATTAAGCCTAGCTTAAGTACATTAAAAAGCACTCTAAAGTTTAGCTAATTGCATTTCATATGAACTTAAGCCTTAAGAATTTTTAATTTTTTTATTTTATTTTTTTAAATAACAAGTGTCTAAAAACATACATTTTGGTTCACACTGAAGTATATGTTAAAGCATATTATTATTTTGAAATAATAATAAAATACATTTTTAAAATACATTTTAAAGTTTAAATGAGAAATTATATATAATGTATTACAATATCTGTTTTTCAAAACATCAAATTTATATTTCATGAATGAGTTTTACAATTGTTTTATTTCAAAGAAGGTTGAACATCTATAATAGTACATTTTGAAAACAGGTATGTTATGGGTGTTTATTTATGTATGTATGTATTTATTTATGTATTTATTAATTTATTTATTCTAAGTAGTATGTCACATTTCAAAAAAAAAAAAATTCTTCTCATGCTCTTATAGCATGCCAATATTTATCAAATGTATGTCCTTTCTTACAGGTCAATACAGGTGAAAATGTTCAAAACTTTTTTTTTAAGTTAAGACTTTTGTAGTATGTGTCTGTATGATCAACTCTCACATATAAACCTACACTTTATTTACTGTAAGCATACCAAATATTTACAGGACAGAGTAAAACATTCCATTTATAATGTCAAACATATATGACTAAATATGATAACTCTGCACTGAATTAAAATTATTTAATTATTTACTTACTGCCAACATCCAGTCTGGTGCCGCTGCCAAAAGTCCATCACAGTGATACAAACTAATAGAGCAGATGTACAAAAACCTCCTGAACGCTTCAGTAACTGCACTGTTCACTGCATCTCCAAAACAACATCTTTCATTTGATTTAGTGTTGTGGTCGATTACAGTTCAATTAAAATAATAATAATACACATTTAATTTTTTAAAGAGGACATTTTTTATAATATATTCTACATTTAAACATTGCAATCTAAACTCCAGTTGATTCACTGATGTTCAACTACTGAATGTTTATTAGAAATCATCAGCATATAGGAAACTATTGAGAAATATCAGATGATACTGACAAATTCTTATTAAGTAGAGAAATTGAATTAAATATCTTTTAAAACTGAATGTATTTATTTAAATCAGTGTGACACACTTTCTCCTGAAAGGAAGCCGCTTTGAATATGTGCACCACCTCTTTGTTTAAGACGGACTGTCCGCCGGTCAGGACTGTAAACAGCAGGTCTCGTCTCTTCTCACTCATTCTCAGCAAAGATGACTGCAAACGCTCTGATTATCTGCTCTCTACTGCTTTCTCTTGCTGGTGAGATTAGTGTTGAGTATTCAGAGCTTTTTCAGAAGTGCTTTATAAATGTTGTATCATTCTTCTCATGTATTGTGTGTTTGACTGTAACACTGACTGATGTGCTGTGATGGCAGGTTGTTTTGCTGAGATCATTCTGACTCAGAGTCCATCCGTGAATCTGGTGTCTGTGGGAAGCAGCGTCACTCTCAACTGCGGGTCCAGCAGTTCTAGTTTTAAAACCAGTTTAGCCTGGTATCACCAGAAACCCGGACAAACACCCAAACTCCTGTTCTATGGTGTTGGTAGCAAAGTGTCTGGAGTTTCTGAGAGATTCACTGATGGGAGATCAGGAACAAACTTCATGCTCAATATCAGAAATGTCCAGCCTGAAGATGCAGGAGATTATTACTGTCAGCAGTATTATGATTCATTAACACAGTGATACAGAGCCGTACAAAAACCCTTCAGTGAAAGAGGAACTGCTGATTTAGACACACACTGCACACATATTACAATATGACTGGAGCCAATTTTTTAAGGTCTGAACACACAAAAACAATCTCTGGGGCCGGATTCACAAAACATTCACTGTAAAAAACAGTAGTTGAGCTAAATTTAAAAATAAATAAATAAGGCAACCAATCACATTCAACTTTTTCAAATTTTTAAGTTAACTCAACTAATCTCCTCCACTTAAAAACTTTTTGTTTATCTAATGAGTAGCAGGTAGTCTTTTCAACTTAAAACTTCTTGTCAAGGCAACTAAACAATGTTTAGCATTTAGCAATGCAAGCATCTACAATCCTTGTTTTTTCATTTTTATGTGTTATTTTCAAAGTTAGCTACACGACATAACTAACCTCTTAAAACTAGAGTTTACCCATTTCACCAGGGCAAATAAGTTGCAAAAGTTGCAATGAATAGAGCATATCTCAACACAAATCTCCTTTGAAACATATGACGGTTAAATAACAGTGAAAAGCTAAAGTTTTTAATTTGACATTAACTGGAGCGAATTAGTTTGAGTTAACTTAAAAATTTAAAGGGATAGTTCACCCAAGTCATTAATTACTCACTTTCATGTTCTTCCAAACGCGTAAGACCTTTGTTCATCTTCACAAATCAAGATATTTTTGATGAAATTCGATGTCTCAGGGGCGGGGGGCTCCATTGACAGCTATTTAATTAACATTTTGAAGGCCCAGAAAGGCAGGGAAAACATCGTTAAAATAGTCCATGTGACTACAGTGGTTCAACCTTCATTTTATGAAGCGATGAGAATACTTTTTGTGCGTAAAAAAAACAAAACAAAAAACAACTTTATTCAACAATCTTTCTTCTCTTCCGTATCAGTCTCCGACACACATTCACGAGCACCACGACACATTGAGCTGGCGTTCTGACATCCTGTGTTTCCAGTTTAGTTCCTGTTTGTTACCAATTCCTCCTTGTTTGTTACCTTAATTACTGATTAGTCCCATTTTGTGTGAGTTTGCTGTTACTGAAGAATCTCCTGTGTGTTTTGGTTTTATGGTTTAAAGAATATTGATATTGTCATTCGTGTTTGAATTGCTGCACAACACATGTGACAACTTTCCATTCCACAAAAGGTTCTTTCTGGTTGAAAAAAAAAAATCGGTTGACGGCAAAAATCGGTGTTGCCTACACCGTGTTATCCTCTTTTTAATTGATTGTCGAGTTCACGCGCATAGGTTTAGTTACCTATGATCACGAGCGTGAACTCGACAATCGACTACTGTGGACTTCGACCGAAAACAGGATGTAAATACAGGTATGTGCGCTGGCTGAATTAACATCACTTTTAATCATATCTTGCACATCTACTGCAGTCAGATTCACCCGTGTTCACTCTGAAGGAATCACTCACATGGCTGGGCACTTGTAATGACACATCAAGGATGTTAAGAGGCTAAAAGCAGGTTTAAAACTTGCCCCATTGAAGTCAACAGGGTGCAAATTTTAAAAACAGGATAACACGGTGTAGGCAACACCGATTTTTGCCGTTGTTCTCTGTATTGACAGCACTCCAAATTTACAAAAAAATTAGCTCAATGTTAAAATTGACCGGAGTTCTCCTTTAATAGTCTATTTAAAGGATTTAAATGATTGTGGTGGGGAGTTTGCTCAAACTATGGCAGCGATACAGCGAATAGTTGTTCTAAAAGACGGCGCCGTCCGCAGAGCCCTTTCAAAGGCCAGTGAAAGCCGACTGTCAGTTAAGTCCTATTCAGACGTTAATTGTTTCTCATGGGCTCGTACGGTATTTTAAACATTTACAGGGGTAAGTGATTTTATTGCCGTCCGAATCCATAATGTCAGTGTTTTTTCTCACCCAACCCACGTAAAAATCCCTGGCCAAATTGTTTTTTGACAAACAGGTCGTGTGGTCATTTAATTGCCGTCTGAATCCACATCTCTGAGTTTACAAGAAGAGATTCAAAATTCACTGTTTAAATCGTTTTTGATCACTACCGAGCATCGTACTGTATGTAAGATGTACACTTTTATTACTGAAATGTTGGAAAGTATTTACAAGAAAAATATTTAATCGCAGCTCCACCTCAGCAAACAAAAATAGGAAAGAGAAGAAAGCACATACAGTTTTTTAAATGGTTATTGTGGCAGCAATATATGATACAATTTTAAAATATGTAGGCTAGGCTATTATTATAGGCTTTGGCTTTGGATTATTTTTTATAATATCCCATGAGTCCTAATAAATGCAATTTCAACTATTTCTAAAGTACTTCTTTTATAAAGAACACCGCTTTCTCACATAACGCAGTGAAACAGCCCCTGCACGAGAGAATAATTGATTCTCGAGCCATCGATATCAACCAATTCAGCACCATCGCCACGGACAGCACCCGGTAACATCGCACGTAAGAAGGTATATCTTAAGCAGCTTTCTAAGGTATGGTTCAAGGAACACGCCTAGTAATGGTATACCTTTAGTTAAGTTATACCTTTAGAGTCTTCGTAGCGCGCTAAGAGACAACGTTATCGGGAAACCCAGCCCAGGAAAGTATAAAAGCACATCCGGTCTGACCGGCGTTAGCTTCTGTGCCTCAGCAAGCGCACTGTGTTCATACTGTCTGTCTTATTTATTGTTGTCTGTCACTATATCTTTAACAAACTGCTCTGAGACACGAAGGTTGAGAATCCAAATGCAGTTTTTACTGGGAAAATCCAAGATCATAATCTGTATTACAGGCAGTGGTCAAAAGCACAGGGTAATCAGTCCAAACAATGACAGGGCACAGGAACACAGACGAACAGGGTAATCCCAGAGACAAGCGAACAGGGAGAGAGACAGGCGAACAGGGAGAAAACCAGCACAAGGAGATGATCGAAATGGACAAACATTGGAACGCTCAGAAATGCAGTGTTATACGAACAAGACTATGCAGGGAATTAATGTGAAAACCAGGCTACTATAGGGTGAGTTAAACAAGGTAATGAGACATAGGTGGATGCAATCAGGGATGATGAGTCAGGGCAGTGAGTTATGGGAAATGTAGTTTGTGACGAAATGACAATAGCCTGATGTGGATTGCCCTCTGGTGGCTCTCAAGGCTCTCACTCCAGCTGGTGACCGTTATAATATCAGTCACAAGCATAGATATTATGGCGAGCAAACAACATTTTAGATCGTGTTTATAAAACAAAATGTTGTATAATAAATAAATCAACTTTTTATGTGTTGTTTGTTTGGAACAGAGCATGCTCTGAGCATGCTCTGAGCACTGCGAGTTACTTTCGCTTTATTTGCTCCGTTCCCGTCTGTCACTCAAGGGTGTTCAGGCTCACGTTCCTTGCAGGACCAGCCCTGTTGTTGCTGAGGCAGCACGGAAGCTGGTATTGTGGGGTTCGCAAATGGATCTCGCGGAGGGGTTAGAGGGCTCTGCCTTTTCTCTGCCTTCACCTGGGGGATCGAGCGCTCTCTCTCTTACCCCTTTTCCACCAAGGCAGTGCTGGTGCTGGTTCGGAGCCGGTGCCTACTCGCGAACCAGTTCTTTGTGTTTCGACAGGCAAAGAACCGGTTCTCGGCCAGGAAAATTGGTTCCAAAGCGGCACCAACTCTTTGCTGGACTAGAACCGTTCTTTTACCACGTCATGCTTACGTCGGGGGCTGGGGGCGGGGTTATTGTCGAACTTCTTCTCGAACGTAACCTCCGTCTATAGTAATCAGACGAGCAGCACAAATGTGTTCTAAAAGTCCTCTTCTGACCCCAATATAGGATCGCAAAGCCAGGAGAAACATTTGCAGAAAGACGATGTAGTCCGCCATTGTAATTGTTATGCTTGAAGTTGGCGCAAGCGTTTCTGGGAAAGCAAAGACATATGGCAACTTACACAGTGACGTAACGACGTCGTTCGCTGGGCTCTCTAGTCAGTGGAAAAACAAACAGGTTCTGAGAAGGTTCGCAAGTTGAACCAACTTTGAACCAGCACCAGTTCCTAACCAGTTCTTTTTTGGTGGAAAAGGGGTATCTGGGATCGGAAGCCCGCACCGCGGCTTCTTCCACCCTAGTAAAGAGCCCAGTGTTTCAGCAGTCTATCTCTGAGGAGGTAAAGGTGCTGAGCATCGTTGCAGGGGAATAAGAACTCACCACCCTCATCTATTACCCCTTTTCCACCAAGGCAGAGCTGGTGCTGGTTCGGAGCCAGAGCCTAGTTTCAAATCGGTTCTTTGTTTTTCCACCGCCAAAGCACCAGCTCCGAACCAGTAAAACTGGTTCTTAAGTAGCACCAAATCATTGCAGGGTCTAGAACGGCGCCAAGAAAGAACCGCTTGCGTCAGAGGCTGGGGGCGGGGTTACCGTGGCCAACAAGACTGAAGAGAAACTTGTGACCGCCATTTTTAAATAGCAGCTAGTCGAGCTAATAGCAGCTCGATTATAATATCCGTCTATGTAAGTTATGGCGAGCTGCACGAACGCGTTGGATTCGCCGTGTTTGGATGCCGATTTATTTTCGCAAACCCATGAGCATCCATAGTAACGCAACGTCTATTATTGTTGATGCCTTGTTCGAGATGCATCGGAGCAGCGTGGACCGATCAGAGCTGCGGGAGTGTTTGGAGATCATACGACTCCTTGTGCTTTTTGATCGCTTTCGCAGTGATTTGATTTCATGTGCTGATCGTTCTGCGAGAAGCCGATGCATCTCGAACAAGTCTGGTGTGTTTATGTTTGGCGCTGCCGCACTAGCGTTGCTGGGCAACATGATACGTATGCAGTGACGTAAGATATAGCTCTGTTGTGGCTCTCTGGCCGGTGGAAACGCAAACCGGTTCTTAGTAAGCTCGTCAGTCGAACCAACTCCGAACAGGCAATAGCTCTAGCTCTGAACCAGCACCCGGTTCTTGTTGGTGGAAAAGGGGTATCAGAAGAGCATGCACGGTCATGTAGCTCTATATAAAAATGAAAATAAGGGTTCGGGCTGTGTTCATTAATACAATTTTCCGAGGTGTATGTGCACTATCAGGAGTTTTCCCCCACTGTTGTTTACTTTCTCTCTCTATCTCGCAAAAAAAAAAAAAAGAAAAAAAAGAAAAGAAAGACCATGCAATAAGAATCGAGTGGCTGAGGCAATGCATAGATTAAGAGTACATAGTTTATTGCAAGCCATGAATTTATGATTATTTTATTGTATGTTGAAACTATTTTAATATAGTTCAGCCTTTCATCCAGACTATGTTGACTTGTCTGGTTGATCTTTTACTATGTTTAATTTTGAGGAATTAAATTGAGGATTAAATTGATTAATTGATGAATTAAATGATAAATGCTTATCTGACTTTCAGTAGTTAGATTCATGTATAAGTTCAGCCTTTCATCCAGACCGTGTTGACTTGTCTGGTTGATCTTTTACTGTATTTAATTTTGAGTAATTAAATAAGTTGGCTACAATTTTGAGGAATTAGATGGTATAATACGGTGCTGCAGCTGTCCACCTCTGAGGAGATGGATGTTCTGAGCATCGAGTTAAGGGAAATTGAAAATTCACCATCTCAATCGCCTGTGTACAAGGAGTTTTTGGAGTCTATAACTTCCATGTCAGGGCCTTCCAGTCTTCCCGATCTCCACTAATAAAATTCGAAATCGCGGATCAAACCATTTCAGCTCGGTTTTTCAGTTCTCAAAATATATATTTTATAAAGGGGGCTGAAAGAGCTTGTGTATGGGCTGATGCCAAAGACAGAACAGACACTTGCGAGCTATCAGTCCTGTCACGCCTTAAGGCTCCCTTTAAGGCTCGGCATTACCCTCCAGGCTGGCTAAAACTACTTTGGCGCTGGTGAGTAAGGCGTAATAGGGGAGCTGCTGGGCGGACCAGCCTCAGCCATTAACAAACTCCTTGTACAGGATAGAGTGTTGTTTCCCGTGCTCCCCTCAGAAAGATTGGGGACCGGGATGGCATTTTCAACCAAAGCCTTTGAAGCAGAAGATGGATCTGAGGACCATTGTTCCTGCGAAAAAGCCTTCGGCCTCTACTTCATTTTGCCATACTCCCTGCATTCCTGTGATCAACTTGCTTTGGCTAAATCGAAGCTAATAACGATCAGACCGGATGTGCTTTTATCCTTTCCTGGTCGTGACGTCACCCGCCCGTGACGCTCACTCTTGCCATTGGACTAGTTGACACAAGTGCTTCAGACACAATCATGCAGGGGCGTTCCCAAAGTGTCATCGATGCATCTCGGGTTACACTCGTAATCTGAGACGTTCTTTAGATTTTCTTCACACTGAGAAAAAACTTGTTTCTTTCTAGAACTGTTCACTGAAAGGTTATTCAGGGAATCAAAAAATGGTTCTTCTGCGGAATCACTGCGAAAAAAAACCCCTTTTGGAACCTTTATTTTTTTTATATATATTTTATTTTATTTTAGATTAATTTTAATTACTGAGAAGTTATAGTTTTTGTTATCAGTAGCAACACTTGTAAATGCGGTTTCAAGATGACTTTCTTGTTTCATAATTTACTGTGCAGGTGTTGTCATGCTTCACTGAGTGAAATTTATTTTGGTATTTGAGATGAAATACTTTATAGGGAAGTCAAGTTCTTATGCAGACCACCCTTTAATATTTGAGAGGCTACATTATATTATAAGAATATTTAATGAAATATTTACTTCTAAACACTGGTTTGTAATACTTGGACTATGTAATATAATACATTATTTAAAAGATTTTTGTTCTTAAATCATACAAATGGACTCAAAGACAGACACAGTATTATTAATTTTATTTCAAGTACAACACAACATCATAGCATGCTCTTGTGTGAATGAACTCCGAGAAGCAGAAGAGAGACATCAGCCAGAAGGATGAAGCAGAAGCCAGAGGAGAGACTGAGCGGATCTACTGATCTGAACACTGATCTCTCCTCAGTTGTGCAGTGACTGCAGGCTGGCCGCTCCGTGTGACCTCACAGCTCACTGAGACGCTCTTCATCCACTCCTGCTCAGAGAGAGTCAGGCTGCTGCTCCAGCTGTACAGAGCGTCCTTCTGCAGGAGCCCAGCGCTGCTCTCCTGAGCCCTGCTGCTCCCGTCCACCTTCCAGCTCAGGCTCCAGTCTGACGGAAAGCCCTCGCTGGCCACACATAGCAGTGTCGCTGTGTTCAGAGAGGAGATCTCTGCACTGGACGGGGGCAGGATGATCACTTTAGGAGGAGTGTTGCCTGAGAGAAGAAGAGCAGCGGGACGACAAACAACTCGCTTAACAAACATCTTCAATATATTAGAGATTAAAGTGACAGACAACATTCTTACCATCAGTTTAAACAGACAAACTAATATAATAAAAGGCCACTTAAGTGCACTTAAAGAGAGACACTTTCATAACTATGTTTCTCAACACACTTAAGTACGCTTTAAAGAAGTACAGTTATTTTGATGTATTGAAAAATGTACTAAAGCACATTTGGTACTTCATTATAATTTTAACTCTAGTGTTTTATTTTATATTACATTACAAGTTAATATATTTCAAATGTACTAAATTGCAGCTTCATCTTTACAAATGTGTAATCACAAGTATATTTAAATATATGATGGACACGTTTCTATAGAAATTACATTAAAGTATCTTTTAATCATATTTCAAAGACAATAGAAGTAATTATGAAATTACATATAAAGATGTAATTAAGCCCTCCTTAACTAGGTTAAAAAGCACTCTAAAGTTTAGCTAATTGCATTTCATATGAACTTAAGCCATAAGATTTATTTTGGCTTTTTTTATTTTTTATTTTTTTTAACATGTAATTAAGTGTCTAAAAACATACATTTTGGTTCACACTGAATTATAATGTTAAAGAATATTATTATTTTTAAGTATTCTTAAAAGTATACTAAATTGCACTTTTTTTTCCAGGAGGGAGGTGTAAAATATATTTTGAATTGTATTATACATTTTAAATTATTTTAAAATACATTTTAAAGTTTAAATGAGAAATTATACATAATGTATTACAATATCTGTGTTTCAAAACAACAAATTTATAATTCATAAATGAGTTTTACAATTATTTTATTTCAAAGTAGGTTGAAAATCTATAATATAGTACATTTTGAATACAGGTATGTTATGGGTATTTATGTATGTATGCATTTATTTATTCATTTATATATTTATTCTAAGTAGTATGTCACATTTAAAAAAAAAATATATATATTAATAATATATATATAAGAGTTTTGTATGTGTCTGTATTATCATCTCTCACATATAAACCTACACTATATTTACTGTAAGCATATGAAATATATTTTTTTTGTTCCACAAGACAAAGTAAAACATTCAATTTATAATATTATAAAATATATGACTAAATATGATAACACTGCACTGAATTAAAATGATTTAATAATTCACTTACTGCCAACATCCAGTCTGGTGCCGCTGCCGAAAGTCCTTCACAGTGATACAAACTAATAGAGCAGATGTACAAAAACCTCCTGAACGCTTCAGTAACTGCACTGTTCACTGCATCTCCAAAACAACATCTTTCATTTGATTTAGTGTTGTGGTCGTTTACAGTTCAATTAAAATAATAATAATACACATTTAATTTTTTTAATGGAAATTTTTCATAATATATGATTCTACATTTAAACATTGCAATCTAAACTCCAGTTGATTCACTGATGTTCAACTACTGAATGTTTATTAGAAATCATCAGCATATAGGAAACTATTGAGAAATATCAGATGATACTGACAAATTCTTAGTAAGTAGAGAAACTAAATTAGATATCTTTTAAAACTGAATTCATTTATTTAAATCTGTATGACACACTTTCTCCTGAAAGGAAGCCGCTTTGAATATGTGCACCACCTCTTTGTTTAAGACGGACTGTCCGCCGGTCAGGACTGTAAACAGCAGGTCTCGTCTCTTCTCACTCATTCTCAGCAAAGATGACTGCAAACGCTCTGATTATCTGCTCTCTACTGCTTTCTCTTGCTGGTGAGATTAGTGTTGAGTATTCAGAGCTTTTTCAGAAGTGCTTTATAAATGTTGTATCATTCTTCTCATGTATTGTGTGTTTGACTGTAACACTGACTGATGTGCTGTGATGGCAGGTTGTTTTGCTGAGATCATTCTGACTCAGAGTCCATCCGTGAATCTGGTGTCTGTGGGAAGCAGCGTCACTCTCAACTGCGGGTCCAGCAGTACTGGTGTAACGTCCAGTTTAGCCTGGTATCACCAGAAACCCGGACAAATACCCAAACTCCTGTTCTCTAGTGTTGGTAACAAAATGTCTGGAGTTTCTGAGAGATTCACTGATGGGAGATCAGGAACAAACTTCATGCTCAATATTAGAAATGTCCAGCCTGAAGATGCAGGAGATTATTACTGTCAGCAACATGCTGAGTTGCCATTAACACAGTGATACAGAGCCATACAAAAACCCCTTCAGTGAAAGAGGAACTGCTGATTAAGAGACACACTGCACACACAATACACTATGATTGAAGCTGGTTTAAAAAAAAAAAAAAACTGGGGTCAGATTCACAAATTAGTTTTAAGAATAAAATGAATCTTAACTGCTATCTTATAATTTTTACCTTAGTGCGCAGCCTCCACATGGCTTTGAAGCAGTGTGTAGATACAGGATCGAGTAGAGTTACTCCCCTCGTTCGCAAGGGTTAGAAAGCGCTATGCTGAGTTCTCCTCTCCAGGATGCCCGTCTCTATGAGCCGGTCTGTGAGCGACTACTAACGCCAGTGATCAGTGATTCTGCTTTGCGATCGTAAATCAAGCAGTGATTGACAGCGCTCTGATCCAATGGCGTTGGGCATTGTCATGTTGACAGTAAATCTAGCCCAATGATGTCGGGGGGGGGGGGCACCAGGGGGGGCCAATCATATTCCAGGGGGGGCCGGTGCCACCCCGTGCCCCCCCCTCTAGACACACCCCTGCCTGTATGTGACCCGAAGGGACAGTGTTTTGGCATTTCAGTGAAACTGCCATTTCTGACGTTTTTACACAGCCATAATTGGCATGCACTCCCCTCAGTATGGTGGCGCTGATATATCATTCCCCAAAAGTGTCATTGACGCAGTGCGAGTTCTCTTTCGAAAGGGAATGTCTCAGGTTATGACTGTAACCTTTGTTCCCTGAGAATAGGGAATGAGACCCTGCGTCTTTCGCCATGCCTTGGGAATGCCTGCTGGACAGTCCCTTCAGACGATAAGTGGATGACGTTCTCTAGCCGCCCCTTATATTCTTCCGGGTCGCACTAGTATTGACGTTATAGGCTGTTGCTGGTCAATATGATTCCCGTGATTGGATAAGCGTTTCAGACACCGGTTCACGAGGAGGTGTTCCCCAAAAGCGTCAACAAAGCAGTGTCTTCAAAGGTTCCAGTCGTAACCTGTGATGTTACTTCTCCAGCCTCCAGGCCCATTTCTCCACCTCAGCCCGTCAGCACTTCGGCTCTTCTTTGGCTCTCCCCTCCCTCAGCTCCACCGTAGTCCTCCATCACACAGGTTCCCTCGTTCCTCCATCTTTGCCTTGGTCTCTCATCATCCTGGTTTCACTACAGATTTCAAAACCTCCAGCTGCACCTCAACCCTCCAGCCCTACGGCTCCACCAGGTCCCTCCAATGATGTCGCCCTAGGCCGTCTTCCTGATGGTTTCACTGGGGTCTCTTTTTCGTCTGGCTCCGCCTCAGTTGGTCATCCCTCAGGCTTCGTCCAGGAAACCTGTCAGGGCTCAATCTCAGCTCCTCCCTCCGTCATCTCCGTCTTACTGTTCCCCTCAGCAAGTCTCCCTAGTTCTCTGCCCTTCACCAGCTCCTCGTCCACTTCCAAGACCCCATCCCTCCTCCCTCCACTCTGGGACTGTTGTTTACGGCACAAGGACTCGTCTAGTGGGAGGGGGGAGTAATGTCAGGTTCAGGTTATGTATCAATGTGTTTGTGTTCATGTTTCTATGTTTCCTGTTTTCTTTCAGTTTAGTTCCTATCTCCTTAGTAACTAATTCCTGCTGATTTGTTACATTGGTTACTGATTAGTCCCAGCTTGTGTGAGTCTGCTGTTCCTGAAGAATCTCCTGTGTGTTTCAGTTTTGTGGATTAAAGAATATTGATATCGTCATTCTGAGTCATTCGTGTTTGAATTGCTGCACAATACAGGTGACAACTTTCCATTTCTACAAAAGGTTCTTTCTGGTGCAAAACATTTCTTTAGATTTTTACAATGTTCTTCACACTGAGAAAAAAACTTGTTAGGGCCCGAGAACCGATGGTGAGAGGACCCTATTGGATCTGCTCTGTTTATTATGACCGCCGCTAGCGTAGCTAGCGAAAGCGGTCATATAGGGATTTGTCAAAGTTTTTTTTTTTTTTCATCTACTGAATTTTTCGTCAACGATACCAGGGACACCGAAACACCGGGGAACATGAAATTAGGTGGGCATGTAGCCCCACTAGACTTTTACGGAAAAATTCCGTTTGGTCCCCGGGGGCCACTCCCCCCCCGCGCTGGGCCCCCCCAAACCCAAAAAATGCAGTTTTTCCTAAATAACTACCTGAACCGTGGCACCGAGGATGAAGACATTTTTATGGTATGTTGGTCTTAAGGGCCCACATCAACCTAGCCCATAATCACTCATTTGTGATTTGCGCCCCTCCCATAAAAAATGAAAATGCAATATTATTCTGCTTTAATCGCCCCTATCTTCAGTTGAGATGTTCAGAACTGCACCATATTTCATGTGTATGATTAACTTGACATCCTCTGGGGGTATGCTAAGTTTCGTAGAATTTCATCCATGGGGGGGTATAAAATAAATTAATTTATGTGCACATTTAGTGACTTTACACTCATCGGCCTGTAGATGGTGGTGTTGAGCGAAGGGTTGCTGGTTTAGGATGATACTGTCACACACACACATGCAGGAATACAAACAAACGCAAGCATGCACACACACTGACATCCACAGGCACAGACACACACCCATACACACACATACAAATCCACATGTACAGACACACACACACACACACAAACACACACGCGCACACACATGTACGCACGCATACATACACGCACAGACACACACACACACACACACACACACACACACACACACACACACACACACACACACACACACACACAGACACACACATACACAAACACACACACATACACACACACACACACACACACACACACACACACACACACACACACACACACACACACAGACATGCACATACACAATACAGCCAAATTGCTCCACGTCATTTATTTTTGTGGAAAGCCAGTGCAGGCCTGAGCGGCGGTCATATTTTGTACCGCCATGCGGTACATCTAGTTGTTATAATTCTTCTTCTCCAAAGTGAATCGCTTTTTTGAGGGCCTAAACTTGCTTGAAAACTTTGGACACGCTTCAGAAGTGGTGAAAATTTACATCTGATATGGGTTTCAGAATTGGGTGGGGCAAAATGGCTCAATTCGCTAAATTTTTACGTTTCGCGTACATGTATGAAATTCGGTACATACATGTAATGACCCAATACCTACAAAAACGTCTCTTGGAGCGTAGCCTTAAACACAACAGGAAGTCAGCATTTTTTAACTTCCTCTCAGATTTTGTGAAGTTTTTGCCATTTCCAGATGTTGCACTTTAACGAACTTTGTGACGTTAAATTGCGAAGATCTTGAGTTTTCGTCAAAGGGTGTGCCCTTGGTGGTCTGACAAATGGAGATGTGCAAACCCAATTTCAGCCTTTGAGTGATATATGCATCATCAGATAAGTTCTACATTAATGTTGCTTGCAGTTCCGATGTTGCTAGGCAACCACAAACAGCCTGCAGTAACTCAGGCATACAATGTCCGATCTGCCCCAAACTTCACATGTTTGATAAGAGTCCTGTCCTGAACACATGACCATGCTCATATTCGGTTATAGTAATAGCGCCACCTGCTGGTAGCAGGAAGTGTGGCAAATACAAATGACTTTAACATTGTCCTCCTATATTTACATACTGCCCACTCACGAAACTTTGTAAACGCGTCAGAAATGTGATGTTTCGTTATGAAACAGGAATTTGTTGTAACTCGGACATACAGTGTCTGATCTGCCCCAAACTTCACATGTTTTATTAAAGTCCTGGCCTTAAGACAACAGGAAATGACACGTTTTACACTGTGATTAACTCCTTATAGAGATTTAACCAGATCAGCTTCATATATGGCCAGTCTAATCTTAAGGCCTTAGCGGTGGTAAATTGTGAAGATCTTGAGTTTTCGCTGAAGGGTGTGTCCGTGGCGGCCTGACAAATTCTGATGTTTCGCCGTGAAAGAGGAAGCTGTTGTAACTCAGGCATACAATGTCCAATCTGCCCCAAACTTCACATGTTTGATAAGAGTCCTGTCCTGAATGCATCTACATGAAAATATACAGCTAGTCATAGCGCCACCTGCTGGCAACTGGAAATGACATCCTTTACACTGTAATTCACTCTCCGAAATATATTTAAATATGCCATGAAGTACCAAACATACTAGAAACATGTTAAATCATGCAACACTTGGCTGAGTGCTAATTTATGCGATTAACATCATGAAAAAGGAAGTTGTGAAACAGCATACAATGTCCAATCTGCCCCAAACTTCACATGTTTGATAAAAGTCCTGTCCTGAAGACATCTACATGCCAATATTCAGTTATAGTAATAGCGACACCTGCTGGTGGCAGGAAGTGTGGTAAATTCAAATGACTTTGACATAGTCCTCCTATATACATACTGCGCACCGTGCTCTGCTTTCCTAAAGGCGCCGGGTGGCGGTGGCACGGGTGCGAGGGCCCTTTTCATCGCTGCTTGCAGCTTTAATTTTTTTTTCGAGCTGCTCCCTGAAAAGTTATTTAGGGAACCAAAAAATTGTCGTTCTGTGGAATCACTGCGAAAAACTCCTTTTGGAACCTTTATTTTTTAAATATTTTTTCTTTTATTTTAGATTAATTTTAATTACTGAGAAGGTATAGTTTTTGTTAACAATAGCAACACTTGCAAATGCTGTTTCAAAATGACTTTCTTTTTTTCATAATTTACTGTGCAGGTGTTGTCATGCTTCACTGAGTGAAATTTATTTGGGTTTTTGAGATTAAATACTTTATAGGGAAGTCAACATGTCTTACAATGTAACTTCATCTAATATTTATTTGTTTATTTTTTGATGCAGACAACCCTATAAGATTTGAGAGGCTACATTTTATTATAAGAACATTTATTGGAATATTTGTACTTCTAAACACTGATTTGTAACGGCAGGATATTTTTTCTCATATCATACAAAAACGTTTTTTTTTCTCAAATAACACAAAAGGACTCAAAGACAGACACAGTATTATTAATTTTATTTCAAGTACAACACAACATCATAGCATGCTCTTGTGTGAATGAACTCCGAGAAGCAGAAGAGAGACATCAGCCAGAAGGATGAAGCAGAAGCCAGAGGAGAGACTGAGCGGATCTACTGATCTGAACACTGATCTCTCCTCAGTTGTGCAGTGACTGCAGGCTGGCCGCTCCGTGTGACCTCACAGCTCACTGAGACGCTCTTCATCCACTCCTGCTCAGAGAGAGTCAGGCTGCTGCTCCAGCTGTACAGAGCGTCCTTCTGCAGGAGCCCAGCGCTGCTCTCCTGAGCCCTGCTGCTCCCGTCCACCTTCCAGCTCAGGCTCCAGTCTGACGGAAAGCCCTCGCTGGCCACACATAGCAGTGTCGCTGTGTTCAGAGAGGAGATCTCTGCACTGGACGGGGGCAGGATGATCACTTTAGGAGGAGTGTTGCCTGAGAGAAGAAGAGCAGCGGGACGACAAACAACTCGCTTAATAAAACATCTTCAATATTATTAGAGGTTAAAGTGACAGACAACATTATGACCATCGGTTTAAACAGACAAAGTTATATAATAAAAGGCCACTTAAGTGCACTTAAAGAGAGACACTTTTATGACTATGTTCTTTAACACACTTAAATAAGCTTTAAAGAAGTACAGTTATTCTGATGTATTGAAAAATGTACTAAAGCACATTTAGAGTACTTCATTATAATTTTAACTCTAGTGTTTTATTCAATATTACATTACAAGTTAATAAATGTACTAAATGTACTAAATTGCAGCTTCATCTTTAATCAAAATGTGTAATCACAAGTATATTTAAATATATGATGGACACGTTTCTATAGAAATTACATTAAAGTAGGCCTATCTATTAATCATATTTCAAAAACAATAGAAGTAATTATGAAATTACATATAAAAATGCAATTAAGCCTAGCTTAAGTAGGTTAAAAAGCACTCTAAAGTTTAGCTAATTGCATTTCATATGAACTTAAGACATAAGTTTTTTTTTTTTTTTTTTAAATAACATGTAATTAAGTGTCTGAAAACATAAATTTTGGTTCACACTGAAGTATAATGTTAAAGCATATTATTATTTTGTATTAAGTACTCTTAAAAGTATCCTAAATTGCCCTTTTTTCCCAGGAGGGAGGTGTAAAATATATTTTGAATTGTATTATACATTTTAAATTATTTTAAAATAAATGTTAAAGTTTAAATGAGAAATTCTATATGATGTATTACAGTCTGTGTTTCAAAACAACAAATTTATAATTCATAAATTAGTTTTACAATTATTTTATTTCAAAGTAGGTTGAAAATCTATAATATAGTACATTTTGAATACAGGTATGTTATGGGTATTTATGTATGTATGCATTTATTTATTCATTGATATATTTATTCTAAGTATATATATATATATATATATATATATATATATATATATATATATATTCTTCTCATGCTCTTATATCATGTCAATATTTATCAAATGTATCTCTTTTCCTGGTGAAAATGTTCAAAACTTTAAATTTTTTTAATTTAAGAGTTTTGTATGTGTCTGTATGATCATCTCACATATAAACCTACACTATATTTACTGTAAGCATATGAACTTTTATTTTTTTTGTTCCACAAGACAAAGCAAAACATTCAATTTATAATGTTATAAAATATATGACTAAATATGATAACACTGCACTGCATTAAAATGATTTAATTATTTACTTACTGCCAACATCCAGTCTGGTGCCGCTGCCGAAAGTCCTTCACAGTGATACAAACTAATAGAGCAGATGTACAAAAACCTCCTGAACGCTTCAGTAACTGCACTGTTCACTGCATCTCCAAAACAACATCTTTCATTTGATTTAGTGTTGTGGTCGATTACAGTTAAAAATTCACATTTAATTTTTTAAAAAGGAAATTTTTCATAATATATGATTCCACATTTAAACATTGCAATCTAAACTCCAGCTGATTCACTGATGTTCAACTACTGAATGTTTATTAGAAATCATCAGCATATAGGAAACTATTGAGAAATATCAGATGATACTGACAAATTCTTAATAAGTAGAGAAACTAAATTAAATATCTTTTAAAACTGAATGTATTTATTTAAATCAGTGTGACACACTTTCTCCTGAAAGGAAGCCGCTTTGAATATGTGCACCACCTCTTTGTTTAAGACGGACTGTCCGCCGGTCAGGACTGTAAACAGCAGGTCTCGTCTCTTCTCACTCATTCTCAGCAAAGATGACTGCAAACGCTCTGATTATCTGCTCTCTACTGCTTTCTCTTGCTGGTGAGATTAGTGTTGAGTATTCAGAGCTTTTTCAGAAGTGCTTTATAAATGTTGTATCATTCTTCTCATGTATTATGTGTTTGACTGTAACACTGACTGATGTGCTGTGATGGCAGGTTGTTTTGCTGAGATCATTCTGACTCAGAGTCCATCCGTGAATCTGGTGTCTGTGGGAAGCAGCGTCACTCTCAACTGCGGGTCCAGCAGTTCTAGTGTATCAACTCATTTAGCCTGGTATCACCAGAAACCCGGACAAACACACAAACTCCTGTTCTCTAGTGTTGGTAGCAAAGTGTCTGGAGTTTCTGAGAGATTCACTGATGGAAGATCAGGAACAAACTACATGCTCAATATCAGAAATGTCCAGCCTGAAGATGCAGGAGATTATTACTGTCAGCAGCATAATGAATGGCCATTAACAAAGTGATACAGAACCGTACAAAAACCCCTTCAGTGAAAGAGGAACTGCTGATTTAGACACACACTGCACACATACACTATGATTGGAACTGGTTTTTAAAGTTATGAACACACAACAAAAATCTGGGGCCGGATCCAAAAAACATTCTTAAGAATAAAATTAATATTAACTGCTAATCTTACCATTTTTTACTTAAGATTATTTTATTTTTTTTACATATATTTATAGAAAATACTTCTTAAAACGTTATTTGTCTTACGCTAAATCTAATATTTTTTCTTAAAACTGTTCTTGAGACATCTGCATCTTTTGACAAATTCTTTTATTAAAAATAACAATTTGTAACTTGACGAATCACTTTAAAGTGTAACACTCATTACTAAAATCTGGTCAAAGCAATTGCTGCAAAAATAGTGTGCAACCTTATGATGATAATTACAGCATTCTGCAGGCAGATGAAAAAGATGGGCTGAGGAGTTTTTCAGCAAGATCTGCCATACAGTCAGAAAATCAGGACAGTCACTCCATGAGCCAGTCAATGAGTGCTGGATCATCAACTTCGACATGGAGCAGCTCCCGTCCATCTCCAAACCCCCAAACTCTTCCCTTCTCAGTCCGGTCCAGTAAATGTCATTGATAACCCTGTCCCGCCCAATGTCCTGCCCACCCCATTGTCTCCACACTCACGTCCGGCACCACCCAGTCCCCTGGACTCACCTGTTCCTCTGGTGCCTCTCCTCAGCTCCACCTGCACCGCCGAATCTCTCCAGCTCTTCTGCTCCGCCTGCACCGCTGACTCTCTCCATCTCTTCGGCTCCACCTGCACCACTGAATCTCTCCATCTCTTAAGCTCCACCTGCACCGCTGACTCTCTCCAGCTCTTCGGCTCCACCTGCACCGCTGACTCTCTCCAGCTCTTCGGCTCCATCTGCACCACTGAATCTCTCCAGCTCTTCGGCTCCACCTGCACCGCTGACCCTCTCCAGCTCTTTGGCTCCACCTGCACCGCTGACTCTCTCCAGCTCTTTGGCTACACCTGCACCACTGAATCTCTCCAGCTCTTCGGTTCCACCAGCACCACTGAATCTCTCCAGCTCTTCGGCTCCACCTGCACCACTGACTCTCTCCAGCTCTTCGGCTCCACCTGCACCACTGACTCTCTCCAGCTCTTCTGCTCCACCTGCACCACTGACTCTCTCCAGCTCTTCGGCTCCACCTGCACCACTGAATCTCTCCAGCTCTTCGGCTCCACCTGCACCACTGACTCTCTCCATCTCTTCGGCTCCACCTGCACCGCTGAATCTCTCCAGCTCTTCGGCTCCACCTGCACCACTGAATCTCTCCAGCTCTTCAGCTCCACATGCACCGCTGAATCTCTCCATCTCTTCTGCTCCACCTGCACCACTGAATCTCTCCAGCTCTTCGGCTCCACTTGCACCGCTGACTCTCTCCATCTCTTCGGCTCCACCTGCACCACTGAATCTCTCCAGCTTTTCGGCTCCACCTGCACCGCTGACTCTCTCCATCTCTTCGGCTCTACCTGCACCACTGACTCTCTCCAGCTCTTCAGCTCCACCTGCACCACTGACTCTCTCCAGCTCTTCTGCTCCACCTGCACCGCTGACTCTCTCCAGCTCTTCGGCTCCACCTGCACCGCTGACTCTCTCCAGCTCTTCGGCTCCACCTGCACCACTGAATCTCTCCAGCTCTTCGGCTCCACCTGCACCGCTGACTTTCTCCATCTCTTTGGCTCCACCTGCACCGCTGAATCTCTCCAGCTCTTCGGCTCCACCTGCACCACTGAATCTCTCCAGCTCTTCAGTTCCACATGCACCGCTGAATCTCTCCATCTCTTCTGCTCCACCTGCACCAATGAATCTCTCCAGCTCTTCGGCTCCACCTGCACCGCTGACTCTCTCCAGTTCTTCGGCTCCACCTGCACCACTGAATCTCTCCAGCTTTTCGGCTCCACCTGCACCACTGACTCTCTCCATCTCTTCGGCTCCACCTGCACCACTGAATCTCTCCAGCTCTTCTGCTCCACCTGCACCGCTGACTCTCTCCATCTCTTCGGCTCCGCCTGCACCGCTGACTCTCTCCATCTCTTCGGCTCCACCTGCACCACTGAATCTCTCCATCTCTTAAGCTCCACCTGCACCGCTGACTCTCTCCAGCTCTTCGGCTCCACCTGCACCGCTGACTCTCTCCAGCTCTTCGGCTCCATCTGCACCACTGAATCTCTCCAGCTCTTCGGCTCCACCTGCACCGCTGACCCTCTCCAGCTCTTTGGCTCCACCTGCACCGCTGACTCTCTCCAGCTCTTTGGCTACACCTGCACCACTGAATCTCTCCAGCTCTTCGGTTCCACCAGCACCACTGAATCTCTCCAGCTCTTCGGCTCCACCTGCACCACTGACTCTCTCCAGCTCTTCGGCTCCACCTGCACCACTGACTCTCTCCAGCTCTTCTGCTCCACCTGCACCACTGACTCTCTCCAGCTCTTCGGCTCCACCTGCACCACTGAATCTCTCCAGCTCTTCGGCTCCACCTGCACCACTGACTCTCTCCATCTCTTCGGCTCCACCTGCACCGCTGAATCTCTCCAGCTCTTCGGCTCCACCTGCACCACTGAATCTCTCCAGCTCTTCAGCTCCACATGCACCGCTGAATCTCTCCATCTCTTCTGCTCCACCTGCACCACTGAATCTCTCCAGCTCTTCGGCTCCACTTGCACCGCTGACTCTCTCCATCTCTTCGGCTCCACCTGCACCACTGAATCTCTCCAGCTTTTCGGCTCCACCTGCACCGCTGACTCTCTCCATCTCTTCGGCTCTACCTGCACCACTGACTCTCTCCAGCTCTTCAGCTCCACCTGCACCACTGACTCTCTCCAGCTCTTCTGCTCCACCTGCACCGCTGACTCTCTCCAGCTCTTCGGCTCCACCTGCACCGCTGACTCTCTCCAGCTCTTCGGCTCCACCTGCACCACTGAATCTCTCCAGCTCTTCGGCTCCACCTGCACCGCTGACTTTCTCCATCTCTTTGGCTCCACCTGCACCGCTGAATCTCTCCAGCTCTTCGGCTCCACCTGCACCACTGAATCTCTCCAGCTCTTCAGTTCCACATGCACCGCTGAATCTCTCCATCTCTTCTGCTCCACCTGCACCAATGAATCTCTCCAGCTCTTCGGCTCCACCTGCACCGCTGACTCTCTCCAGTTCTTCGGCTCCACCTGCACCACTGAATCTCTCCAGCTTTTCGGCTCCACCTGCACCACTGACTCTCTCCATCTCTTCGGCTCCACCTGCACCACTGAATCTCTCCAGCTCTTCTGCTCCACCTGCACCACTGAATCTCTCCAGCTCTTCGGCTCCACCTGCACCACTGAATCTCTCCAGCTCTTCGGCTCCACCTGCACCGCTGACTCTCTCCAGCTCTTCGGCTCCACCAGCACCACTGACTCTCTCCAGCTCTTCAGCTCCACCTGCACCGCTGAATCTCTCCATCTCTTCGGCGCCGCCTGCACCGCTGACTCTATGACACCGCTGGTATCATGGCGGGCTCTGGCTCCACATCTGCGCTGTGCTGCTGTCAGAGGCTGGTACGCTGATCTCTTCCTCGGTCTCGCAGACTGTTGTGGAGGAGTACCCACTCCACGTACTCCATGAAATTCCCTAGAGGCTAATTTCTGGGCAACCACGCTCTCATCTCCACTTGTCCGGAAAAGCACACACACGCAGTCATCATCATAACGGCAGGTTCACAAGTTTGATATTTACGATTTTGGATCGTGGAGGCTCTGATGCGATCAGGAGCAGTAAAATAATAGTAATGACACCAACCAATTGAGGATTTTTTGGACAAAAATTCAGTTGCTATGTAGCCACACCCCCCAGATTGTTGGGGGATGCTAATCGGGTTCAAAATCAGCTTTAAAATCTTCTTGTGTGTGTGGCCAGCCTTAAACAGGTGGAACAGGTGCGAAACTCAAATCAGAAACTATTGCAACTAACAATGAATGACAACTCAGGCAAACAGAAACAGGGAAAACGAAATCAAAACACAATGAAACTTAACAACCTGACATTACACCACCTCAAGAAAGGCACGTCCTCGCACTGCAATAAACAATAAAGTCCAACAGAGGAGGGAGGGTAGGTGCTCTGGAGGAGAGCTGAAGACTGCAGGAGAATGGGAGTTACCTAGGGCCTAGTGGCCTAGGTGGAGTGAGGGTGCTGGAGGACTGAGGCAGAGCCTGTGAGACCGAGGACCAAGCTGGAGCAGGATAGAAGGAGGAGCCTGATAGAGCTGAAGGGGTGGAGGGACAAGGCACTGCTAGAGACCCAGAAGTTCATGGCGTAGGCATAACGACGACTGACCAAGGCGAAGCTAGAGGGACGAGGGCTAAGTATTGTTTTTACAACTACTCATGGGTGTGCGACCTGCAAATTTGAGTATATTTTATTTCATGTAAAAAAAATTAGTAAGGAGCGAGTCCACCATTGTAGGCCTATGTGTGTGAGAGGGGGAGATTCTGGGAGTGATTAGTCGACTGCGTGGGTCATGAGTTTTGTGTGTCATGCAGTTGTCACTTCTAACATCACAGCTCAGTCAAAAATGATGAAACGAACCATTGATGCATTTTTATCACCAGAGCTCAGTGGCGGCTCCAGAGATTTTCTGTTGCAGGTGCTATGGGGATGCTCAACACTTAAGAGAAGGTGCTTTGAATTTTTGAGGCGTTTCATTATGGATATCGCATCAGACCACCCTTGATATGCGTACACGCCCGCATTAACTATACTCGTTCCGCGACTATAAGCATATATAAACTGTATATATATGTAAAAGTATTCAACGCAAGGGCTATAGACAGGGGGCGCAACTACCCAGTGTCAGAGGGGTATGCAGCAACAATTTTGGCAATCATCAATCTGGTGCACTTTGAGAGTTAAAAATTAAAAGCTCCAACCCATATTCAGTGTGCAAATTAAACAAAGAAAAATTCAAACCTCTTTTAGTTACAGTGTCAGTCTACGTACTACTACATAATAATAGTTATAATATTAATCCCATGATAGTAATAGCATATTGTTAAACAAATGTACTTAAAAATAAAGGAAACTTTCATAATTAGTTTTGTACTAATTTCTATACTTGAAAGAGTATATTTCTATACTTCACATTAAAGATGTGATTGGGCCAGCCAGTGTCAATCAAGAAAAGAACCAATGGGCCGCTGATCTAGGCTACGTGTTTCATAGGGTGTCAAAAAAAAAAAAAAACTAACGCTGACTTTTTTTTACCATTGCATTACATTGCCGGCACTAACCCATGCGCCGCCAATTAAGCAAAACAAAACGAATGGGCCGCCGATGTCTCCCGGTAGTCCCGATGGCCAGTAGCCTACATGCCTGCACGTCACACTTTAAATCCTACCTCCTTGCCTTTCAACATCCACTTATTAAGCTGCTGTCGCATCAATTGACATGCCATCTCCTTTTCCCTCTTTCTTTTTCTATTTTTAGTCCCTGACAGCTTTTTTGCTTTATCCATCTTTTTCGACGACAACTCACTAACGTTACTCATTCCTGCTCGCTCAGCGCTCACGGCGCCCGCGCCCACTCACGATTTTTTTTATTATTATTTAATTCCTATTATTAACAACATGAAAAAGACTATTCAAACATGACATTAAAATATAAATATAAAAAATTACAGACATTTCTTGGGGGTGCTGGGCAGGTGCTATGGCTATTATAGGGGGAGCTATACAGCACCACCTAGCTCCACCCTGGCGCCGCCACTGCCAGAGCTAGACCCTCTACAGCAACAAATTGCAGAGAAGGAAAAATCAGATGATGAGTCAGAAGAAGCAGGAGTGGCAAAAAAGGCAAGACAACAATATTTTCGACAGGAAAATAGTTAGAGATTACTAGGCTTAGATACTTAGGAATAGGCTGAGGGAGTTTACTTGGCTTAGATATTGCAAAAACACTTACACCATAAAAAATGAAAGCTTTAGCGGAGGTTCAGTCGGGAGGACTCAATTGTTACGTCACTTATTACCTTCTCATCTAGGCTATCCAATCGTGTTCTAATACTTGTAGTATAAAATATCCGTACTTACACATGTCTGAATTCGCAGATGCTGAGGCTTTCATTCACCTCCATCCTCCCCACCACCACCAGGATGGTCCCTTTCCATACCTCACAGGGGGTCGACTGTGCCCCAGCCTTCGTTTTCAGGCAGGAAATGCAGATTCCGTAGCCTCGGATAACGAGCTACGGACAAAGAACCGTAGAACCGTCTACGCCAAAGAACTTTATCATAATAACATATCATAATATTTGCTTGCTGGGCTGTATACTTGTTTCAGTATTTTGCCTCCCGAGTCTTTCTGGTAAAACTGTATCTTCTGCTCTCGATGTAATCTAAAACATGTGGGGAAACCAAGTCTGCTGAGGCAACCAGCACTGCACAGTTTAAATATGACACACTAGTGAAGTACAACAGCAGCTTGAAGCATAAAAATGCAGAGACAGATAGATTAATTAAATTGCATTGCCACTTCCAACAGCATTTCGCAGGCAGGAATCTTACATTCAGTCAGAAGATGAGGCTGAAATGACAGTGAAATTTAACACAGCATATTTCATAGCTAAGGAGGAACTATTCACCAAATTCAAGGGTCAAATTGAATTGTTAAAAAAGAACGGCGTAAAATGTTATCCTACACAGAGCAACGACACAGCATGTGCGCAGATCATTGGCGCTATTGCTGATTCACTCAAACAGAAGACTCATGAAAAGAATAAGGAAACCTCTAATCTCTCATTCATAATCAATGGCATTGGTGACACAGATGCTTCAACTAAAGATTGTGAAATAGTGTACGCAAGGATCCTGCAACAAGGTAAACCAATGAGTATTTGATTGGCCACATGGAAGTTCAGCATGCAAATACTCAAGGTATGTTACTTACAGTAACTGAATTTGACTCCAATTTAGTGCTTACTCTCAATAACACAACAGTCACTTCAGAAATGTATGCCAGGAATGACTACAAGAGTGAAACCATTAACCTTTTTAAGCCTAAAATAAATATATATTATTTGTAGGTGCCACAACTGTTCATTGTGATTACGGGGAAGGAAACTGTTACTTTCTGCTGGTGGTTTTGGTGTATAGTGAATATATAATTGCGTTGCAGGTCGATTTAAGGTGTGCCCCTAAATGTTATGCTTGTGCTTCTGAAAGTTTCAGTAAGGGGCTAAATTACCTCTACTAGTAAAAAAGTTAGTCTGAAGCCCAGATAAAAATTACATAAATGAATAAAAGAGTATACCATCTCACTCAAAGACAATCTGAGTGCAGGTTTCTTACATGAACAACACACACACACACACACACACACACACACACACACACACACACACACACAACTACTGTATAGCCTACAATTCAATAGATTGTCTAGCATTAATTCCTTAGTTAGTGTCGTCACCATATGCATTTAAACAAAGCTATTACTGAAACAATGCACTTTATTACTGTCATTAGCCTACTATTTATAACCTTTGTCATACTGATTTCAAGCAAAGCATTAGTAGTTCTACACAGTGGACATGTCAAAAAAATGTCAGTGGTAATGGATTCCACAGTAGCCTATAGCCTACCTCAAAAGTTTTGTTTACAGCAATTACTTAACCAGTCTAGTTGCTGACGAGTTGATCTGTGCCATTCACAGTCAGTGGCTAGTGCAGCTTTTTTTGAAACTTTGAATCAATTGCTTCGCAAAATGATTCGTTGTTTCGAAGCCCTCAAAACGCGACACGCCGGTGACCCCTGCTGGTCAAATCGTGTAAATGCGACGAAAATTCAGCCCAAACTTACATTAAAACACCTTTTACGTACGCAATTTATGCAAATGTTTCATTGAAAATGTACTCTATTAAATGCTATTAAATAAATAATAATACCATAACAAATGAAGTGTCTGTATAAAATTAGCTTATGCTTGGTTAAAATATAGGGCTTGATTTGTTTTATGAAGGCTGCTTGGTTAATCAGGCCTAAGAGACTGTCCCTTGTATACAAATGTGGCATTACAGTGTCTACAGAAATCAGGTACAAGTACAACTATATAGACACTGGTTCATAAACTGACATTTCGAAACGTTTGAAAACAGTTTGAAGTAACGAAGCCTCGTTTATTGAAATCACGTGACTTTAGCAGTGCGACACCGGCTCCGTCCGAATCACTGATTCACTGAACCAAATGATTCTCAAAGGTTTCGAAGCTTCACAAAGGAGTGATTCACGCACGCCCGTCACTAGGTGTCAGTAATGAGGCGCGTACGGTTCATAGACAACATTGGAGCTCTCGCAGAAGAAATCGGTATGGTTGACTGTAAACCGCAGTAAACGTTGGTCTTCTTCAACAGCTATTACAACATTCACAGGTTTTCCTTTGTAAATACGAAGATAAAACCACGAGACTCAGTAGCAGTAGACCTGTAAAACGGCTCAGCTTTGTTGTTGGTCATTCGGTAGTTGATCATGAACGTGGCTAAAAGTGGTTATCGTGTCTTCTCGGCCAACTCTACGCCCGCCTGCATTGAGCTCTCTAAGAGGATTACTGAGTAAGTAAAGTATCCTACGACCTATTGCTCGATATTTAACATGGTCTTGATGTATAAATGTGATGTTATTGTGACAGTGGCCTGTAGATCAGCAGATCCTGGCCTGTTTCTTCGCATCATCACTTTGAAGATGTCATATGTAGGCTAGTTGTAAAAGATTGGGATTGATAACTGATCTACCACTGTGCTCTTGAACATCAGAGAAGTGGACCTGTAATAAGTGTACTTGCTTTGGGAAGTAAATGTAATGTTTATCTTGTGCACGTGAGAGATCAGGAACAGTGGGCTATTCATCACATAAGCTGTGCATGTGACTGACGGCTCCTGGAAATGTCCTGCATTCATTGCAAACTCTTGACTGAAGGAATACAAATCTATTTAATCACATTGTCATGCAACTCTGCTTCACAGTTACTTTCATGATAAGAAACTCTTTTGCTAACCTGTCCTGATTTTCTGCTTGTGTTTGCGCAGGCGTCTTGGAGTGGAGCTGGGGAAATCAGTTGTTTACCAGGAGTCAAACAGAGGTGATCAATAATGCTTGCTTTGCTCAAATACAGTGTGACCCTTGATACCCTGTACGGTTTGAGAGGGACTGAACTCATTTTCACTATAATTTGATATTAAAAAGTCATATATTGTGCAAACTGTAAAGCTTGAATGCTGCCAATCTTAATACATAAATGGGTTTAGTGTCCTTGTACACGTTACATGCACTTACTCAAGTAATAATAACAGTAAATCATTCATAATTGCAAACATCTAACCCTAATTATATAGTAAGTACATGTTGTTAATTGATATTACTTGGTACTTAATTACATAATTACACTGTAACAAGGACTCCTTGAAATAAAGTGATACACTTTATTTGGTTACATAATAATTCACTTCCCATAACAGTAAATTATGCATAATTACATACAACTAAACATCAACCAAATCCTAATCCTACCCTAACCCTAGAGTAAGTACATGTTGTTAATTAATATTACCCAGTACTTAAATATATAATTACACTGTACAGTGTCTTTGTTACACTGTAATTATATACAGTACAGGCCAAAAGTTTGGACACATTACTATTTTTAATGTTTTTGAAAGAAGTTTCTTCTGCTCATCAAGCCTGCATTTATTTGATCAAAAATACAGAAAAAAAATGTAATATTGTGATAAATTATTACAATTTAAAATAATTGGTTTTATTTAATAATCATTTATTTCTGTGATGCAAAGCTGAATTTTCAGCATCATTACTCCAGTCTATCACATGATCCTTTAGAAATCATTCTAATATGATGATTCATTATCAAAGCTGGAAACAGTTCTGCTGCTTAATATTTTTTCATAACCTGTGATACTTTTTTAGGATACTTTGATGACCAAAAAAAAAAAAAAAGCAATTTTTTATAAATACAAAATCTTTTGTAACAACAATATCCACTACTGGTCAGTCATTTGGGGTCAGTAATTTTTTTTCTTTCTTTTTTTGAAATAAATCAATACTTTTATTCAGCAAGGATGTGTTAAATTGATAAAAAGTGATAGTAAAGAAGATTTATATTATTAGAAAATATTTTTTTATTTTGAATAAATGCAGTTCTTTTTAACCTTTTATTCATCAAATATATTAGGCAGCAGAACTGTGTCCAACACTCATAATAAATCAGAATATTAGAATGATTTCTAAAGGATCATGTGATAGACTGGATGTCACATGTGACACTGAAGACTGGAGTAAAGATCCTGAAAATTCAGCTTTGCATCACAGAAATAAATGATAATTTAAAGTATAATAAATTGAAAACCAATTATTTTAAATTGTAATAATATATCACAATATATTTAATTTTTTTCTGTATTTTTGATCAAATAAATGCAGGCTTGATGAGCAGAAGAAACTTCTGTCAAAAACATTAAAAATAGTAATGTTTCCAAACTTTTGGCCTGTACTGTATTTATAATAATAATATAAATAATACCAATAGTAAGTACTGAGTAATATTAAGTTTCTACATGTACTTACTATAGTGTGAGGATTAGGATTTGGTTGAGGGTTAATTGCATGTAATTATGCATAATTTTAGTACTACAGTAACTAAATGTAACAATGACACTGTAAAATAAAGTGTAACCAAAACGTGATTCTCGTTACTGAATTACATCACTGAATTGTTTGTAATTACTAGACTTAGAAGGCCATCACTGCATTTTCTTCAATTTCAAGCTTCATCTGGATCTCTCAAAGTCTGCACTATTTATGACAATAATGTTCCTACATCACACAAAACTAAAAGGATTATTTCATATCTGAACGGTACGCACAGGAGAACTTCTCACAAAACCATTCTAATTGACAACACATGCGCACACTCATGAATTTGCTCTTAATCTCGTTCTAATGTTAATGAATCTGGAGTTTTCTAAATGAGCGACCGTGTGCCCGAGGTTATAGTCATTTGCATAAAACACACCCAAACAATCTCCAAATAAGGGCTTTCTGTACGACCCTTCATTTACAGCCTTTCGTCCCGCTCAGCAAACATGTGACCTTCTCTGAAGACGTATCTGAGAGCACATGCGTCTGCAAAAACCAGCTCAAACACAACACCTTTTACCCAGGTTTTACCAGGAGAAACCTTGCAGATGAGCCATAACACTGCTTGCTTCTTAATATTTCACTGTATATGATGAAATGGAAGATGCAATAGTCTTTTCTTCTTTCTTGTGACGTAAGTCAGTGTGAAACGGCTTCTCGAATAAGACAAACAAATGTAGGACGAGACTTGTTTGTGTCCGTGTGGAATTGATTGGATGGTTGTGGTTTGCTATTGGTGGATCTCATGTGAGTGACAGGTTGCTCCGCCCTCGCGCCAGTAAACGCATCATCAGAGAAGAGATGCTGGAGGGGAAGATATTTTGATTAAAGACTACAAGACGCATTAATTAAAAAATAAAATTATGTGCATGGATATATTGATTATTATAAATCCTGCAATATTCCATATAAATAGGAATTGTCAATTTTGATTTCATGGTGACTTTATGATGAAATATTATGTGGTTTCACTTTTACCAAATTTTTTTACTTTTTTTTTGTAACAACTTTTAGTACAAAAGTTGGTGAATCATAATTTGTTCTTGATAACATTTGTGTGTAAGTGACCATGTGTCTGAATAAGCCAACTTTGCCAACTTTATAGTAGAAGAAAAACACTATCTGAAAAAACACAGTATGTCCGAATTCATAGCATTCATAAACCAGTAGGTGAAAAGTACCCGGATGACCTTCTTCATACGGCCAGATTGTGTATCCATGTATGAAATACGTACTTGTTCGACACTTAACTATCCCATGAGGCCACACACGAGAGGATTTGAGACGGTGAAGCTCAAGCGATGTCGTAAGTCACATGATTATGACAGATGTCCAAACCTCACACGTTCAAACTATATACAGATGTTTTTTTAATGGTCTCAAAGTAAATTTCTTATTTTTGTTTGAGGTAAAATATTACATTTCGCCCAAAAACCAGTTAGTAGCAACTGAATAACGTTGCTTTTTCGATGCGTTTGCTTTTATCTTACAGAAACGAGAGTTGAGATCAAAGAGTCTGTGAGAGGCCAAACAATCTTCATCATCCAAACCATTCCCAGGTAAGAGTTAAAAAAATCAGCAATCAGCACTTTTATTCAGTCTGTGCATTTTGCAATCTAAAATCATATATAATGCATCATTGTACACAAGGTGATATGTTGCCAGTTAAAGGATTAGTTCACCCAAAAAACATTTACTCACCCTCTTTTTCCATTGAAATCAAAAGGTGAAAAGCCATGCTTTTTAGTATTTATTTACATGACATCTTACCTTTTATTCTGATCTGCATGTAGTCGTCTTTCAGGCCCAGAAGCATTTTAGGACAGTTAGCTAAAAGCAATTTTTCTGTCTCTGTCAGAGATGTCAACACGGCTATTATGGAGCTGCTGATCATGGCCTATGCACTGAAGACCTCCTGTGCCAAGAACATCATCGGCGTGATCCCCTACTTCCCCTACAGTAAACAGTGTAAGATGAGGAAGAGAGGGTCTATAGTGTGCAAACTGCTCGCTTCCATGTTAGCTAAAGCAGGTAAAGCATTATAATGTTCCTACTTCTGTTTTCACACTACCACTCAAATGTTTGGACGTAACATTCAGTCTTTATTATTATACGTGCATGCTGAACACTTGATGACTGCTGTTCTATTTGAAAACTATTCATTTTACAAAAACATTTTACTCTCTGCATTGATAACTAGGTCTGACTCATATAATCACAATGGATCTGCACCAGAAAGAGATCCAGGGCTTCTTTACATTCCCCGTGGACAACCTGCGGGCTTCTCCATTCCTGCTGCAGTACATCCAGGAGGAGGTTGGCAGCATCCACAGCCAAACACTTCACCTTTTTAATGGTTAAAATGATAAATAATTAATAATTAATATTGATAATTTCTCTTCTTCCTATTTCTGTTTTGCATAGGTTCCTGATTATAGAAATGCTATCATTGTAGCCAAGTCCCCATCTGCTGCAAAACGGTAACTGTTCCTGGATTTGTTTTCCATGTGTGTTTGTTTTGTGGGTGAAAGCAGGCCTAGATGGAAGTGGATGAGGGAGTGGATTTAAACATTGTGAAATGGGTAAACCAAGCTGAGAACGCTACATTTTTAGATGAAAGTGTTATCCAATTAAATAACATGCAAGGGGCAGATAAAGCACATCACTTTGTGGATGGCGGCACATTTGCAGAGATTTGCGAGTGCAGATTGAATGTGGGTCTGCTTGTTTATAGTATTTCATAAAGGTTGCTTAAATTGCCCCATTATGCTTTTTTTTCGGATATTTCCTTTCATGTAATATATAATATAGCTGTTTGTGAATGTTAAAGGTCTTCAAACCACTTCTGAACTGCCTGAAACGAGTCGTCAGCAATTACAGTCTTACTTCCTGTTACAAATTGATACGGTAAAACTGACACCCTAGCTCCAAGAGCTATGGTAATAGTGTTTGGTTTCCGACATGCACTGTAACCAGTCGACCAATCACAACAGACTGCACTATCTGACCAATCAGAACAGAGTAGACCAATCACAACAGACTAGACCATCTGACCAATCAGAGCAGAGTAGACCAATCACAACAGACTAGGCCATCTGACCAATCACAACAGACTGAATCATCTGACCAATCAGAGCAGAGTAGACCAATCACAACAGACTGAACCATCTGACCAATCACAACATGACCAATCAGAGCAGAGTAGATCAATCACAACAGATTAGACTATCCTCTCGGAAATGAGGGGTTTAGGGAGACCAAATCTTTTATTGAACAGTTTCAGACACTGAGATGCTGCAGTGAATATTATGAGAAAATTAAAGTGTTTTTTGACCTTGGATGCATGTAAAGCTATTGTAGGAGACTTCAAAACATACTTTAAAAGCATAATGGGGCACTTTAAGTGTTTTATAGGGGCTTTTTAAGTGTCATACAGATTTACAATGTCAACAAACCAGAATTGTTAAAGTGGAATCAGAACCAGAACAATTCCATTAACTGTATAGTTCTAACAAATAAGCTTTTTTCTGTTCCCCACACAAGATAATGTAAGATGACTTTGAATATAATACACAAGTTGAATGGATTTTACGTGCTTTTTCAGTTTAAGAGCTTGACAGACACGGTCACTATGAACTGTCATTATTATGGAGAAGTGTTCAGGAATGCTAAAACTCCTAGAATCACTGAATCACAATGACACTCATGAACATCTAGGCAAGAGGCCCATAAGCAACATCTCTGTACGTGTCCCCTCTCTTGTCGTTGTCTCTTCAGGGCTCAGTCGTATGCGGAGCGTTTGCGCCTCGGTCTGGCCGTCATGCACGGAGAAGCTCAGTGTTCGGAGTCAGACATGGCGGATGGGCGGCATTCTCCTCCATGTGTCCGCAACACCTTTGGACACTCCGGCTTGGAGTTGCCATGTAAGAGCCACCACACTGTAGATCTGCACGACACAGCAGCTTGAACCCTGTGACTAAGCATTATTAAGAGTTTTAACTAGTTTATAAACACAACTAGACCAGCAAGAAAGCTGATTGGGCTTCACCAAACTCTCACAAAACCTGTCAAAACATGTCCTGCTTATATTTGACCCTGAAATCAAAAGAAAGAAATGGTTATTATTTTATAAACAAAATTAATGGGAATAATTTTACATTTAGATTTTATTGTCTGGCAAAAATCTCATTCTTATTAGTGTAATAATAATGAAAAAACAACATCAAAGATATGAAATTTAGGTTGTGAAGTATTTGTACCTCATGGTAGTATGTGTTGTACTGCCGTTAAGTTGATTAAGTAAAAACATTGTATTTCAGTCATAATACTGTATTGTATTAAGAATTACCAGTAAGAAATATGTGAATTTAATAAAAAACTCAAAAGTAGAATATAAAGAAGCAGTGTGGTTATGAGAATCAGGGTGGAAATGGTCCATGTGCGTTGCATTCATTAGTTTTTGGTTTAATATTGAAAGTAGAAAAGTGATACAACGGCGCCTTTTTTGATCAAGCCGAATTATTGTTGAAAATGTTCATTTTAAATGTTTTTTTTTCTACTTTCAGTATTAAAAATATATATATATATATATAAAAAAAATGAATGTACACAGACTAAAAAATTGTCATGAAAATAAAGCCACAGTACAAAAAAGACTTGGTGGGGAAACAAATTATGTTTAATTTTATTTAGCCTATGCAAATGTACCAAAAAAAATTATATATATATTTTGATTTTGGGGTGAAATGTAATCTAGACATGTTTTTGTGAGATTTATACCGTGATCCTGAATTGCAGCATTCTGCCTGCCGAATAGCTGATTCTGGAGATCTGTTAAGTAGGTCCAGATAGGTCAAGAGGTTTTTTTTTTTTTTTTACCCTCCCATATTCATTTAGCACTGTCTCTAGATGTTTACTAAGGCTTTGTCTCAAAACCTAGTCAGTACGTGAGCTACCTAAACAATCCACTCAGTTCTGTTCCAAAACCTATCAAGACACCAAACTAGACAAACAGTTTACCGTAAAACTTCAAATAATAGCCCGGGCTTTTATTTTCCCAAATCGCCGAACTGCACTGGCTTGTATTTGAGACAGGCGTCTATATGAGACAGGCCTTTAATTTAGTGTTGAGATGTTGTCCATTGAGTGTAGGCCTAGAGATAACGATCCAAATAGCATAGGCTGATAGACGGAAAGCATGACAGTAGGAGGTTACCAAATCTGTGTTTGTGTTTAACAAATCAGTTAATGTAAGAATAAGCCTACTGTATTTCCGTATGTCTAAAGGGGGTCGCAGTCGCACACCAGACGAGAAGCGCAGCGCCACGTCTTTAAAATTCCAAAACATTATTCTCTATGAGTGTACATTGTCTCAAATCGTCGTTAATGTATATACTGACTTCACCCTGTGCTGCAATATACATTCAGTTTTACACTCATTTACAGAAATCAGCTGCTTGGATGAAAATTGCTGATGTTATCGGATTTTCAGGTGATATTCTCAATTCATTCAGTTAACGGACGCTCTGAGGTAAAGTGAATTCAGACTGCAGCAACAATTGTATTTAATTGTACAGTACAATCATAACATAGTACAGACATGATCTTAATTCCATAATATCCTTAAACAACAATATTGCTGGCCATAAACTGACAAAGTGCGCGTCCGGTGTGCGATACCTCGAGTTGTCAGGCGCGGCGCTGCTTCTACTAGTTGCTACTGCTTGAACTAGTTGCCCGAAACACATCAACAAGAAAGAATGAAGGCTACCCTGTAAAACAACTGCTATCATGTGATACAAAAGGACCCTATTCATCACTATCATCATCACCGTGATAACCTCCTCCTCGTCGCTCTCCTCCACTTCTCCCCCTCCGGCCTCCGCTAATTCTGCCTGCCTTGCTTGCGCTAACAGCTCCCGCGTCCTGTCCAGATGCGCAGGGCTCTCTTGCATGCGCAATCTTCTCCATAGAACTGGCTTAAACAGACAATCTGACGGGTTTTAGAAGATTAAATACAACCCGAAGCTAAAAAACAGACCGGGCCTCTATTTGAGACCGGCCTTTATTTATCCAAACCTGTAGTCACACCAGGCGTGTAAAAGAGACAGGCGTATATTTGGGACTCGGCTATTATTTGAAGTTTTACGGTATGCAATATTGGTAGCTCTTGACTCGGAATGTCTTCTTAATGTCTAAGTTTTTAGAAGCTGATTAAAGTTCTTCCCTATTGTGACATACTGTATATCATAGTGAAACTAACTAAATATTTCAAAATGGGGACCTCAGTTTTAACTCAACTTTGCCCAATACTGTATGTTGCTGAGATATTTTAACAAACAAAAAATATATCTCTCTGAAGCATGTGCATATATAAACCAACAATTAAAGAACTGCACAAACTCTTAGAATGTGTTTGTTAAACTCATGTTAGTTACTAATGCGATATACGATAACTCATTAAATAATGCGATATTCGATATGCGATACGATAATGCTTAAAGTGTGTAAAATAAACTTAGTTACCATGACAAGACTTGTTTTCCACAACGAAAGTTTTACGGCATGCTGTTTAAGCAGACACTGACCAATAAAGGAATTAGACGAGTCATCTAGGTTTTGAGAGACAGCTATTATTTTCAATGTTCCATGTGCTATTTGTTTTAGACTTTAAGATACCTGCGTCTTACCTTGAGCTCACAGTTTACTTAATTAAGAAGTTCATAAACACACTGTGATATTTAGCATATTAATTTATGAGCAGATTATGTGTGGTATGTGTCTTGGCCTTTATATACTCACATTGCCTGAGAGGAGTCCACTCCAAGTAGCTCTATGTACATTTATGGTTTTTGTGTGGACTTCAACAATCCTCAAAAGACCCACTCTTGTCTTTGTTCTCAATTTGAAGGCCCTTAATTCAACTTGAAGTGTAAAAAAAAAGTTTATTTGGAAGAAAAATGTTTTAAGGTTTAATAAGGATTGTTGAAGTCCTAGTTTCTTGTTTGTATGTTCTATCATTTGTGTGTGGATTTTTGTTTAACGTGATGTTTATTTATTGGTAATAGGCAAACAACAAGTTCCGTTCCCAGGCATAGAGCTCCCAAGTATGATGGTTAACTATATTTGCTACCGATCACATCAGTGAACACGCTGAAATGTTTCCTATTGCATGCGTGCAGTGACTGAGGTCTCTCAGTGTCTGTGATCCCAGCACTCTGAAGTACTTACTCTATTCACCATAGGGTCTTTATCTTATCAATCACCCAAAAATGTTTCATTATTACTCACCCTTGTGTCGTTCCAAACCCGTAAGATTTTCGTTCATCTTTGGAACACAAATGAAAATATTTTAAATGAAATATGAAAATGAGATTTCTGTCTCTCCATTGACAGCTACACAGCTACCGCTTTGACACTTCAAAAAGTTCATAAAGGGATCATAAAACTAATCCATATGAATCGAGCAGTTTATCAACATTTTCTGAAGAGTCTAGATTGCTTTATATGATGAATATATTTAATGAAAGGGTTTTATTCACATATACATTGATGAGTGAACATAAACAGAAGCTCAACCTTATTTGCTTGACGCATGAGAACAAATCTCATTGGTTCTTGCTGAAGTTCAAACGTGCTGCGTAACACAAGAATGAACCTCATTGGTTCTTGCAGAAGCTCAAACGTGCTGCATAACAATGAGAATGAACCTCATTGGTTCTTGAGAAGCTCAAACGTGATGCGTAACATGAGAATGAACCTCATTGATTCTTACTGAAGCTCAAATGTGCTGTGTAACACGAGAATTAATCTCATTGGTTCTTGCAGAAGCTTAAACGTGCTGCGTAACACGAGAATGAATCTCATTGGTTCTTGCAGAAGCTCAAACGTGCTGCGTAACACGAGAATGAATCTCATTGGTTCTTGAGAAGCTCAAACTTGCTGTGTAACACGAGAATGAATCTCATTGGTTCTTGAGAAGCTCAAATGTGCTGTGTAACACGAGAATGAATCTCATTGGTTCTTGCAGAAGCTCAAATGTGCTGTGTAACACGAGAATGAATCTCATTGGTTCTTGAGATGCTCAAACGTGCTGTGTAACACGAGAATGAATCTCATTGGTTCTTGAGAAGCTCAAACGTGCTGCGTAACACGAGAATGAATCTCATTGGTTCTTGAGAAGCTCAAACGTGCTGCGTAACACGAGAATGAATCTCATTGGATCTTGAGAAGCTCAAACGTGCTGCGTAACACGAGAATGAACCTCATTGGTTCTTACTGAAGCTCAAACGTGCTGTGTAACACGAGAATGAATCTCATTGGTTCTTGAGAAGCTCAAACGTGCTGCGTAACACGAGAATGAATCTCATTGGTTCTTGAGAAGCTCAAACGTGCTGCGTAACACGAGAATGAATCTCATTGGTTCCTGAGAAGCTCAAACGTGCTGCGTAACACGAGAATGAATCTCATTGGTTCTTGAGAAGCTCAAACGTGCTGCGTAACACGAGAATGAATCTCATTGGTTCTTACTGAAGCTCAAACGTGCTGCGTAACACGAGAATGAATCTCATTGGTTCTTGCAGAAGCTCAAATGTGCTGCGTAACACGAGAATGAATCTCATTGGTTCTTGAGAAGCTCAAATGTGCTGCGTAACACGAGAATGAACCTCATTGGTTCTTACTGAAGCTCAAACGTGCTGTGTAACACGAGAATGAATCTCATTGGTTTTTGCTGAAGCTCAAACGTGATGCGTAACAAAAGAATGAACCTCATTGGTTCTTGCTGAAGCTCAAACGTGCTTTGTAATGTGAGAATGAATCTCATTGGTTCTTGAGAAGCTCAAATGTGCTGCGTAACACGAGAATGAACCTCATTGGTTCTTACTGAAGCTCAAACGTGCTGCGTAACACAATAATGAATCTCATTGGTTTTTGCTGAAGCTCAAACGTGATGCGTAACAAAAGAATGAACCTCATTGGTTCTTGCTGAAGCTCAAACGTGCTTTGTAATGTGAGAATGAACCTCATTGGTTCTTGAGACGCTCAAATGTGCTGCGTAACACAATAATGAATCTCATTGGTTTTTGCTGAAGCTCAAACGTGATGCGTAACAAAAGAATGAACCTCATTGGTTCTTGCTGAAGCTCAAACTTGATGCGTAACGGTTTGGGTGAGTAAATGACAGAATGATCATTTTTGGGTGATCAAACCCTTTATATTTTCCTCATTAGCACAAGTTATAAAATTATAAAATGATTGTAACAATAGCAGTTGTAAGCTATTACGAAGAGTAGGGGTGGGCGGTATATCTAAAATATCACAAATATGCAAACAATATCTCAATTTAGTTCTTTTCAATATAAATTCAATTATAAAAGTTTATATTTTCATAAGCATGTCGTACTGACTATTTTTGGATAATCCATTTAATTAAAGGGGTCTTATGCTTTTTCAATTTTAGTTAATGTGTAAAAAAAGATCTGCAAGTTTACAAAGCTCAAAGTCCACTCCAAAGGAAAGATATTTTATTTAAGAGAATCCACTTTCCAAGAACTACAACACGTTTTTTCCAGATGTTACTCATTTAAATAATCCCTGCCCACAGAATATGCAAAAACGGTGCGAGGCCTGGTTGAGCGAGAAGACTGTGTTGTCACTGTCAAAGAGATGCTGTTTTTTCCACCCCGTTTCCAAAACTCATTTGTTTGACCTTCCTAAGGTGGACTAACTTAGAGTGCTTGACTTATTTTAAACACTATTCTTAAACATTAAAACGCAAACGTTTGTCTGTGTGCTGCACATTTTACGGAGAACGGCTTCCAGAACCTAATAGAGTACAATGTACTTCTGAAATGGAGCAGTTCCCACTTTGTTGGGACAATCTGTTGTTTGTGGATCACAAATTGTAAGTATGTCTTATTACTTGTAGTTGCGTTTTCAATTAACAGTTCCATACATTTTATGTTGTTGCTACAATGTAACAAAGGGCAAAGCTGTTTGGCTTCGCTCGCCTGCTAGCCAACATTAGTGTTGATATAGTGTTTACTGTAGCTTTTGTTTGCTCTCGCCTTTGTTTACCACCCCTTAGGAAAATTAACCATGGTTTTGAGATTGATTACTGGTAGTATTACCATAGTTTTCCGACAAATATCATGATTAAATTGTGTATAACATCGTATCTAAAATGTATAAGAAAAAAAGAAAAAATAAGAAAAAAACACTGAAACATTCTGTGAAATCTGTGCATGAAATCCGTTCTGAACGATCCTCATGCTAACATTCTTAAGTCTGAATTGGTTTGAAATTGACGCCATCCGTAATATTTACATCTGAGAGGAGCTTGCGGTTATGGTAAGGGGCGTGACATTTGTGTGCCAATCACAACACACTGGGCCAGCTAACCAATCACAGCACATTTCGTATTTCGGAAGGAGGGGCATCATAGTAAATGACTCAATCGAGTCAGACTGGGGAGAGAAGTGCTGTAATGTGAAATATGTCAAACATAATGTGTGATTTTGAACAATCAAGCATGAAAGCATATTCTAGTACACCCCAAAATCAAGACTTCGTAAAAGGGCATAATGGGACCCCTTTAACTATTTTTACATATCAGGTACTTCATTTTATGTTACATGTTTATTTGAAATAGTTCATTAGAAGCCGTTGTACATGGCTGCTCAAATACATCCACCATAGATACTGCCATACCGCCCAGCCTTAATATAATTTTACCAAATAATTGTAAAAATGTATGTTTAAGCTTCAGAGTGCTTCACTCAAACAGAACTAAGAAACCTCAAATGAAGTGCTTTTTTTAATTTATTTTTTATTTCCATGTAATTATCATCATTTGTTCCATCGAAATGGAACCATTGAATGTCTGTCCGAGAGATATGCCTTTATTTGTGATCCAGGCTCATCTTGCCAATCAACACACCATGCCTGCTTATGAAAACCCCTAGACTGGAGTTTTTAAATGGTAGTCTTTTAGCTGCTTGTATCCAAAGCTCTTGCATCGTCTTGGAAACACATGACCTTGATAACTAGAGGAAGGTGTTCGCTGACAGCTCCTATCAAGGGTTAGAGTTTTTGATACAGGGCTAATTTAAAAACAAGCTAGCATATGTGAAGTCAACATATGCTTTGTGGCCACATAAGCTTTTAGAAATACACAGTGAGAAACAGTTTGACATCACCATTGAGAATATAACTTATGCAATAGAAAACTTGTTAATATCTACTACCAAACTTCAAAATTGCCGTTGTCTATCAGCACTTGTTGGGGTCGTTCACACAGGACGTCATCTTGCATTCCATCTGCGTTATTTTATATCATTTATATATTTAGTGTCTAATTTTGTTAACGAAAACAATGACAAAAAAAAATTTGCCCTGTGTTTTACTTCATCTTTGCAATCTGGCAACCACGTTTAACAGAAAACCTTAAAGGGATAGGTCACCAAAAAATGAAAATTCTGTCATAATTTTCCAACCTCAAGTTTTTCCAAATCTGTATGAATTTCTTTCTTCTGCGAAAGAAGATATTTTGAAGAATGTCAGAAACCAAGCAGTTGATGGACCCCATTGACTTTCATAATAATAATAATATTTATTTATTTGTTTATTTGTTTGTTTGTTTGTTTATTTATTTATTTATTTATTTATTTATGTGTTTGTTTGTTTATTTATTTATTTATTTATTTATTTATTTATTTATTTATTTATTTATGCATGCAGCATGACAAAAATGTGAAGTTTTCATTTACTAAATCTAGACTAAAATGCCCAGATATTAAGTTGACTAAACAAAAACATGACAAGGTTGACTAAATATGATGATAAACTAAAAAGTACATTTGACACAGGACTAAGACTAAATAAAAATAAAGCTGACAAAATTAACACCACTAGATGTGTCACAATAAGAAAAATATTGATAAATTCCTTTTTCTGCTGGTTTGGCCGAATATTTTCAGTTGCCAGAGATTCGGTGCATTACTATTTTCACGACATTGTGTCACGTAAAGCCCTGTTCACACTGAAAGCCATTAAACCTAGAGTTCTCCTGGAGTCTGTGTGCTGCTGGTCTCTAGTACTCAAATTCAGTATCTAACTAGCCTATGTCAGGCGGGAAATCACCGACTGCATTGGTAGTCGCTGCGTCATGTCTCTGATCATTTGCACAAAGATAATCTCTGCCATGTGACTAATCACTGTGGAAAATGACGTAATTTGAACACTGATTGGCTGATGACACTGCAATAATAATGCACACAGTCTTAAACAGATTGCATCTACATTGAAATATTTAATTTTATTTTAAAATGTTGCTCACAAAAATTATAAAATGGCCCCCTTTCACATATCCGGTGTTCTCAGAAGCGGAAACCAATAGTGGTACACGGAAACTATGTCATACACATAACTTTTGCTTTCCCGTTTGCTCCAATAGCTGAAGGAAATAAAATCCATGATGGCGTTTCTATGATGTTCCAAAAAAAAAAAAAAAAAGTTATTTAGTTTGTTGGTAAGAAGACAGAAAGATATCAAATTTGCCATCACTCTCTCGACCGTTATGTAAGAAACGCTCATTGTGTAAACTAGTTTTCTGAAATTAAATGCAAAACCAATGTAACACATAGTACGAGTTAAATATCTAGATGTTCATTACATAAAAAAATAAAAAAATAATAAATAAATAAATGAATATAGGTTTTAAAATTGCTAGATTTACAATGTTAATAATGGTGGAAATGCATTATCGCAGTCTGTAAAAAGGGTCCATGTGCATGTGGGTTTTGGTCACCAGTGAAGAAAGATGTTTGTGTGCTGGTGCCTCCAGTGCACTCCATCAGCTCTTTTCAAGTCAAGATCTCGTCCTCTGTGAATTGATCCTTTCAAATGTGCCATTTTAGATGTTTATATCACAGCAGCTCCTTGCAGAAGTGGGTCTATAAGCCCGTAAGGTCTGCAAACCTTGTTAATCCGATAGTGTAAATATCGAAAAGCTTTGTGGGTCTTGCTGTTGATGAAAGGCATGTGTTGAAGGCATGCATAACTCCTTTAACCCTATGTATTCTGAAATCGACCCGCCAGTCTTCCTCTCTCATGTTTACTTGGGTCGGTGTGTTTTTGGCTGTGTTCCAGTGTCTTTCCTCTGGATGAATGACATTAGCCCTTCTTGACCTCTCCTAAATTACAGCAATGTCCTGGAGTCTGTCATGCTGACTCGAGGACAGATTGATTGATTGATTGATGTGTAGTTTCCTGCACTGACTCTTAGTGTAAACCTCTAGACATTTGCCTCTATGATTGGGTACATTGGGGACCAAGAGATGATCATTTTGATTTCTGCATGGCATGTGCCGCGATGAGTTTTTTCATTGCTATTTGGATTGAATTCAATTGTAGGTGGGGTAAAATGGGAAGCATTCTCCAACAAATAGGCTAGTGTTATGCTATGCTATGCTATGCTATTGGGTCCCTTCAGGACTCTTTAAATTTTAGTTTTACCATTTGATTATATGGGTTGGTTGGGTCATTACATATACACTTCTTACCCCATCTTACCCAATCTACTTTGATGATGGAATGTGATTTGATTGGACTCTTGGTTAAAAAAAACGATTTCCTGAAATGATGTGCAACACCAGTTTATATGTGTCTTTATAGTAATGATGGCCAAGGAGAAACCACCCATCACTGTTGTCGGAGATGTTGGAGGCCGCATCGCCATCATTGTCGTAAGAAATGCAGATTTTTGGACTAGTTAGCAGTATGACGGTAATTGTTTTGATTGACATGATGAGCAATGCATGTGGTTTGCGTCCTGTAGGATGACATCATCGATGATGTGGAGGACTTTGTGGCGGCAGCTGAGATTCTGAAAGAGAGAGGAGCTTATAAGATCTACATCATGGCCACCCACGGGCTCTTGTCTGCGGACGCCCCGCGCCTCATCGAGGAGTCCGCTATAGACGAAGTGAGTCTTTCAGCCCATTTACTCTCTGGTTCTTTCTGGTTCATTTACATTCTGGTTCTCTAAAAAAAGCACATTAAAGACTTAAGTTATGCTATGCACATTTGAAGCATGAAAATTTCAGTTTTACCATGACACAGCATTATTCTTCCCTCGGGTCATTTTGACCCGAAACTCATTTGTTAATTTTTTTTACAAAATTGAGTGTTCATCAGAGGGGTCCAGATCTCTGGGACTTTTGTCGCACTTGAAACATGAATACCTAAAAAAAAATTAAAAAAATTATTTGAATGGATTCGAGGAGTTTTCTGGTTGAAATTTGTAAAAAAAACAAACAAATCCTTCCCTCGTGGGTCAATTTGACCCCAATTGGAATGATTGGAATGTGAGGAATGCTTCTGTACACACAGAAAAACCTAAAAATGCTCAAAATTGAATGCTTACCGAAGAAAATTACTTTAGGACCCAGCGGAACAGCTCATTTGCTCCATATAGAGCTATAAGGCCATTTAGTGGCAAGATTCATGAAATATCATGTTATATATATATATATATATATATATATATATTTTTTTTTTTTTGATTTTTTTTTTTTTTTTTCACAAGTGGTCGGCAAAGATACCCAATGTAAGATATTTTGAGCTGCATTAAAAGGTTTATGCATGAAATTGTGAGTTATTTTGAAATTAAGTTGAAAGAATGTGAGGAATGTGCTTAAATGACTATTTATTTATTATTTGTTGATCAAATCTAGTCATTTAAAGGTAAATAAAATAAAAAATAACAAAAAAATCTCCCAAAAATTGCATAAAAAAATAGAAAAAATATGATCAAAGTGAAATAGAAAAAAAAAAATATATATAATTTTAGGGCTTCGGGTCATTTTGACCCGCGAGGAAAAGATGTGTTAGAAAGTGCGTGGGAAGGATGAGGGTTAAAGTAATGTAACTTTATTAACAGTTACATTTTGCAAGGCTCTGACCAGCCCTTACCATTTAGAACTGGAGGAACCTCAAGAAACTGCCATTCAAAGATGTAATTGACCATTGCTTTGAAAACTGAGGCGAATGTCTATGGAAAATATGGCCCTGATACGTTAAGCGTGATTTGGGAATAGAAGGTGATTTCTTCGAAAAAAAATGTTCAGCAGAAACTCTTTCAAATGGAATAAAAAGATATTTATGAAGTGGCACTATTTATTGAGAATGAGCTTAAATGTCCATCAGCAGTGACTTACCCTCATGAACATGGATGCTTAATACGTTCATCAACAAGTAATTTTAACAGATATTAAAATGATGTTGCATGACCAAATGTTTGGGATGTCTTTCAGGTGGTGGTGACCAACACTGTCCCTCACGAGGTGCAAAAGCTGCAGTGTCCTAAGATCAAGACCGTGGATGTCAGTATGATCCTGGCCGAGGCTATCCGACGCATTCACAACGGGGAGTCCATGGCCTACCTGTTCCGCAATATCACAGTAGACGACTAGCCAACAGACACATTTGGGTTAGAGACAAAGGTGAGGTGTAGAGTTTAGGGAAGTATCTTATGCAGTTGAGAGGTGTGCCAATGCAGTTCCCCATTCCCAGCACAACCAAGCACTGCAATCACCTTAATTTTCTCAAATTAACCGCTTTTTATTCGTCAAAACAAATCTAAACAAACTCCCATTTGCCAAATTACATGAATTCCAAAATAAAACTCAAACCTGTCAAATTTACGCACTCATCCAGATATGAAGTTAGATTCCAGTGCAAAGAATAGACATTATGCAAGTGTTCAGTTTCATGTACGTCTGTTTTTACCGTCAAGTGATATTCTGTATTTAAACCGCCAGTTATGGATCTACTTTCCTGATCGAAAACTGGTGATTTTTGGTTGATTTTGGTTTAATTCTGCCTAATGAAGTTCAAATTAAAAGGTAGAGTTCACCCAAAAATTCTAATTCTTTCATGTTTACTCGTTCAATATCGCTCTAAACCCATATGACTTTCTTTCATCTGTGGAACACACAGGGCAAAAAGGTTTCTATTTGCCAATATTATTTAGATGAGAGCATCCAGAATATTCTTCGATTATTTGTATTTAAATTTTTTTATATTCTTGGTGTTCGAAGGTGGAGTGAAATTCACACAGGTTTGGCCGGATGTGATTGCGAGTAAATGTTGAATTTCTTTTTTTGGGTGAACTATTCCACATTAAAGGCCCGGGGTATACTTCATCTTCTGCGCTCCGCTCCGTCCCACGCACAGTTGTGTCCAAACGTCCAGACATCAGAGGGCAGCACTGAGTCGTGTCACTCACAGTTGTTCACTCAGAAGGATAGAAGAAGAAGTGGATCTGCCATTGCATGCAAAGTTTATAACAAGAACCAGAACCAAATCGATGGAGAATGATATACTGCTTGGTTTTACTGTTCTTGGAACAGCATGTTGTTTTGTATCCCTCTTCCCACACACTTCTTCGACTACTGTCTTCTCTGTCTGAACTTTGACCTTGAGCATGAGCAGTTGTGCACTACTATTGTGCAGTTGCAGACCCTCCTGATGACAAAAATGACGTCACTCGAACTGAGCGCGGGCGGCGCAGACACGCGGATGGTGGAAGTATACTGTGGGCTTACTTAAGGAACATCAATATATTATGTTACACAGAACATACTGGTTTCTGACTGGTTTTGGTTGGTTTATACGTGTCATGAATGTTTACTTCATCGGACAAAACTGTAACGCTTTACAATAAGGCCTCAACATTAGTTAATGCGTTGGTCGACATGAACTTACTATGAGAAACATATTTTTACAGCATCTATTAAGATTGTTCGTTCATGTTTGTTCACAGTGCATTAACTAATGTTAACACATACAACTTTTGATTTTAATAGTGTAATTATTAACGAATGCGGTTAAGTATTGTTATCAAATGAAGCCTTATTGTAAAGTGTCACAGACAAAACAAAAGAGCTCTGAATGAAGCAAGTACTGTGAATACTTCTCCATATACTCCTACACGACAAAACAAAAGGAGTGAAAATGGCATGTAACTCATCTCTGTCTAATCTGTTCCTCAGTTTCAGTGTATTATTACATTTGTGTGCTAATGTCAAGATCGGGCGTAGATGATACACAACTTTTTTTTATCTCGAAGGCTTTTGAAACCATATTAGCAATACTGGGCCAATTAATGCAGCACACTGAACGTTTGGCTAGTTAACTGATAAAACCATTTAGCTTTTGCTTCCTGATTAAACCTTAGATGAGCGGGATAACTGAGGGATGGAGAACACATGCACCAGCACTGCCCCCCCCCCCCTCCCCCCCCGCACGTCCCCATCTTCCCCTGTGTGCGTTTCGTCGGTCGGTGTTCGTTTCAAGCACAGCAACACTTCTTTCTTTTAACCTTATCTTCCACATCTCTGTGTTCCTCAATTGTATGTCAACTAGCTGTTTCCCCAGTGCCTCGAACTGAGAGAGTGACGGTGGTTGCTATGGCAACCTCATTCGAAGTTATTATATTTTTTTTGCTTTTGTGCAAATATGGTCCAACCTTACAGAGAACAAACATTTTTTTGCTACAATGTACTGTATCTGCTGTTGCTTTGCAATCTTATTTTTGTAAATAAACACAGATTCGCTTCATGCCCGCTCTCTGTCGAATCTTTATTGAACTGAAACATTAGAAAAGCACATGCAGTTCTAGATTTAGTACCATGATGCGTTCAGACATGTCCGTCAAGCTCCGGGCGGGATGTGTGATGTCTTCAGGATTAGAGGAAGAGTTCGTGAAGGACCCCTTTACTTGCTCAAAACTCCTCAGGTTTCACACACGACACTGAGGAGCTTAGACCAAGTCAAGCGACCCAAACAAAAGAACCTATGGAAACATTTCTGGGTGTCGTTTCACCTCAAAATCAAAAGAAAAAAATGCGTAAATATAATTTTTAGCATAATTATGATGTTTTTTATTTTATTTTGTAATGTAACATTACATTCATGACAATTAAGAACACATAGTCATTACCATAATTTGTCTTTTTACAGTTTTTTTTTTGTTTTTTTTATTTTCAATTTTCAATATTTATTTATTAAAAAATTAATCTGCATAAAAAAAAAAAAAGTGGTATACCTAAACCTTAAAATACCCTGATGTATAAATAAATAGATTTATTTATTTATTTTATTTTGCCCGGTGCTTAATGCAAAACATTGTAAATGGTCTGTAAATCTATATTTTCCTAATATTTACTAAGGAAAATATAATTTCTTATATCATTTAAAAAAAAAAAAAAGTGAAATGGGACCCAGACGTTGTCCCTTCAAATTATATTTCTGCCATCTATTAACCCTCATATCATTGTGGAACATAAAAAATTGATTTTATATATATAATATAACATTTTACTAAAATATCTTCCAAATTCCACAGGAGAAAGTCCTGACATGAGGGTGAGTAAATAATTACAGAATTTTCGGGGTTTTTTTTTTTGGTTAAACTAACCCTTTATAAAGTTTTACCCGCTCAAAGCGAATACTTAATAGAGAACTGTTAAAAACGGTCAAATATTGACAACATTCTCCAGGATCTTTACATCTCAAAAGAACAATGATAGTTGAACATATAGCAAACACACAAACAAACTAAACCAAACGTACCTCCAGTTGTTGTGCAGGTGTAGCAGGTTTAACACTGTTATCAGTCACACACAGATCTGGTGAGAGTGGCACTTATCAGTGTGTGGATGACCGATGAACAGACATCTGTGTGTTTAAACCCGGCTCAAAGAGGAACTAGACATGCAGCGTTTAGAGGTCACTTCCCACTTGTGGCCTCAGGAAACAATACACCTTGTATCTACTGTTCGTATGAAAGGGGAAATACTCTCAGTGTGTGTGTGTGTCAGTGGGCAACTGTGTTTTAGTGCACAGACATTTTGGGAAACCTTAAAGTCGTTCCAATCATGCATTGCTGACTTATATTTAATGCAAAAAGAGATGATCTGCTTGTTTTAGTGCAACCAAAATGCATGATTTTCAAAAGGGACTAAAAAGCACCATAAAAGGAATTCATATGACTTGTGTATTATATTACTAGTCTATATATGTGTATGAGGAACATACCAGAATTAAACCATTTTCACTTCATTGGCATATTTCAGAGAAATCAAATATATTAATACTTTTATTCAGCAAGGGTGCATTAAATTGATCAATTTACAGTAAAGACATTTATCATTTTACAAAAGTAACACATTACGGTAAGGGTACATTAATTATCATGAATTCATTTATAAATTCATGCATGAATTATGCATTAATTTACCAGATTATGTTTCAAATAAATGAAATATAACTTTCTATTCATCAAAGAATCCTGAAAAAAAAGTACACAACTGGTTTCAACATTGATAATCATGAATGTTTTTTTATGCATCAAATCGTCATATTAGAATGATTTCTGAATGATCATGTGACTCTGCTGTAATGATGCTGAAAATTCAGCTTAATAAAAGAATAAATTATATTTTAAAATATATTCAAACGGAAAACTGTTATTTTAAATTGTCATAATATTTACAAATAGTACTTTTTTTTTTTTTATGCGTTGGTGAGCAGAAGAGACTTTTAAAAACAGTAAAAATCTCACAGATCCCAAACTTTTGAACGGATCATTTTCAAATGTTCAAAAAAAATATATCAAAAAAAAAATGTATATATATATATATATATATATTTTTTTTTTTACGCTTTCTAAACTTAAAAAAAAAAATCTATTTTTTTTTTTTTTTTTTTTCTTTCTACATTTTTACACTTTCTAAACTTTCTTTAATACAAGTGACATACATACACACACACACACACACACACACACACACACACACACACACACACACACACACACACACACACACACGTACATATATATGTACATATATATGTGTGTATGTATGTCACTTGTATTAAAGAAAGTGTAAAAATCCCAAATATATTCAAGAGTCAATGAAAACAAGACTTAATATTTTATGCAATGTTGCCTCTCTAGTAAATGTATCTTTTGTGTATATATATACACACATGTATGTATATATATGTATGTATATATATTGTACTGGAAAGCAAGTACATAAACAATTAACTTATTTTGCAGTGTAATTTTGGGGTTGAATGTTCATTATGTAATTGTAGATTTCATGACAATTAAGTTTTTAATACTTGGATAACCAAGTAACGTTTGGATAACTCTGAATAACCTTTTATTTTATTTGATGATACATTAAAGGAAATACGTAATGTGTTAACCCACTTTATTTTCTGTATAGCTCTGCATTGTCAAACAGAAGTCTGTCATTGTGAAATGTTGTGATGCAGGAGAAACATGCATTAAACCTGCATTACGTTTTCATTCAATAGATCATTCACTCAGTGTTTTAGGAACTACCTTACATCCTGTTGGGTGTGTACGTGATAATAGGCCTTTGTTATACGCAGCACACATTTCCTCGTTGCTTTGATTGTCATATTCATGGCATATCATACCCAAAGCCGGTGAAATGAGAAGCTCAAAGTCAGTCGATGCACCACAAGGTGGCAATATTTGACAAGTCCTGTATGTGCACGGCATGCTTGTGAACATGGGAATTGAGCTGTGATAGCCTATAAACGTTAGGTATTATGGTTATGTTTCATAGAGTTTATGTTGCCTTCTGGATTTTATGACTGATTAAACTGTAGTTTGCATGAAAAATGTCTCAACAATTAAAATTCATTTAATAGCTTCTAATTAAACAGATGAAAATTATTTTTGAGGATCAATATACAATAAATTGATGCTTTAAAAAAAAAAAAAATAGCTTTGAAGTCTTTTGTTACACTATTCTTTAAAACACTGTACATGATACTAACTTGGTTCCCAGTACAAATATCTAAACACTCTTAAATCATGACACATTTACTTGAGAAGCAAAATTACTAAAGATATTAAATCTTGTTCGCTGAAAACAAGACTTTTTGTTTAAAACAAGGGAAATATCGGCCAGTGGGATCAGAAAAATAAACTTAAATCAAAAGGGAAAACAAGATTATTTTTCTCCCCCCATTGGCAGATATTTGTTCTTGTTTTAAGTAAAAACTCACTTAATTTTGATACTTTTTCAGAAAACAAGACTTTATATCCAGTGTCATTTTGCTACTCAGTTAAAAGCATCTTGGTTTAATAATATTTAAATATATCGGAAAACATGTCAAAAAATACTGAGTCAGAAAATCTTTTTTTCTGCAGTGTTGTGATAAAGAATGAATTGATATTTCCAACAAGTATATCACAAAGTCTTTTATTATAGATACAAGAAAGTTCAAAATGTTTGTCTTTACTTTGTGCTTTGACACATTTCAAATTCTCTCTACATAAATGCTGCCAGAAAGCCTTCGAGCTGCAATTAGTTATTTATTTTTCTTTAACAAGTAAAAAAAACCAAAAAAACCATCAGTGCATCATATGAGTTTTCGACAGAATAAAAGTGCCATGTACCGATTCTGACGGTATATGCAACTGAACAATGAACACAGTGACTTTAAATACTTGGTGCAATGATTTGTAAACCAATGAATGTCATACAGTCAAACTAAGTAAATAAACATTTATGGCATTGCAATATTGCAACGCTACAGCATTAAAGTCAGAATATTTTGACGTACACATGATAGCATGTTGACGACACGGATCACACAACTGAACTTCAGGAACTTCACGGTCAAAACATTCAACAGATTCTCAGATTCATTGTCTTTTGATCGTCCTCCCCTTTCTCTTTGTCCCTTTTCCCTTTCATCACTGCGGTGGATGCTGATTTTGGAGCGGGATTATGGGAAGTTTTCGCTTTAAAGCGTCTTCAAGTGCCTTAAAAGAGCCTTCCACGTCATCGCTTTGCTTCCGCATCGGCGTTGAGAAGAAACTCAGCCCTCGCCGTTCTCGCTCGTCTTTGTCCCGCGGGCTTTAGGAGACTGAGCAGCTGTTGGCCTTGTTCATGGGCGGCCGCAGACCCGTGTCTTTGGGAAAGGTCTCCCTGCGGCGACGCAAGGCCGGGCTGAGGCGGCTGGGGAGGTTGGCTTGCTGGAGCAACTCCCTGAACACCTCCATCACGTTCTCGTTTTCTTTGGCCGAGGCCTCCAGGAAGCAGTTGTTCCAGTCCATCTCCACCTTCGCCAGCACGTCATCCGCGGACACCCTTCGCTCGTGCAGTCGGTCCGTCTTGTTGCCCACCACTACGATGGGTGTGAACTTGTCCTCCTTGACCTCCAGGATTTCCTCACGCAGCCTCTTGACGGCTTCAAGGGTTTCGGGGTCGTCCACGGAGTAGACCAGGGCGAAGGCGTCTCCGTTCTGGATGGAGAGCTTCCTCATGGCCGGAAAGGAGTAGCTTCCGCTCGTGTCCATGATGTTGACGGTCACTTTGACTCCGGCCACCTCGTACTCCTTGCTGTGGAGCTCCTCCACTGTGCGCCGATGTTTGGGCTCGAAGCTGTCTTGTAGGAAACGTTTAATCAGGGCTGTTTTCCCAACACCCGCCGCTCCCATGAACACCAATCGCACCTCTGTCTTTTCCTTGACTTCCAGAGACATGATTCCCAATCCCAAATGCGCAAGCTCTCTACTGAATGCAAGTTTGGATTTGCCTGTTTCCCCTGCAAACGTCAAGCAAGCTCGTGGATCTTTATGATTGTGGCAGTCTTGAAGCGTGAGAAATGGTTTCAGCTGCATCTGAGTTTTGTGTGTGTTCTCGTGCCCTATTTATGGCCTTTCTCAATCGCAAGCCCTCTTCAGAGCTCAGCCAATCAGCTTGCGGCAGCATCTCCTATTGTTAAGCCACTGGCCAATGACAAGACACTATGCAGATGAGATGCAAGCTCTTGCTGTTGATGTGGTGGAGAGCTGTCAGATGGGTTTTGCGTCTAGGATACAGCGGTTGTCAGGTTTTTAAATGTGTGAATTTAATTTGCCAAGAGCATTTTGCCAGTTTCTATATTTGCCTGCACATAGTGTGTGTGTGTATCGCCCTGCAGTAGGAGAATCATATTTTGGTCCTCAAATAATCTTTCAGTGAATGGTTCTTGAAAAAAATTTTTTTTTTAATAAACTAAATAATCTAATAAATTTTAATAATCTAAGAATTTAATAATCTAAAGAAATAATAATAATTATTTTTTTCTAGTATAAAGAACCTTTTATGGAATGGAAATATTCCGTGGATGTTTTAAGATTCTTTATAGAACCATAGAAGCCAATAAAGAACCTTTGTTTTTAAGAGTGTATTATCTGACTGCTGTGGAAATACTGCATGGTAAATGCTGGTTGATTTATATGGTATGTGAAATATTTCACATACAGCATTCATTAAAGTAGCATTCTTATCTATGCTGCACACTATCTGCTGCAAAACTCAGTGAGCTTCATTCTTCGGGAGTTATTCTTAACATGTTGGCTTCCAAGATACCAGTTCAAAAATTATGAGAATCTGGTGTTATTTATGTGGTGGATATAAGAGCGTTTCAAATCTGTCACGTACAGGGTTTGATTTTGGATGCTCACTATGTTTAGTATAGAAAACATATGATGCTGAGAGACATTTTTAAGGGAGAAAGGCAATTGCTGATGGATTTTGAGTTAGAGAGAGAGAGAGAGAGAGAGAGAGAGACGGACAGACAAACAGAGAGACAGACAGACAGAGAGACAGACAGACAGACAGACAGACAGAAAGAGAGACAGATTTTGTCCTGAAACGGCATTAGATTAAAAGTGCACACAATTTGTACAATTGGATCACGAATCTGAAGCACTGATCTAATATGCCACACAGAAACACCACATCAGTATTTTACATTAGAACTGATACTAGTTGCTCAGATTATTATGTGGAATAAAGTCTAAAGTGGCACAAGTCTCATTATAGAATATGACGACACAATGTCACAAATCCAAGTACATCGCTGTAAGAAAAACAAAAATGGCTTGGGAGAGGGGAAGGAAAGTTGTCACGGGGGAGAAAGGTTGACATGGAGCAGCTAAGTCTCCAAACCCTGGGGAATCACTCGTTTTAAACAAACCCCGAACAGAGGAGAGTCTGCTGGCGAAAAGAGGACGAGACAGGGCTCATTATAACCTATGTAAGGCAGGACTGGGTTTTTGTCCATGGGGAATTGACTGGATGCTTGTGGTTTGCTATTGATCGATCTCATGTGAGTGACAGACAGGCTGCCAATATTTTCAGTATCCCATAAAAAATAAATAAAAAGAATTACCCATTTGAGCTTTAAGAGTCTCAGTCAATCCCCCTTAGCTGAGGTAAAAAAAACAACAACTTTAATTCATGGTTTACTGCTTTATTTCCTCTCTCCCCGACTCCGATGTGCTCGAATGTATGGATCAGCTGACACTCAAGAAGCTGTTCTTTTATCTCAACCTCTATTGTTAGAAGAACACCACTGACAATCCTTCATTAAGCCTCAATTCAGAGTATGCATATGATATGATAAGCTCATTGTGTTAAGTCTTTTCTATATATATTGTCACATCTTCCTCATATATGCTGCAGTTTCTCTCAGTTTTACTATTGTTTTTTTTTATAAAAATTGCAAAAATAGTGCATTTAAAGCAAATAAGGAGTGTCATTTAGGGAAAAAAAATAATTATCACGAAATAAAAGACTGAAATAGTGTTTGACTGTATTGTGAATGATAAATTTGGCTCAAACCAGGCAATTTATCTCGAGGATTATTCGTTTTGTAATATCTCAGTGAGATCCCTTCTGTTGAGTTTCTACTCATACCCGTTTCATTTTCTGTTCAAATAGAGCATATCTGTTCAAGAAGCATATAACGGGGAAATGCGGAAATGTAAGTGATTTTGCAGATGAAATGTACATGCTCAAAAATAATTTGCATTTTAATTATGCTTTTAAAACAAAAAATGGAAATATGTCCTGGAGTTTGGAGCTGTGATTCAAAAGTGTCTCAGTCTGAATAGATATGATATGATATGATATGATATGATATGATATGATATGATATGATATGATATGATATGATGCTCAGAGAAGCACAAGCTGAGAGGGTCATTTTCTCCCCTCACATTTTAGATGTCCCCTCATCAGCGTGTGAACATTAGTTTACTGATTAGATCAGAAAGGAAGAGACCTAAGGATAATGTGGCACTGTGAAGTAAGTGAAATGTGTTTGTAGAGTTTGATCTTGAAATTGGTCTTTAAAAGACTCTTGAGTAATATTATTTATTTTTATTTCTGGCCAATGAGAGCTGGAGAATGTAAAACAATCAGTGTAAAATGCATACAAATATAGTTTTTCCACTAAAGAATTATCATGATTTAACCATTTAATGCATGCACCAATGTAGCAATACTTGGTAGTAAACAACATTTACCTACAAATACTGGTACTAAAACACTTTAATTAATGAAAAATTATAATACATGATAGATTTTTTGAGCACGGTTTTGAATCGGTTTCATTGAAATGGACAGTTTGAACTGGTTTATGGAAATTAATTGAAATGAGCTCTAATGCCCTTTTGCCAGAGACGCCATTGACCTTGTAAAGCCTGAAAAAGTTAGACGAATCTTTCAAATAATTAGTAAAGACCATTTTTTACGTGTGTTTTGGAGGCGAGGTTTGGACAGCGATTTGCAACGAAGGTGGGATCTTATGCTCTCAATGTTATAATTCGTTACATTTATATAGCGCTTTTTCTGAGACCTCAAAGCGCTTTACATAGATGGGGGAATCTCCTCAACCACCACCAATGTGCAGCATCCACTTGGATGATGCGACGGCAGCCATATTGCGCCAGAACGCCCACCACACACCAGCTTACTGGTGGAGAGGAGACAGTGATGAAGCCAATCAGTATATGGGGATGATCAGGAGGCCATGATGGACAGAGGCCAAGGGGCAAATTTGGCCAGGATGCCGGGGTTACACCTCTACTCTTTTTCGAAGGACATCCTGGGATTTTTAATGACCACAGAGAGTCAGGACCTCGGTTTAACGTCTCATCCGATGGACGGGTTAGCAGGCTAAATGTAGCATCGCCTAAGCCTATTGCATCTTTAAGTATGATACTTAGGCTTAGGTGATGCTAAATTATCAGACATTTATGACTCATATGAAATAGTTAGAATATGGAGCTCACACTCGAGGAGGAAAAAACACCTCAATTTTATTCCGAGGCCCAAACTGTCACAGACGCTCATTCAGGGGCTGTTTACGCAACACCGTTTTCAACTAAAAAACGTAAAACTTTTTATGCTTTTGGCCGTTTGTTTACACGACAACAGAGTTTTGGGCGCCTGAGAACGCAAAGTTTTGAAAACGGTTTCAAAGTGCACGTTTTTGAAAGCGTGTAAACAACAAACACGTGAATCTCTGAAGGCGATGACGTCACGCACATGTGTGTAACGTGTTCAGTCTATAGTGTTTCATCGCCATCTAATGGCCTGGCAGCAGAATACAGCATTTTTAGTCGTTTTCGCGGATCCGTGTGAATGGGGATTGTTTTGACAATGTACGCAGCAAACTCAAAGGAAAATCTTCTCCGTTTCAAGCATATATTTGTCGTTTATTACAAGGCTCTGTGGAATACTTGATTCTGATTGGTCAATAGCGCCATCCAGGGGTATGTTATTCCCAGATAACATCCGCTCAAAACAGATAGGCCTAAAGCAGGCTCATCCGGGTCACTGAAGTCAGCAGTGCTATAGACCTTATGCGCCAGAGAAACGAGGGCGCCGCCATCTTTAGAATATTGTCTTTGAACTTCTGTTTTTGCGGTCGCTCTGTATATTTCTATGGCGCTGCTGTCCAGGAGTAATTAGCTTTTGAAGTGGATTTACTTAATATAAAGTTAACAAAAGTTATCATGAGGATTGTAATGTTTAAAGCAAATGTCTTAACAAATGTCAGTCGACCGGGAAGATTTTAAAACGAGCCGTTCATTCATAAACACGCAAGATCGCTGTGAAAATACAGACCGGAAGTCAAAAGACAACGAGCGCAGCGCTGAAAAGGGGCGGGGCTACATAAGGTCTATACGTCGAAGTTTGGCGCTTGGTGAGCTAATAAAATATTATAACTCAGTCGAATCAATATTTTGTGTACAGTTATTTAATTATGCCACCCAGTATCGTGGACTCGCTCTCTCTTGTTTCATACAAACGCAGATGCTGCCATTTTGTGACTATTGCTTTGTACACTGTTGGATAATGTGATACAAACAGGTACGATTATAAAACAGTTTAATCTCAAATCAATATCTCTTATCCCCATTATTATTTATGTGGCGAAATGCTGTGTAATAAGTGACTTTATACCGTATCTCATCTAGTTTGAACTTGCCGCGCTGCAACGGCTCTCTCTCCGCGGAAGCTTTGCGTTTAAAGACCTAATAAAATATTTAAACTTAGTTCAGTATTTCGTGTCTAATTATTTACTTATGTGGCAAGTAGCCGTGTAATAAGCGGGATAATGCACATCCAGCCGGTGGTTCCAACCCTCATCGAGACTCATCATCCTGTCGGGGGTTATACTGAGAGAACCACCGGCTGGATGCACATCATCCCTTACGTAAACGCACCCTAAGTTTCATTATCATGGACGTTTAGTTTCATTAGTTTCCCTTTGTTCTATTTTCCCGTCACTCGTTTGTCTCCTAGGTTACTGTCATTATGAGTGTTGTGTTTCAGCTGTGTTTGATTATCTCGTTTGTGTTTGCTTTATAAGTTGTACCCTCACACTCACTCTCTTTGTCCGGTCACCGTTAACGTTACGTTGTGTTTGCTTTCTCCTTTTGGATTGTTTGCTCGTATATGGATTATTAAGGCCTTTTTGGACCCTGGTCTTCAGTGGCGGTTCTACATTGAATTACACCCTACATTTTTAATGCAAATATGACATTGTTTGAGATGTTTTTGTTATGACAACTTGACATAAACCATCATATCATAACCTGTCATATATGTGTCATAAACATGACATTAATTAATCAAACTTAAGAAACTACTTAGCTTTATGGGTTAACATTACATTAAACTGTCATGTGGTAGTTTTGACATTGGCTGTCATGAGGCCATTATAACTGTCATGAATATATTTCTGACTACTTTTTTCTTTTCTTTCCAGTATTCCAGTATTAGTTATAAAATAATTTGATAGTATTAACACTTAATGACATTTTAATGACAAATTCAATTTGTACCACTGAAAAAAAAACAAGTGGTCAGTAATATAATAATGTTAACCCATAAAGCTAAGTAGTTTCTTAAGTTTGATGATTAATCTGCTATGTAATGTTTATGACATATTTATGACAGGTTATGATGTATTGGTTTATGTCAAGACAAGTTGTCATAAAGACATCTCAAACAATGTCATCTTTGCATTAAAAATGTCATAATTGAGCGAATGACACTTAATGAAAGTTGTCATTAACATGCATAAACCCTCCTTCATATTCATGACATGTGTCATGTCATGATTATAAAGGTGTCATGTCAGTCTTATGCACACCCCTTCAAGTAAAGTGTTACCCCTACTCCTACTTACCTTATATTAACCAGTACTTTCTTAGGTAAGTGCACGTACTGTAAAATAAAGTGCAACCCAGAATTCTTCATTTTCACGAACAATCAATATATGGCCCAACCCCATGGTCAGTCCAATGTGACTGTCTTCTTGCTTCTCCATCGCTTTACCAAGTATTATATTTTTCATGTGACACTGTAATACATTTCATATATAATGGTCATACGATAAAATAAGAAACAGTGTTCTCTATGCCTGCGGTTCCGGACTTGTCGAGTCAAATATAAGTAGTTTCATGTTTCAAAGCTGGATAAACAAGGCCAGACCAGGCATGTGTTGAGCTGATCAAAATATCCTATCCCTGCTCAACATCTTTTGCATTTGCCGTCTCCAGCGCTGACTGTGGATGTAGCCAAAAGACGGCTTCAGCTGAAATGACACATCTGACCCAAGCGGATCGCTGTGATGTGTCAGCCACTTGCATCTGCATTTTATTACGCAGGATAAGTTGACGATGATAGAACAGTTGTGAAGTGTTTCCGCTGCAGCAGAGGCCAATTCAGTTCAATAGCTCACTTATTCTGAATGTTAATTTATATACTAGGTCAAGAGCACTAGTGGCCTTATAGCAGCCTTGGTTGCAGACATGTATTTCCCTTTCATCTTTTTTTCTAAAGGGCCTTTCAAAAATGTTCAATAGCCCAGCCAACCAGCTCAAAAGTGTATAATAAACATCATAAACTCTGTGCTGGGGCTGTGCCGGAAAACTTGACAACCGCACCAAAACACAATTTTTTTGTATGTGAAAGCATGAATATTGTGAGTTGTGCGTGAGCCCATACATTTAAGCTTTGTCGGCTTTGTATTCGATTTTGCGATCCGGTTACTCGATTATCAGCGATATTCCATTAGTTATTCCACTGGACATGGAATATCTTGTTTTTTCCCCCCAAATCTTCACTCACGTCTCACCCTTTTTCGCAGGAGATTATAAACGTTTCTTCCTTTGGTTCGCTTTTAATTAGGCCTATTATATTCGCGCATTCTTTACTGTGGTAAAGTAGCAAAACGCTGTAGAAAAGATAGCCTACATTTTTACTTGCACATCAAATTCTTTTTAGCGCAGTTTGTGCTTGTTATTATACTTGGTAAGGAGCATCAAGATTATTTGTAATCCGTGCTTCACACACGCGGGGGATTTTAGTTTCGCTTTCTCGGACTGCGCAAAATCAAACAGCTTAAATGTCTTGTCCTTGTAGAAGATAAAATTAGCGAAATTTACAACAAGTAGAAAACATGAAGATATTAGACATCCCTGATCCCTCTCAAAGCGCAGAGCGGTATAGGCTATATCACGCGTCTTTGTGTGGAAATATGAAACAAATGTTTTTTAAATATTTAACTTTATTATATTATTTATTTCAATGCTTTACAGGCTTTAGTGTGATGTTTCACTGACGGAAGTGCTCAAATAAACATGCATGTTTTTTACGAAATGGATTTTTGAGCCTCGTTTATTATTAGCCTATTATTTCAATTCAAAATGTATTTAATTGAGGTGTATATATGTATAGGTGGTCGGGGGGTTATATATATATATATATATAAACACAGCCCTACTCTATGCTGAGAATTCTGGGCCGAGAACGGTTTGTAATTGACCTAACGGTAAGCCCCTCCCCTCAATCACAGACGAGCCAATGGCAGTTGAGTATCAGTTGCATGGGTCCCGTAACTCTGACATCTTTAGGTTTCAGCACTATGGAGAAACATTGGAAGATCCAAAGCTCTCATTGGTTTGATGGTCTTTATGCTACAAAAATGGTAAAACGATCTGCCTTGGGTACTTGTAACACTGATTCCTGGTATCCTGAGAGGATGGGCATGGGTACTGTGCGCGCGTTCACCAGCGCGTTTCAAAAGTGTGATCATATTTGAGCGAACGGACCAATTATGTGGGTGCAGTAACCTGGTTCCCTAAGGATTCAACCCCAACCCCAATCAAATGAAGATGAAAACGTTCATTTTCTGGTTGTCATAGTCTCATTAAGTTGCAATTAAAGCTAGTCAGTCCATGCTAACGTACAAACCTAAATAGCTAACTGTTCTCACGTCATGTACAGTGTAGGTCAAAAACACATAAATGAAGGTCTACATTTCAGTGCCTCTCTATATTAAACTGGTTAAATGTAAATTAATTGAATCTCACCCTGCGGTACATGAACAGTGTTGATCCTGGATGTTGTTCATATGCGATCGTGACGACCGTAACATGAGGCTTTTCCCGCATTGTGATCTGTAAACTCTCGCTTCCAAATTAATCTTGTTACCCAACATATTTATTTTAAAATCTTTTACATACCCCCTCCATGGCATATTTAAGTCCCACTTGAATGCTCCTCAATGAGAAGGTGGTCCTTCTGTGTCCAAAATTTATCAAAAACATCTTGGGACAAGGTATTCACACTGATAGCTGTCATTTGTAAGACAGTTAGCAACTCGGTTTATTTGTCCGAGATAGCAACAGTAACTAAGGGGGGCGGGGCTTAACGCCGTACCAGGCTCAAGTGGAAATTTAACTTGAACCTTTCCTTGCCGTTCTTGGAACCGTTTGGAACTACACGTGTGTAAAGGACATGTTTCACTCTTAAACCGGTTATGTTTATAATTACTTAAATCTCAGCCTCTGCGATTTGAAAATTTCCCTAATTTGAGATATTGCCCTTCTGCACAAATCAGCAAACCATGCAATCCTCCATCAGAGCCATTTCACGATGACCTACAACTGCGGTTGCAGAGAAGCAGATCAAGCTGACGATTATTTGTCGTAATGAGAACACTGCACACGGTCGTTCTCACAGTCCGCTGCGGCCGCACATTCATCGTCTGCCTCGTGGGCAGAAACACTCAAAGATGTCGAGGGGATCATTTTTGAGCTCAGCCCGCCGGCCACTGACCCATATGACTCATCCAGAAATGTGAATGCGAGTACTCTTTTTATTGGCACACAAAACCTTCTTTACCGATGACCTAGTTTCAGAAGCTCTGAAGGCATGCGGCCTAATTGGATTTGTATCATTCAGGAGCTTTTGGTCTGAAAACCACAAATGTTAAGAAGGCTGGAGTATAATGCAGACTTGAAAGACCTTTTATTGACGTTTCTGAGCCTAAAATAGACGAGTGGAGGGAAAATAGTCTTTGCTGACTCGTTCTTTATGCAGGAGTAATAGGACTGTAGTCAGACTTCTACTCTGGGCTCCCTTTTGTTATCTTCCTCAGGAAATCTAAAATTCATTGTGAAGTATATCTTTCAATGTGTTTTTCTTTGAGAAATTTTTTTCCGTATTTGGGTAATTCTCAGGAAACAGTGACATTTGTGCCCCATTTGTGTCCAGTTGACTTACTAAGACAGGACTTGTAACCTGAAGGTCGCAGGTTCGATTCTCAATACCGACAGGAAACAACTGAGAACCCAATCGCTCCCCCGTGAATGGCTACCCACTGCTCCGGGTGTTTGTGTCCACGTTTTGCAGTGTGTGTGTGTGTGTGTGTGTGTGTGTGGGTGTTCACTACTCACTGCTCCTAATGTGTGTGCACTAACTTGCACTAAATGCAGAGGACAAATTCCAAGTTTGGGATGCCATACTTGGCCTTCACTTCACTTACTGTGCATATACACTGTAATTGACTTTTATTGGAGATTCAAATACAATTAATTGGTAAAGCAAAATAAAGTTAATAAATACATTTAAATAACCTTTATGTTATTAATAGGTTAAGTGATCTTAATATCTGTGAAGTTTTCTGAGAAAATGCAAATTTTTTATTCATCACTTTCTGTTAAACACTGTTTTGCTATGACGTTCCCACCTTTAAAAAAATTATTTTGGATCTATTCAACATAATTTTAAGGAGAGACTTAATCATGTTTAGATCACATTGAACACATTACATTATATATATATATATATATATATATATATATATATATATATATATATATATATATATATATATATATATATATATATATATATATACATATATACAGGGTGCGATTTGTAAAAAAAACAGAGGTGGGGATGTTTTCACAGGCGCATTCATACCACCCACATTTCGTCATGAGTCATTTTGTACCCATCACTTTTAACTTCCGTCCATAATAATTTGACTTTTGGTTCGATTTTTTTTACTGTTTTCAATATGAGAGAGAAATTTGGTAATCATTGTCTGACCTAACAAAAATCCATTATAATATTAATTTTATTTTATTTTTCGTGTTCGCATTTATGAGGGAAAAAACAACGTGTTAGGGTCCGGTAACCAACGTTCTTGGTTACGGATTTGACCGCTCTGAAAGCGGCACTATAAGACTGCTTTAAAACTTCCACAGAGACCTCAAACAGAACAGCTGCCTTTCTTTAAAGTGAATTTCGATTTGTATTAATTGTATCTTAATTTAAGTAAGCTACAGCAGGCACGGCGCCAGGATTCCAGTTTTGGATGGGCCAGACCAATGTGGGTGGGCCTGTGCGTATACATAATATAGGTTTTAATAGCTTGATGCTCTTTAAATATTTTGTTGCATTGTAAAAATGTTCGGTGCATAGGACGGACCTATCCGCGATCGCTCTCCATGGTTCTGACCAAAGAAGAGCGCTTTGGAATCTCCTTTACGCATCATACCTGGGCTGTGTTTCCCGATAACGTTGTCTCTTAGCGCGCTACGAAGACTCTTAAGTTATAACTTAATTAAAGGTATACTACCAGTAAAGGTATATCATTGCTAGGCGTCTTCAGGGCTATCATCCACTCAATGGCGCCACCAGGGGGTGGCCAGGGGTGGCGGTGGCGCCATTGGGCTTTCACCCCACTGGCCAGTATAAATTTTAGTAGCATCAGTTATGCATTTCATCCCCAATGCACAACCAGGCAGGCAAGCCACTCTAGACCTTAGTTCGCACACAGTAGCCCTGTACTCCCCCGCCGTCCATGCCTCCGTCCATGCCGCGCCGGTCAACAATTTCAAAAGAAGTCAAGAAAGAAGACTACCGGTAAGTAAATAAGTCAAAGATATTCTTTAGTAAAAGAAGACGGGGAATTATGTGTCGTGACATGTGCTTTTTAATTGCCAAATGGTTACAGTATACTGTTACAGCAGCTTTTTGATGTGTCTTTGACACGTTTTGACAAGCAGGGATGCAAACAGCGCGCTTTTCGGCGCCTCCCGCTTTTTTCATGTCAGTTCGGGTGACAAAGTCATCTGAAGTCATTCCATAGCTTAATGTGAGGGACATAAGTCTGTTTACATCATTAAAGTATACGGAAACTCGTTTTCCCTCCTTTGCGGCTGTCAATCATTCTCCAGCAGTATTCAAACAGCGCGCGCGCCTCTTCCGGCTGGATGCACGGTAAAACTCTCTCCAATATGATATATTCACATTATAATGCATGATCTGTAGATAAAAGGCTGTGGATTTGCATAAAATTACTTTATTTTGTTGGAGTTTGTTGCTGTTTTTAAACGACTCACTACCGTGTGCTTGTTATCAGGGTCCGGTTTCTCAACCGGTGGGTCGCGACCCACAAGTGGGTGGTTGATAATTCTATAGGGGGTCGCAAGACTTCTGTGTTCACTAGCACAGCTAATAAATGGGCTTCACAATAGTCTCATTGCAATAGACTACGTTTACGTGCAAAAAAATAATCCTTTAATAAACGCATTGGCGGCTCAATCGGACTAAAAAGCCTTAATGTAAACACCTAATCATAAACGCGCACAGATTGAAACAAAAGTTTTGCATGTAAACAGCCAGTCCTCCAACGAATCTGATTTTCGAATGTCGTAGGCTACTTCATTATTGCCGTGCCTTCTAACGCTGTATTTCAGGGTGCGATTTGTGAGAAAAAGAAGTATGTTTTGAAGTAGGCCTATGGATGTTTTGAAACATTTTTATTCATAAAAATAATTATCACGAGAACATGAACTTCATCACTGCATTTGCAGGAATTGTAAAAAAAAAATTCTTATTAACTCATGAAGTAGCCTAACGCAATATTTTTACTTAAAAACTTTTACTTTAAAAAACATGCAAGAATTAAATCTCCCTCCCAGTACCATGGTGTCACTCGGCTAGACAAGACACTTATTTATGAATGGCAAAATTAAATGGCCCAGTTTTACTGCTGCTGTTAAAGTAATAACGTTAACTTTACATCGCGATGCTGAGCTACAGTGAAATGATAGAAAAGACATGCATTATCTCGTGTTTCGCCTCATTCGCGCGAACTGGACGCGCCCGCGCGCGCTAAACGCCTCATTCGCGCCGCAGGACCTCTAGACGCGCGTAAACGCGTCTTTACATTGAATTGAAATCACTCGCGCCAGACGCTCAAGAGTAAGTGAGTAATCAAATAACATTTGCTTTAGCCTCAATTAAGTGAAACTCCGTAGGCCCTATGTGTAACTTCACAGTGGTGTGACTGGGGCACTAACTCTGCTTGTCATCATAGAAGCGGATAATCATATTGTGATGTTTATTCCCGCTTTAGTAATATCCTGAATATGCTGCCTTCCAGCTATATCAGAGCCAGCCAAAGAAGCGCATTTTAAAATAAAATTGACTTTAATTAAACCGCACGGATCCGTGATAAGTTTTGTGATCCGTCTCGGTCTCGCCACTATAGTGTCTCAAGTGTCACATTAACGTGAGTAAAAAAAAAATCAGTTTGCCTCATAGTCTGTCTATTGAAAATGTGTCTGTGTTTTTGTGAAATTAATTATAATAAACATATAGTAGTAGCCTATAGATCTGAGAGGCATTTCAGTTATTGAATTATTTCCAGCCTTAGTGGGTCGTATGACTGGCATACAAAAAAAAAGTGGGTCGCAGTAAGCAAAAGGTTGAGAAACCCTGTGTTAGATCACACACATCACAAAGGACTATGAATCGGCATCAATTACTTTTACCGGTTCTTTGTGGCAAGCTTTATGCGTGCGGTCGTGCGCTTGAGTGCGGCTATTAAACGCTCATTATCCTGTGTAGGCTATATAAGTAATCAAATTAATATAAAGGGGCGATTTGTCCACTAATGGCTTAAATAAACAACTACTAGTCGACTAGAAAAAACTTTAGTCGGAAGCAGCCCTTATTCCACATATTTTCGAGCCAGGCTCAGGCCATTCTGGGTTGAGCGAGCGACCCTGCGGAATGAGCGAGCGGAGTGTAATATTCAGAAATGCGCTCTCCGCTCACGAGCTCTGATCGGAACAAACCCGAACCTCACTGTCTGCTGAACTTGCGCAGAAACATCAAAATATAACCAGCTTTTAAAATGTTTTTTTAAACTAAACATTTAGACTATTTTAGCACAAATTATGAGCTTATTGACGATTTTTTATAATTCTTGACAAAATTAGGATATAGTAAAAGTTGGGGGGGTTTTTTTGAAAAAAAGTGGGCCTGTTGAAAAGTGGGGTCGTGCCTGAGCTACAGGACATCGTCTTTCAAAACATAACCTGCGCGAAAGAGAAAAAAAAAATGAATGCGTCTCTGTCCCCAGCACATTTAGAAACATTTTAATTCATAAAAATGAATCATGAGAACATGAACTTCATCACTGCATTTGCAGGAATTGTAAAATCTTTTTTCTTATTAACTCTAATGCAGCCTAACGCAATATTTTTACTCTAATAGCTTATCTTTCCCCACACATATGAACTGTGATCATGCACAACGAAAAAACAAGAATTAAATCCCCCTCCCAGTATGGATAGTGCCACTCATGTCAAAAAACATATTTATGGCAAAACTATATGGCACATCGTAGTGTCAACTTAAACATAAATAGGCTATAGTGTAGGCCTATGCATCATTCTAGGAAAACAGTCTGCCTTGATGACGGACTTCTGTCGTCTTTTTCTGCTTTCCAGTGGGAGCGTCATCTGCGGCATGTCGTCCCTCTTTTACCCACATTTCTGCAAATCTCCGGGCAGGGAAGTAGGCAACTCCTGGCCCATTTATGGAAATGAACAGTAGGTTGTTCAGTGTGGAGACGTTTATTCGGTTTCTTTCGTCTGTGAGAATACGGTTCATGGCGCTGAATCCCCTTTCACACTCAGCTGTTGACACTGGGAGTGTGGAGACAGTGAGGAGCACTTTGCGCAGATTGTCTCCTGTGGTGCCATGACACTTGAATTGGTGGAATTCCTTGAGGAGTATGGTACTGGTTGCAGCCTCAACAGCGAGAGTCTTCTGAATGGTGAGAAGTTTGTTGTCTCCATATAGGATGCGCTCGTCTTCATCAGATGGCCAATTTGACGGATTTAGAACGGCTGCATCAGAAATAATTCCGTTGTCATCCAGCCTGCGCTCAATGTTGTCGGCCAGGGAAACGAACAGTCTTTCACGAAAGACCTCTGCCTTCCGATGATCACTGTCACTTGTCTGAGACACATTCACTCCCTTGAAAGAGTGGAAACTTTCAAATTCCTCCTTCAGGCCTCTTGCGTTCACACCATCTGCTTGCCGCATAGACCTCAGTGTTCTCAGTGCAACATCCACCTCAGCACTGGCACTGACAGCTGTGGCATCTCTCCTCTGCAGAAACAGGGACAAGGCTTGCAGGGTTTCCAGTGCATCTTTTACCAATGCCATCTCCACCAAAAAAAGCCACTGTGTCATTTTACCATGAATGCCCCGACATTTGGCTCTTTCCACGGAAGATCTGGATTTGTCTTCCATCAACACTCCAAAGAGTTTGACCAAGGCTGGATAGCTTTGCCAGAGAGCCGTCACAGACGTGCAGGAAGAGGACAGCCAGCGCACATCGAATACTCTTCCTATTCTGCGAGCGTGCATGCCCAGATCGGAAGCTGCAGACTCAAACTCTCTCATATGTTTTGGGCTTTGAGAGAAAAATGAATACAGAGAGTCAATGAACATCTGAAAATGGCTCGCCTCTGTAATGTGTTTCACAGCATCATGGACCGCAAGTTCTAACTTGTGGTTCATACAGTGAATGACGGTCAGGTTAGGATTGATCTTCTCACGTAGGAGTGTGGCTGCTCCTCTGTATCGGCCCATCATAGCAGCGGCCCCATCTGTTGCAAAGCCAATAAGCCGGGTGCGCAACATGTCTTCAGAGATGCCCTGTGTATAAAGGCTTTGGAGCAGGATGTCACAGATGGCCGATCCAGTGCACGACTGCAGCTCAACAAGTTGAAGGAAGAAGTTGCAGACCTCACCTTCATAGGGAATCCTAATGTAGATGATTAGGCATGTTTTGTTTGACACCGTTGTGCTCTCATCAATGAGAATACTGAACTTATCAGATGAGTTTTTGATAAAGTCCACTAGCTGAGTTCTCATTTTTTCTGCAATAAACATGAGCATATTACGACAAGCCTTGTCAGAATGCAGCATACATCCCAGGTTTACACCATTCAGTTGTTGCAGTTCCACCAGCTGTGGCTGGATTTTGAATGAGAGGTTGTTTTGGCAGATCATATAGGCTGTACGTATGCAATTCTCAGTTACTTTTAAAGTCTTCTCATTGTGTTTTCTCCACAGAGCTGCACTGTTATCTACTGCCTTTTCAATTGCTGTCTCGCGTCTTCTCTGCAAAATTTCTATGCATTTGATGTGGGACTGACACTTTCCATGTCTGCTTATTTTGTCATTTAATTTTTTTGCAGACTTTGCTTTTATGCCATTAATAAATGCAGAGTCGATGTGAAGCCTCTCTTGTGTATATGGGCCTAAATCTCTAATGTCAGAGCAAGCTGTACACTGAACTGATCCATCTGTGGTGACAGCAAGCCACTCTCGACCCTCTCTCCATTTAGCAAAGCGCCCCGGCTCAATGCAACCTCCAACAATAGCCCCAGAAACCGAATCATTAGCTTGTAAGTCTGGGTTGTATGGTCCTTGTTCATTTGAGTCAACATGGGACTGTGAGTTCTGCTGAGGCTGGGAGTTGCCGCCCATCCTACCTGTAGTAGTAACATTCTCATTTGCAGTTTTAGGATTTTTTTGTGATGGTCCTGTGAAATACGATGATATACTGCTCTGTACCCTTTTCATTGTTCTCAGCTAGCTAGCTAGAGTTTTCGCGCTGAAATAACATAAATATTTGTACTTGGTGACATTCTGAAAAGCCGTAAATGGATCAAAGTTAATGGACAGGATCAGATCAATTAGACGCAACGTCATCTATTGTATCAGAAGGCTAGCGCTGACAGTGGGTGGTCCATTCCGGATTTTATTGTTCTATCGCGCCACTGACAGTTAACATTACAGCGCGGCTACTTCTCTAGGCTAGCCTCTGCTGAATAACGGATTGATTGCAAAGTTAAACTATTACAGTAAACAGTTTTACTGCTGCCTTTAAAGTAATAACGTTAACTTTACATTGCGATGCTGGGCTACAGTGAAATGATAGAAAAGACAGATTAATTATTTGTGTTAGTCATTTCGCCTCATTTGCGCGAACTGGATGCGTCCGCGCCGCGCTAAACGCCTCATTCGCGCCGCAGGACCTACATTGACTTAACATTGAAATCACTCGCGCCAGACGCTCAAGAGTGAGTCAGTAATCTAAAAACCTTTGCTTTGGCTTTAATTGACTGAAACACCGCATGTGTAACTTCGGCCATTCTCAGTGGTGTGACTGGGACACTAACTCTGCTTGTCATCATAGAAACAGATAATCAGATTGTGATGTTTATTCCCGCTTCAGTAATATGCAGAATATGCTGCCTTCCTTTGTTTTCGACACACAGCTCCACTGCCCAGCGGACCGGCTGCAACCGTCTCGCAAGTGTTGATAGGCTATTACTCGTGAGGTGTAACCGGGTGTAACCAATCAGATAGCGCCGTGGGCGGGACATTGAGTAAGTCTGCAGAGTGGTGAATACAGAGAGGCTGCGCGCGGCAGCTATATCAGAGCCAGCCAAAGTAGCGCATTTTAAAATAAAATTGACTTTAATCAAACCACGGATCCGGGATAAGTTTTGTGATCCGTCTCTCCACTAGTGTAGTAGCACTGATCACTTTGAGGGGGGGATAAATTTATCCCCACCGGGGATAAAAATAATTAAGCAGAGGCAGGGATTCCTTGACCAGAAAGGGGGAAATCCCACGCATCCCCCCCGGCAAATCGCACCCTGCATATATATATATATATATTCTTTATGGTTACAATTATATTTCCCTCAATAAGTACAATAGTTCAGAAATGTTATATTGCACTGAAACACAAGCTTAGGAAACAAGTTTGACCAGGAAACCACATGCAGCTTATTTAACTCTTTCAGCTTCCAGAAGATGTGTAATAGTGCCCCCTACCGAATAAGCAGTAAAAAACGAATCTTTTGCGGGCAAGCACTTTCTCATAAAACACAAGATAACTTGTAAATGGCGGGGAAAGAGTTGAGCTGGTCTTCAACGCAGTGTATTTGGCCACTTTTATTGTTTTTACCCTTTAAAAGTGGCTGATCTTTTGAGTCAAATAAGTTTGTTTCTTTTCAAGAAATCATGTCCTCTCCGTGGAAATAAGATATTTATTATTGTAATTCACCCTCTCAACAACTGTTGTAAAGTTTAATCAGATATATACAAAGTTCTGTCATGAAACTCTAGATGGCGCAGGCTGATAGGTCCTCAGCTCAAGCTGCGTGCAATCACATCATTCTCTCTAGGGTTCAGCTGATTGGTTCCTGCTGTATGAGTAGCCAATGAGCTCGCTGCACATCCTGGTCAGCATTTGCTGTAGCAGTTACAGTGCGCTTTCAGAAACCCTCCACCTTCCCCATCTCCACCTGTATAGATCTGCTACGGGTAATTCATGTATGCTGTATTGCCCAGTGAATGGATTGGCAGAATCAAGTCCCTTACTTGTTCTGCGTAGCAGATCTATTTCACCAAGACCAAACATATCAACATAGTCATGTTCATTGAGAGATGGCAGAAATTAAGTAGCCTAATTGTTTTAAATATAATTTGTAGACCTGGAAAAGCTGTAACTTGTATTATCATAAACCAGAACATTCCTTGCATGCTATTTCATCTTCTTTATTAGGTATTGAGGATGATAACCAAGAAATTACAGTATTATTGTTAAACTTCTAATTGCTGAAAAAATTGATTAGTTTATCTAAAGCCTGGGGTCACGATGTAAATACATTGTAATTATCTCATTATTTAAGCTGGAATAATTACGTCATGGAGAGGTCAAGCAATCCTGTTGACATTCGATTTGGCTCATTTGTGCCTCAAGAGCAGATTGGCATACATTAAAATATGAACAACCGCCATTTTGCCATTCAGGAGCACTTTATAAGAAAATGCTCATGATTCATACGACCCTGTAGTGACTATACACAGATGAGCCAAAACATTATGAACATCTGCCTAATATGTTGTTGGTCCTCCACCGACCTGTCGAGGCATGGACTCTACAAGATCCCTGAAGGTGTCCTGTGGTTTCTGGCACCAAGACGTTAGCAGCAGATCCTTCAATTCCTGTAGGTTGTGAGGTGGAGCCACAGTGGATCGAACTTGTTGGTCCAGCAAATCTCACAGATGCTCAAATGGATTGAGATCTGGAGAATTTGGAGTCCAGGGCAACACCTTGAACTCTTCATCATGTTTCTCAAACTATTCCTGAACAATGTGTGGCAGGGTGCATTATCCTGCTGAAAGAGGCCACTTCCACCAGGGAACACCATTGTCATGAAGGGATGCACCTGGTCTGTAACAATGTTTAGATAGGTAGTACATGCCAAATTACTACCTAAACATGGCCCAGGGTTTGCAAGCGGATCATTGTGTGTCATGGGATCATCACACTCCCTCCACTGGCATTGTCGTCATCCCACAGTGTATCCTGGTGCCATCACTTCCCCAGGTAAATGGTGCACAAGTACACAGCCATTAGTGTGATGTAAAAGAAAACAGGACTCATCGGACGGTACGACTTTCTTCAGCTCCTCCAAGGTCCAGGTCCAACACTCGTGTGCCCCTGAAGCTGTGGACAGGGGTCATCATAGGCACTCTGATTGGTCTGCAGCTACGCAGTCTCATATGCAGCAGATGCACTGTGTGTTGTGACACATTACTCCCATAACCATCATTCAAATTGTGTGTGACTTCTGGTGCCACAGTAGATCTTCTGTTGGCTCGGACCAGACAGAATAGCATTCGTTGCCCTCGTGCTTCAATGAGCCTTGAGCGCCCAACACCATGTGGACGATTTGTGGTTTGTCCCTCTTCGGACCACTGTTGGTAAATTCTCACCACTGCTGACTGGGAGCAACACACAAGCCTTGCCTTGCTATAACAATTTGGCCCTTGTCAAAGTCACTCAGATCTTTATTCCTGGCCATTTCTCCTGCTGCATCCAACATATTCATTACAAGAACTGATTGTTTGCATCCAACACATAGATTATGAGAACTGATTGTTTTCTTACCATCTAATCTACCCAGACATCAGTATGTGGCCTTGTTAAGAGATGTTCAATGATAATCATAATGTTTTTTTTTGTTTTGTTTTTTTGGTTCCTCAGTGTATAATTTGTTTGGCTGAACGTGCAATGTACTTTTAGAGACTGAGATTTGTAATGTAAAACCTTCTTGGGAGAACTTGTATGTGATTCATTCTCAGCTCCTCCATATTGAGCACCATATTGACAGTAATATAAAATTCTGCCTTGAATTTCTTCTCTATGATTAGATGTGTCAGTGCAATCTTACTGCATTTCTCCCCATTCATCCTTCAGATGACATCTGAAGATGTGCACCATAGAGCATTGAGGCTGTCGAATGAGATTGTGCAGCACAACAAACTCCTAAGGGCCCTTTACACTCCACGAACAGAACCTGTTATTGATCCGTTTCTGATTTCATGTAATTCACTATGTGCAACACTTTGAACACATATAGCTGATTTCAGAAGTCTGAGGCCATACAAAAAAATCCTGGTTGCAAATAAAGCTGGCAATGTTACTGGTATGTTTTTGAAGACAACAGACAAATACACTCATTTTTATCAATGTCACGTTTTGTAATTTTAAAGGACTTTTAGTTTGGTCAGTATTTCCTGTATTTTCTTTTTCCTATTTCGTTTGGTTGTCACAGTACATTGTTTGACTGATTAGTGCACGCCTGTTTTGTATTGAGTTCATTATCTTGTGTATTTAAGGCCTTCAGTTCACTCTGTTCATTGTCTTGTGTTGTTTTTGCTACCAAACTGTTTCATTCCTAATTTTCTTTCTAGTTTTGTATTAAGTTACTTTGTTTGTTGGGTTTAAAATTATAAAACAATAGATATACTGTTTAAATGAAGATAAAATGTAATGTGGCACTTTGCGTTTGCCAAATGCCAATGGATGATGTTGATAGTTAATGTGATTATTTACACGTGGTTAAAATTTAGGTGTTTTTTCCCTCTTTGAGTATGATCTCCATATTTCCCTGTAACATACTATATGAGCCAACAAAAAACATATGGAAAATTTTTGATTATTTTCTAATATTTTTTTTTCCAAAGGTTCAACAAACTGTTTAATTTCAACAATATTTTCATATTTTTGATAAAATTGAATAAATAAATAATGGTGAATTTTAATGACACCCAGTGCTTACCTAATTGTAACAGATAGTGATCAAGACATACCAGATTGCTCAAACTTTTCATGACCCAACAAGCATGATTAAACATTTTCAGTCGATAAACACATTGGTCTAACCACATCCAACAACCACTGGTGTTTATTGCCATATGTGAATTAACCTCTTGAAAAAGATGCCTGGCATTTGCAGGCTAGAAAGTTTGCTTGGTGGCAATTCATTCATTCACAGACCTCATTAGAGACCTTTCAAAGTATTCTAATCTCAGCGTATCTAAACCTGGTAGTGGTTTGCCCAGGTATAAAGGACTTGCCTGTAGAGACTGTGAATTGTTCTGGCATTCTTGTATTGTTTCATTAGTTTGTTGTGTACTGAGATTAGCTCAAGACTTGCATTCTTATGTACTTACTGACATAATATTTTGTGCTTGGAAATCACTTTGGTAAAGAATCACCATGGATCACACCTAGGTCTTCAAACCTGCTACTGGAGACCCACTGTCCTGCAAAGTTTAGGAAAACTTGTCTAGTCGTCCAGGAAAAACTAACAATAAAAAAAAAAAAAGACTGATCATCATAATGGTGACTTCAAACTAAACTATTATTTTCAATAAAACATCAACATCTAAACCTCTGTTAATTCTTAATAATTTTTAACTGGTTAGTAAGAAGTGAAGCTGTTTTTTGGAGTTATTTAAATTTCCTCTGCTGAAATCTTGAGAGATTTACCCCCAGGATTACTGTCAATACTGGAGCTCCTCAAGGCTGTGTCCTCAGCCCGTTCCTTTACACACTATATACTGACGACTGCCGTAGCTCCTCTGACATCAAAGAGTATTTTAAATACTCAGATGACACAGCCATACTCGCCCTCCTCACCGGCACGGAATCAGTTACATCATATCACCAATCTGTTGCCAATTTCACCCAATGGTGTACAGAGAGTCATCTTCTCCTTAACACTACTAAAACAAAGGAACTTATCCTGGACACACGCCAAAAATCTTCCACCGCTCACTGCCATATTTCCATCAGTGGTCAGTCAGTAGACATTGTGGACAGCTTTAGGTACCTTGGCATTATTTTGGACAATAAATTGAGTTTTCACCATCACACCACAGACATTCACAGGCGCTGCCAACAGAGACTATCTGTCATACGTAAACTCAGAACTTTCTCAGTTAAACCACATCTTCTTCTCATTTTGTATCGCAGTATCATTGAACCCGTTCTTCTGTACTGTACCACCTGCTATTTCACAATGCTTTCTCTCACTAATAGGAACAAGCTTCTTAAAATCACTAACACTTCCTCAAAAATAATTGGTCTTCCAACACCCAACTTGCCGGCTCTTATTGATGCTGCTACCATTCGCAGAGCAAACACCATCGTACAAAATCCGAGCCACCCTCTTAACTCATGTTTCACCCTTCTTCCCTCAGGTCGCAGATACAGACAGCTGCCTCATAAAAAATCACGTCTCGGGAAAAGCTTTGTAATCTCGGCTATAAGAGCTTTGAATTCGCAGAAAGTTTAATTTATTTATGTGTTCAAAATTCTGTGTGGTATTTGTATGTTATGAGTGTTGAATGTCGCTCTTGGTACAGACTGTGGAAACAAATTTCCTCTATTGAGGACAATAAAGAATGAATATGAATATGAATATGAGGTTTCACAGACAAGTCTTAAGATAATCCCAGACTAAAATGCATGTTTGAGCTGTTTTAACTGAAAGCAACTTAAACTAAAATATCTTATATATGTCATTGCCATTGTTTTGTCTCAAGATGCACACCAGTATAAATGTCTTAACTGAACTAAGGCCTAATACTAGGTTTAGTCTAAGCCCTGTTTGTGAAACTCTTAACACTGATTCAGTGTTACTTTTAAAACCCTGCTGGTGGTTCCCATATAAACACAGAGCAGTGTTAATTTAACACCAGGGATTTTTCTGTGTAGCAGCCCACAAGCCTATAGCCTTTTCAGAAATACTCTGACCCAGTCGCCTTGCCTTAATAATTTGACCCTTGATCAAAGTCGCTCAGATATGTATGCGTGCCTGTTTCTTCATCCAACACATTGATTATGAGAACTAATTGTTTGCTTACCATCTAATCTACCCATACCTTAATATGTGGCCTTGTTAGGAGACGATCAATGATATTTGCTTCAACTGTGACTTGTCATAATGTTTTTTTTTTTTTTTTTTTTTTTTTGCTCATCAGTGTATAATTTGCTTGGATGAATGTGCAATGTATTTTTAGAAAATTAAATTTGTAATGTAAAACCTTCTTGGGAGAACTTGGGTGTGTGATTTATATTCAGTTCCACCATATTGAGCACCAAATTGACTGTAATGTAAAATTCTGCCTTGAATTTAATCTCTATGATTAGATGTGCCCGTGCAATTTTCCTGCATTTCTGCCCATTCGTCCTTCAGATGACATTTGAAGACGTGCACCAGATAGTATTGAGGTTGTCGAATGAGATTGTGCTGCACAACAAACTCCTAAGGGCCCTTTACACTCCACGAACAGAACCTGTTATTGATCCGTGTGCAACACTGTGAAAGTGAATAGCACATAGCTGGCACATACTGGTATAAACATTAATACTGAAAGATATCTTACGTTTAATATACATTTAATCACATGACTAAACATGCATTATCACAGTCAAGTAGGCTACCTTTGTTTTCACAGTCCACACAACAATGTGAAAACAGCTTTTTCAAGTCCACTTGGGAGAGTGTCTTGAGAGTGTAGACGTATCCTCAGTTACTTGATATTCTGAGAGAGTCTCACTTCATGAAAGTACCAAGTTTCTGAAATTGGCAGATAGTGGTTTTGTTGTGGGGCTTGAATCGGTCTTTTCGAATCATCACTCGTCAGGTTGTCTGTAATGATGAAAGGCTTAGAGACAGCAGAACTGCTATTAGCACTGCAGATAGGGCAAGGTTTGAGTACATAGCCTTTAGATGTATGGATTAGTTCAGCTGAATGCTACAGGAATAGCATCCAACCCCTCGGATGGATTTTGCTCTCAACTCGAATGAGTGTACAGCACTGTAAATCTGCCCTGTTATCTCCTTCTTCTCCACATGAATATCCATGAGATGCTATCACACTCCCCTTGGCGACAGAGATATAGGCTGCAATGTTGGTTTTGAGTCTTGAAGTTTACAGCCTGCCCTTTACTCACAGCTTTCTCCGTGCTGGATATTTCAGAGCAACCTTTGCCTATGGCGGTAAAACAGTCAATGTGCTGAATAATCTAGTAAATATTATGTAGAAGAATATCATGCAAATTTAGAAGATTGTGTTTCAGGGATGGTTGAATCATCTGTTCCAGGTTTTCAGTGTTTATACAGTGTACCTTTCAAAGACTAAGAATGTGGCATTTTCAGGCTATAAAGCAAATGCTTATGTAAGTAAATACTCGTTCTGAAATACAGTACATTTATAACAAGAATATTTAAAAAGTACTTTCCTGATAATAAAAGTGTATATTTGCAGTATATGAGCTACTGCAAAACAATGCATATATTCATTCAGATACCCATCGTACAAACAAATGTCTACTTGACCAGCCTGATCTTAAATGTGAAATTAGTTTTTACATGCATATGATACGCAATTTATTGCGTGCAATACCCACTTACCCCACATCACCAATCCTACCCAAATGTATCATACACATGTACCCTAATGCTACTCAAGGGGTTTACAGTGCGTATCATATGTACGTAATAATTTTTTTTTTTTTTATTCAAATCTGCGTATTAATTGCATGATAAACACAATGCCTGCTATTAGAGACGCATTTAATGAGATCAGGTTGACATGACATTTAAGTCTACATGAAACACTCTTTGCATCCCTCTGCTATTCTGACATATATCTGAGTGAGTCAGTGAGAATAAATGTAGGAAGGAGTTATTTTATCTGAGATTGATTGGGTATTCCCAAGTAGTTAGAAAGACGGATCTGAAAAGTATGGTAGCTTGTTTCCGCCACAGAATAAAACATAAAAAAAAAAAAAAAAAAGGTAAATGCGAGTTTATATCTCGCAATTCTGACTTTATTTCTCGCGATTTCGAGTTTTTAGCAAAAAAAATTGACATTTTTTCTCAGAATTCAAACTTTTTTCTTTCTTAAAATGTATATCTCAAAAATTTTTGTTTATATATTGCAAATCTGGCTTTTTTTTTCTTTCTTATAATATTTTCTTTTTTTCTCACAATTGCGAGTGTCACAATGAGGTATAATCCAAATAGCATGGCGCAGATACTATCACTGGAAAGTCTTTAATAAACGAATATAAACACAGGTTACCATTGATGGGTTACCATTACCTTATATTATACATTATGCATTATTCACATTAATTATGAACCCGTATACAGTAGTTATTAGTAGTCCTCTGGGAGGTATGAAAAAAAGTAGTAGTTACTGATTCTCTAATAGTGAACTACCACATTCAACTGAGCGTTATTACTTACTAATTCATTAATCAGAGTTTCTTGCTAGTTAATAGCAGTTACTAGAGTGTTAATAATGAGTGTAAAAAAGAGTGTTTTTATTATTTTATTAGTAACTTTTTTTTATTATGTTGCAAAAACAAGCTTCTTCAGAGAAGGGCCTGGTGACGTCTAAAAAAGGGAAATCTGTTTCACAAGTGGAGCAAGTTATTAGAGTTTGATGAAAGATTACAAAGATAAACATTTTGTTCTTGGAATAACATGCACTGATGAATAACACAATAACATCAGCAATAGATAATGAGAAAACAAGATTTTATGTTGACTGCAACTATAATGGATTTTAAATACGTTCCGCATTGAACACATTTCCAAACTTACCGTGGCTTAGTTTACCTCTCACTCTTGACAAAAAGTACAGTTTTGACCGGAATAGTATTATCTAACTCAGGCCTATACCGATTATGCCCTGTGCTTTCTTTGATTTGGGTTAGAGGTGAGTGCAATGATCCAGTTCCAGTGAATTTCCACATTTGGCCTCTATCTGTCTTAATGACTTTGTTTAGTTTCCTCTCTATGGTGACCCTGTGGGATATATATATATATATCACAGTGTAAGGCAAACATAAGTAACAACACAACGGTGAACACACAGAATAGAATCAAAGGGTCATTATGAGGAAAGAATTCAGGAAATTTTTCTTTATTATTGTGATGTTTTATATCATTTCACTTGAAAAAAAAACAAACACAGGATGTTCAAGAAAACATTTCCCCAAAGTCTAGGGCCGTAACTGTCCGATTCTAGAGGACCGCCATTTCTTATTCTATATAACCCATTAAATGAGTAGATGGGGACATGCAACTTATATTCATTTTTGTTAATACAATGCACATTAATGAGTTAAATGTATCAAAGGATGTTCAGTTGTGTTGTGATTTTTGTATGACTTATTTTATCTGTGTTGTTTACATGATGATTTAACATATGTGTGGACTACCATTCCCATGGCAACACAATAGAGTGCATCATGCTTTCAGCTGGGAAGATTCATTGGTTTTAAGGCCCGTTAACACCCCTAACGATAACTATAAATATAACTATAACAACTATATTAGCATCCACACCCGTGGACCGTTTCGTTCTGTTTATTCAGTTTTGTCATCTGTCGTTTTAAATGCTCGAGCTCTTTAAAAGCAGGATGGATTCTGATTGGCTTTTATTGTTTTTAATCATTGATCAGCGTTTCCTGTGCTGTGTCATTCATATAGTTGTGGTGTGAACTCTTCTATTCTTTTATATTCTGAACGATTTTTAGAACTACATCTATATTTAATGCAGTTAGGGGGTATTTAGGGCATGAAAGCACATAACTTCGATTTTTAATGCATATTTCAAAAGAACAGTTCTTATGGGGCGCTCTGTTATTAATAAAATCATGGCTCTTGGCTGCTATCAAAGTTTAATAGTAAGTGTCCGAGTGTCCAATGGGAATACATAATACTATTAGCTAGTAAGATTTTATTACTCCCCATAAACCTCCATATAACATGCCCTCACTACCAAACACACACACACCTCGAGATAAACTCACCTATTCAGGGTGAGTAAACGGCATTATAACAAAACCTTCCCTTGAAGGACTGAATGTGCACCACTGTCAACACAGCGTAGTCAACCATAATGACTCTGTGTTTGGGTTTGAGCAGCCATGTGGTCGTGATGTGTTTGCTGGTTTAATGTGGCGTATTAATGGCCTACAATGCGAGCGATGACGTTAACCACTAAACCGAGAGAGGGTCACACGACTAAGCTTAAGATCCGCATGAAGGCACTAAATGAACTGAATGAGATGAATGAATGTAGTAAGGTGGCGTGTGCCCTTGTCAGTTGAAGTGTATCAGATGTGTGCCGTTCAATATATGAGGGAAAGGTAAACCTGTTCACCAGACAGACGATGTTTGCTCGTCTTGATCAAATGAAATGTGTGAAGCAAACAAAGACAAAGCTTGTTCTAGAAGAATTCATATTTAATAATAGAGTGCCAAGATCTAGATCTCAGGTCTATTTCAGGCGGCCATTATAATTTTTTCTCATGAATTGTTTGAGCAAACAGGACAACAGGGAAGATCTTTAAACAAAAGAATGTCCTTCTTGGACAAGTAGATCTACTTTACCGTCACTTACACGACATATTAAGATTATCATCACTGTAAAACATATATTTTTTATATATTGGTGTTACATGTTTGGTCACCTTGAGTTCCTTAATGTTTCCCCTGTGACCTAGGCCCCGTTTACACGTACATGGTTATTTTGAAAAACGGAGACATTTCCCCTTGGTTGTGCCCATCGTTTACACGCAAACGGAGAATTCGCCTCTGAAAACGATTCTTTCTAAAAACTCCGGCCAGAGTGGAGATTTTGGAAAACTCTGTTTGCACGTTTGCATGTAAACTGAGTAAAACTGAGTTTTAGGCAGTCGACGTCACAGTATGCGACAGAACTTGCACTGCGTCAAAGGTGTGACCTATATTTTCGGGATTCTGATTGGCTAACATGGGCTTAAACGAACACTTTTCTGAAAACAGAGAGGGTGAAATGTCCGTTTATGAAAATAACCGGCCACGTGTAAACGTAGCCCTAGCTTTGCTGTGTAATAATTAGTTCATTATTCCCATCTGTTGTCTCGTTAATTATCCCATTAGAGTAAAAAGTAAACTTAAAGTATGTTTTTTTACACACACACACACACACACACACACACACACACACACACACACACACACACACACAAAAAAAAAAAAAAAACATAATTTACAGACAAAGCATTATGAAATCATCTACTTACGGTCTGTGATGCAGCTGCTGTCAGATTCAATTCTTTTGGCTGCTTTATCTTTTAACAATAGTTTATTTGCAGACTCTCCATTACTCTGTGCCTTGTTTACAAAACAAAATGCTCTGAACAAACATATGATCCTGGACAACATTAAATGAAACCATCCACTTGTTTCTGACGCTGGGATCCTTCTGAAGTCTGTACAGAGACGCAAACAAACTGTTTAAACTGGACGCATCAAAGCAAAAGTTATTTCATTCTTCCATTTGTCCTGTTGTCGACAGACTCAAGCACATGAAGAATGTCTGAAACTGAGCGCGCATCCGTAAACTGTATCCAGTGTAGACAGCATCAGTGATTATAATGGGATTATAATGTTTTTATACAATATGTAAAAAAAAATCATACAAATGTAATTTATCATGTCATGACACCTTTAAAGCCACCAAGAACTGATTAGCCTGTACTTAAATGTTCTTTCAATTTTTTTGCAATTTCATAGATTTTTTTAATTTTTTTAAGTGTATGGTGTGAAATATATTTACTATTTTTATAAAATTATAAAATTATTTATTAATACAGTAGACACCTAAGACCTGAGTCTAAGACCAAATGTGTAACATGTTCACATGAATAAATAAATATTTATTTGTGATTTTTAAGGAAAAAATTTAAAAACTAAATTATGGAGAAACGTTTAAGTTTCTGAACTGTTAATGCGTTGAAATCTTTGTAGGGATGGTCAGTTTTTTTTTTTTTTTTTTTTTTTCTTTCATTGAAGCACAAGATGCTCTTTGCATAATTTTCAAATCATGCTGGAGAACATAGATCTGGATGTCTATAAATGGGCAAATAAACCAGGCACAGCTGAAAGATTTAAACTCATTTGTATGGAGTGTCCATTTTCCCTGAACAGAATGATACAGTGATATCCATCACAAAGGCTTACCTCAGCCCCCACAATCCATCGCACGGGTAATTGCCGGATTGCATTTGGGAGGTATTGTAGTGATGCTTCTATAAATGGAAGGAAAGTGGACAAAACTGGATCAGAAAGCTCTGGAGAGACAGGCATTTTTTAATTGCACATTATGACTGATTTAGAGACCAGCATGTCCTCCACAGGCCACTAGTTTGGCACATAAAGCACAGGTACAATTCATCATTGTTGCAGCTGTAGAAGCTTGGATGGAAAAATCATCCTGCAATTATTTATACTAGTAGAAGTCTAAGTTTTTGGCACATTTTGCTGGTCTTGGTTATTCACCGACTTCCATGTTACCCATTTGAACTGAATTTAATCATATTATTGATACTGTAGATTTAACTCTTGTTAATTCTCTTGTCTTGCCAAAATATCAAAAATGGTGTTTTTAAGAGCTTTGTAGGGTCGTGACGCAATAATGCAATTTAGAAGAACAGGGGAAATCACACTCTTGAGTGTGTGCTGACAATTATTAAGAGTGCAGATGTAAGATGTTCTACAGCGCTTTATATCCCAAAGGTCCAAGCAAGATTTGATTCATGAGAACAATATTACTGAAATATATATATACCATTACATGCCGAGCACACGCTCATTCTTGAAGTCTCCATTGATTTAAACAAAGGACTCATTTGTGGGCTTTTGTTTAATTTCTCCAGCTCATACACTTCTAGTCTCGCACATGTTCGACCGGTGCATCTTGCATTGTTCCCACTAAATGTGTTGTGAATTATAAAGGGCGAATCCACTGAACTTCTCACGACGCTATTCATCTGGGCTCTTAAAGAGAGGACAGATGGGGTGTTTCCTTGGGAATAATCAGAGATGCAAGCAGTGGTTTTAATGATTACACAACCCCATAACGCTGAGAGGACAGACAGATCCTTAATGGGCATTTACACTGCAGTGGTGTTGACTTTTACCACCTTATGCAATTGGGTAAACACAGAACAATAGCCATCAGAACATCTTTCTATTTACACACCTTGAATTTCAGTGTAAATACAGGGAATTGAACCACCTAAACTCCATAGTGGGTTAAATATCATCCAGACATCTAAGGTTTGTCTGTGTACACATGCCGTTCAAGTGTCTGGGGTCAATAAGGTTGTTTTTTTTTAACTTTTTTTTTTTTAAGAAAGAAAGGACATTAAATTGATCAAATGTCATAGTAAAGATAGTGTTACAAAAATGTGCATTTTAGCAATAAATGTTGTTCTTTTGAAAGAATCCCAAAGAGGCCAATCTGTTTCACGGTTTCCACAAATACATTAAACAACACAACTGTTTTCAAGACTGAAATGTTTCTTGAGCATCAAATCAGCATATTAGAGTGATTTCTGAAGGATCATGTGACACTGAAGACTGGAGTAATGATGCTGAAAATTCAGCTTTTCCATCAAATAAATGACATTTTGCAATATATTACAATAGAAAGCAGTTATTTTAAAAGTTTAATAATATTTTACAATATTTCAGTTTTAACTGTGTTATCTATCACATATATGCAGCCTACATAGTACGACATTGATAATTTCAGGTTTTGAATTTTTCTTAAATGTAATGCATTCCTGCTCTCGGCAGCCAATATTTAACACTGCAAGTGAAGCTGCTTTATATGTAGTGTGGGTTGTCTTTTTTTTTTTTACCTTGCATAGTTCTGCTTATGGTTTTAGAGGATGGGGGGATGATATCATGGTAGCTCACAAGCCATATTTTCTAAAAAAATGAAATGAATCTGATCTGCTTGAATTTACAAATATAAATGATACCTTGCATAGTTAATAGAAGTGATGAGAAACACTGTTGCTAACACATTATGGATGCACCTCTGAGCGACTAATCAAACACTATCTGCATTGCAGAGAGATTGCACACGCTACTTCTTGGAACTGAATGACGGTGGCTGAGCCTTACGGCAGACTAGGCCAATTAATTTTTCTCTGCTTTTAACTGCCAAGGCATTTATATCCACTGCGTTATAGGCAGTGCTGACAGAATATCATCCAGTTTATGATGATGGAACTTGACTTGACACAGGTGGACTGCTAAAAGAAGACTTCACATCTGGACTAAAATTGATGTGAGTTGCACATCTCCTCTGGATGGAATGAAAGCTATTGAAGATTATGAGTGAGAAGCCCAACAGCCAATTTGCAGATTTCTCCTGCTGACAGGAAGAAAATACAGATAAAACATTCTGAAGCCCTGGCTGAAGGAACATAATTGGCCATTTCATATGAATTTGTATTATCTGTAAGTGTAGATAAAATTTCAGCATGAAAGTCCTCCCCTAAACATAAACCTTTGCAGATCGTATAAAGCATACACAATTGTAAGATATTTACAAATGTGTAAAATGTCATGAGACTGTGTTGGTTGTTCTTGTTAAATAAGATTTCACAGCGAAAAATGCATCACAGATTTCTGTGCTGTTTTTCAAGCCCATCTTTGACTAATTAGAGTGTTGCATTTGGAGAGAATAAAATAAGTGGAGCTAATCAGCTGTTGTTGTGTAGCAGGCATTCAGAAATGTTTCCTCGCGAGCGGGAAGCATTGTAAACCTGCGTTCACCATGGCAACGCTGACTCTGCCGGCAGAAGCTCAGGTGTGTGTGACTGTGTGATACTGGGCTTTGAGAGCCACAATCAATGAAACTCACTGCAGAGGAGCTTAAACCTCGAACCTACTGAGAAACAAGGCAATAGTCAATTGTATATACCTATTTTCATATTTTTTACTCGTTTTATGAATAAGAATATATTTGACCAACTTTACATCTGTTAAAGCCTTAAGATCAAAGAGTCCAGTAAAAATATCAAAACATTCCAAAAAGAAGATTCATTGACAAAATTAGCAAATATCATAAGCAAATAGTATTTTGTGTTGTTTCAATAGCAGATTTGTATAACATTTTTGTTTAATTATGCTTTTTTTGGATATTACCTCTCATGTGATGTGTAATAACGTGTAATACTGTTTGTGAATGTTAAAGGTCTAAAGAATGAGGACTCGTGTTCAAATTGAGAGTAGACCAATCACAACAGACTGGGTCATCTGACCATTCAGAGCAAATAGACCAATCACAACAGACTGAGTCATCTGACCAATCAGAGCAGAGTAGACCAATCACAACAGACTGAGTCATCTGACCAATCAGAGCAGAGTAGACCAATCACAACAGACTGGGTCATCTGACCAATCAGAGCAAATAGACCAATCACAACAGACTGGGCCATCTGACCAATCAGGGCAGAGTAGACCAACCACAACAGACTGGGTCATCTGACCAATGAGAGCAGAGTAGACCAATCACAACAGACTGGGTCATCTGACCAATGAGAGCAGAGTAGACCAATCACAACAGACTGGGTCATCTGACCAATCAGAGCAAAGTAAACCAATCACAACAGACTTAGTTATCTGACCAATCAGAGCAGAGTAGACCAATCACAACAGACTGAGTCATCTGACCAATCAGAGCAGAGTAGACCAATCACAACAGACTGGGTCATCTGACCAATCAGAGCAAAGTAAACCAATCACAACAGACTTAGTCATCTGACCAATCAGAGCAGAGTAAACCAATCACAACAGACTGGACCATCTGACCAATCAGAGCAGAGTAGACCAATCACAACAGGCTTAGTTATCTGACCAATCAGAGCAGAGTAGACCAATCACAACAGACTGGGTCATCTGACCAATCAGAGCAGAGTAGACCAATCACAACAGACTTAGTTATCTGACCAATCAGAGCAGAGTAGACCAATCACAACAGACTTAGTTATCTGACCAATCAGAGCAGAGTAGACCAATCACAACAGATTTGGCCATCTGATGCTGTAATTATGAGAAAATTAAAGCCTATTGTAGGAGACCCCTAAAACAAAATTAAGAACCTTTAAAATAGCAAGATATGGTCACTTTAAGAAAGTGCCTAATCAAATTTAGCTAAAAACAAAAACAGCCAAATGTACAAGACAAAATACACATGTACCGGTATTCATGAGACAGACTCCTCAGATACTTCCCTCTATAATTATTCAGTTTACAAAAGTTTTACACAATGCATTTTTTTTTTTTTTTTTTTATGTAATAAAATGCAATACAAAGATAATGTGATGATGAGTCTCTCTAACTAATGTTAGTGTAGTTATTCATTAATGATGGAAGAGTATTCTAAAGTGTTATTAAAGGTTCTTGCGATGCCTGCCAGAACCAAACCACAAGTGCTAAATACTAAACCAGACTTGGCTCAAACTTTGTTGCTATCAGGAGCCATATGCCATTGCTGTGTCTTTGTTTTTCTTGTGCCATTGCACCTTGAATTAAAGTTGATATACTTGTTAAATAACACTAATTAGACCTACTTTTGAAATGAGCAAATAAGCATAAATCAAATTTCATTCGTTTTGAGAAGAGAAAACCTTTCTTATATATTTTGTTGTAGGCATCAACATCATCATTCATTATTGTGTTACTGTGTTGGGTCATCACTTGGTATTCAATGTAAAATCAGCATCCTGGTGCAAAACCAGTTGAGAACCACAATGCCAGTGATAAATGTAGAGAAGTGTGAATCTGCCTCCTAGTGGGGTTTTGTAAAACTGCATGCAACTTCTAGGAGTAGTGAAATGTACTAGTGGAAATCACATAAGCTTATATGAGGCTGTTTGAGTACTTATGAGATTTCAGATGGAAATCTTTGTGGTGGCTTGTGAAGTGGGGAAAGAAGGCATCATTGATCTGTGTGTATGGACATGATGTCAAAAAGTGCAGAAGCATTAAGACTAGTCATGCAAAGTCATTCAGTGGCTAGAGGTACGATACTCTCTGATAACATTATATGGACAATATGTTTGTGACTTATTCAGTTTGACAGTAGTTTGCTTTTCGATTTTAATAAACAAGGGTCAAATTTGATTGTCTACCACAAGCCAAAAGCTGCATTTATAAAAAGAAAAGAAAAAGAAAAAAGAATGTGTCTTCATGGGAACAAAAGCATATATATATATATATATATATATATATATACACACACAAATTTTGACCAATATATTGTTATATACATATAATTTTTACCAACAGCACATTTTTTATTTTATTTTTTTAATAGGACTAATTCAAAAACAAAATAAAGAATGAAACAAGGAGAAACAATTAAATCACAAAGCTAAATAGTTTGCACAGCTTTCCTAACTGATATTTGAAAGCGACTCATTGCCACCAAGCACCACCTTAAGGAAGACCCCATTCCTGTCATAGAAAACAGTCAATAGCTGACAGCATTTGTCACACAAAGGTACATGGGTAATTGATGCATAATGTGTATATGGACGTTTTTCTTTAATCGTTTTTCCTAACAGACATCTAAACAGATGTTTTGAAGTCACCATTATGCTGATCGGTGTTTCATTTAGTTGGTCTCTTGGCCCTTGACTTTTAATGTTTTTAATGCAATTACAATAGCCTTTTCAGAGAACATTTCTGCAATGAAAAAGAAAGACAAAGAAAAACATATCAACATGTCTGCTTTAAGGGTAGTAAATGACTGCATTAAAGTTATTTAAATAACTGCTTTTTCTGTAGTTTCCTGACTGACTTAAAACTGTCTGTGTGGGTTTCCTCCAGGTGTTCTTGGTTCCCTCTCAATCCAAAACATGCAGTTTAGGTGAATTGGAGACGCTAAATTGTCTGTAGGTGTGAATGTGTGTGTGTGTGTGAGACTCAAGCCATGTACTGGGGAGGATTTGGGAAAGACCTGGCAACCTACCCGAAAAAAACATTGCCATTAAAATGTATGGACAGTTTCTCACGTATGGCGAGAGATGGCCATAGAATCATGGAATACGACTGAAATGGTTAATGAGAGAGAGAGAGAGAGAGAGAGAGAGAGAGAGAGAGAGAGAGAGAGAGAGAGAGAGAGAGAGAGAGAGAGAGAGAGAGAGAGAGAGAAAGTAAAATAATTCAGCTTCATAATTTATTAATGCCACAATATATGCTGGGAGCCATGAGTGAGTTTTGTATGATGGCACCCATCATGCACTGCAGCACGAATAATGTCACCATTGTTGAGTTTCGTATGCTGAGTGTTGATAAAAAAAAATTTAATAAAAAAAGCTGATAGTTGATGTCTATGAAAGAGTTCCAGCTTTGAACTCCATTCATTTCAGTGTTTCTCATAGGCACACTGGTTGGTAAGTTTTTACCAGCGTTTTAACGCTTAAGTTGACCTCTCAGGAATCAAGCTAGTAGTGGTATTTTATGTTGTGTGTTATAGTTAATGTAAATTGTTAGATAATATAGAGTTAGACTCTATTTGCAGTTAGAAAACATGAGTTACCAAATCAATAGCTACCATAACCAGATGCTACTTTCTGCTCTCTTTCTCTCTCTTTAGGAAGTCGAATGAGTTTCAATGAAGACTGCCCTTTCAAGAAATAACTTATCCCTCACCAGTCATGCCAACATGGCTGGGAGTGTCAGACCAACTGCATCCATGAGCAAGTAAAGTGTTACCATTCCCTAGCCTTACATTTCCCTAGATCTAGATTTTCTGCATGGCAGGCCGTTCTTCCCCTGAAAATTTTGATTAGATGATCAGTCTATCTTGCAAATTTCATTTATTTAAACCCACCAGATCTTTTAATTTTATTTTTATTTTTTAATCAGGTCTTGTGATATTTGGGTAGGAGTTGAGTCGATTTGTGAAGATTATAACATACCTGCAAACTAGTCGCTTTTCGGCGAAAATCGCCGTTTTGAATGGGAAAATGTCACCCACGTGAATCGGTAGTCATTTGGCCAATCACAGTCAAGATAACGGCAACTTTCCCGCGGATGAATTCACGTTAGTAAACATGTTTAACATTAACGTTATAATGGAAAGTAAGCTTGTCGGCTACTCAGCTAACGTAAGATCAGCTAATTGTGTTGTTAGCCTACAATGTTAGTTCAATGTCAAGGATTTTGGCAAGGCTATCTCCTCCACTGCAATATCTGATTTTTTATGTATATCTTGTCGTAAGAGATGAGCGAAATGAAAACGAACATGTAATGAAACAAGACCCATTGGTGTCTGGTTTAACGTTAATGAGTGATCGAAACACCTGCTGTTTGGTGTGGCCCGAAAGATGTTATAAAATGTTTCACCTTTTTCAGACCTTCTGAGTTTGCAGGTATGTTATAAAGACAAACTGGTTCTCAATGAAAACATCAGGGCAAGAAGGAGAAGAGTCCATGATAAACAATTATGCTTACTGGTCCTGTTAATTTGACTTAAAGGAACACCAACTCTAACAGCAGCTTTCACTTCCACTCCCACTTCAAACTCTTGATCTTTAAGGTATCGTCCATTTTTGATTGACCACAGAGAGCAGTTACATCTCTCTTCATTGTCTTGAATGTTTAGGATACTTGAGATGTTGAATGTTCCATCAGAGTTCTTCAGGCTTTTGATATTAGAGTTGGAAGTCACGTTCTTGTCGTAATGAAACCAGTTTATTATTCCGTCCGGATACACACTATTAAAGCTACATTCCATTTGTCCGGGCACAGCCATATTTGGGAAGAATTCTCCACTGCACTTTCCTGCGTAAATACATTTACAAACACAAGTTACCAGGGTTAATGATGTGATGTTTTTTATTTTCTGAAATAAAATTCATTTTGTTAAATTGAATACAAATGTTTTAAAACTGCAAAGAAGGTTGACACATTTTAAACTATATGTTAAATAATTTTTTTAATATTACTTTTTAAGTTTCTCATAAGGGTGTAGCATTTTCTACATATTAAGTGATCGATTCACTCGTACATTCAAATATTCAGGAATTCATTAAAATATGCATCATGCATGCAACTTTGTACTGATATATGAACATAATAATAATGGGACAATGAACTGACCTAAAGAAACGTTGATTTTCTTTGAATCATGACCAGAGTTCGTCCTTATAGAACAATAATATGCATCTATGTTTGCTGGTGTAGGATGTAAAATAGTTAATGTTAATGCTTCCCTTGTGTAGTTGCACTCAAATCCTGGAGGGTTGTTGCTTGATTTTGGATCACATTTAAAACCTTTTTCTGCTTGTTTTGTCCAGTATATTGCAACAATTTGAAACTCCACTGATGTGGTGATGTTGCACTGTAAGACAGTCCTCTCATTGCATTTCATTGTCTGGTTTGGGAAAGCATCCAGCAACTTTTCATCTGCATGTATCATAAAACAATGTTAGCATTGGCTGAAACATTTCTATGCATTTTGACAACTTAATATATGCTAAGCAAAATAATTCCTTAATTTCAAAGGTTGAACATCAAAAATAAAATAAAAGGTTTTCAAATGTTGTCTAAATTTTCGCAGCTCGCATCTCCAGAAGAATCGAGCCCGCCTTGTGACGCTGTGAGCGACATGGCATCATCCAGCGGAGCCCCGGATGAAACACTGGGACACCGAGAAGAACCAGGCTCATCCGGAAGCTCCACGGTTTGCGATGTGCAGGGAGGGGTGGCCAGAGGAAGATTCGTCGGTTTGTTCCACACCGTAACCCTCAGATCACGCTGGCCACCAGCCAAAGTATCCCCTCTCAAGGAGTGTGGCAGAGGGGACTCTACCTCCACGGAGGTCATTGAGTCTCGACCTTCGTCACCGACACATACCAGCAAGCTGTATTCATTTTACTGTAACTCTTCAACCATTTGCATGATCAAAACCATTCAAATTGCCCCTGACAGTAGGCAACATGCGCTTTTTGGCAATATACGGCTTATTACCGTAAGTTCATGCTTTCCGTCAGCAAATGACAGCAGCTTTCTGGCAGAGCGGGAAGGAAGGATTTGAACAGAGAGATACGAAGCGCGGCAGGTTAGAGTGTTTTGGATTGCATAAAATAATAAAAGAAACGAGACAAATACATGGCGAAAGAAGTGTTAGACAGCAGAAGAGGGGATTGGGATGATTTTTAATGAAACTTGGGAGGCGGATGGCCGTTACTCTTTCACGTATCTAAGCATGTGGTGTGCGCATGTGTATGTGTGTGTGCCTATGAATGCATGCATTTGTGTGTGTGCGTGTATGAAAAAAAGTGTCCTAAATGAAAAAGACTTGTATATATGTATTATACTTAATTTTTCAACTTTAAAGTGTTAGTTTCTTTCGTTCGTGATTGTTCTGGGTTTTTTTTTTCTAAATAAAAATCAGTAAATGTATTTGCGGTTTTTAATTTTATTTATTTATTTATATTTACAAACTCACCACACACAGTAATGGTCAATAACTGTAATTTGTTGAAAGCTATTTTTTTTTTTCTTCTGAAAAAGATGACACCTTGCACATGAAGATAGCACATTGTTTTAGAATGTAACAGTCAAAAAATCTAAATATGTGAAAAAGTATTTTAGCTTCAGATTCTAAAGGTTTAACACCGCGATGGGCATGTTCCCGCAATGGGAGCATGACTCATCCACGAGCGCTGCCTGGGCGCGATTAAAGCCCAAACAGGCTAGGCAGCGCTCATGACCATTAGGCAGATGGACCATGCGCCCACATCCAGAAACACAAGGGCGAGACGTGCCCGTGCACCTCTTTTAGAAAAGAAAAACTCTTTCAGCAGTGCTGAAACGCCCGTGTGTAAACCACTGCACAGACCAGCAGCAGGATCGTGAATCCGCTGGAACGGGAAGGTCATAGGGCTCTGTTGCGAAACCCCTATTCGTCTCTGACGTAACTCGTAGTGACTGACTGAAAGGGAAGGAGAGCGGGGCACAACCTAACACATTTGGGTTTTGGCTCAATTATGAAAAAAAAAAAAAAAATGAAAAAATTAAGTTAGATTAATCTTTTTTATTTACACAGGCAACATACACTTCTCTGCTACAAATGGACACTTAACGTTTTTTTTCTAGGACCTACCATTTTCGTACAGGTGCACTGAAAGTGCAAATGTTACAACTTACCCCATATAGGGGTTAGTTGTAACACTTGTGTGTAACACACATAATTCAGTACTATTTTATTTGTATAGTTTTATATTGTTTGTACATCTGTATAGATAGATATCCATCCATTCATCCATCCCTCATCCAATCATCCTTATTATGGATCAACATCATGGATTGAGATATAGGGAAGGGCTGCACAGTTTTGCAAAAAATAGATAAATAAAGTATTGTAATTGCAATTGAATTATATTTGTGTGTGGCAGCTGCATGCAAAAATTATTATTATTAATAATAATAAGTGTAATAATAATAAAAACGAGCTTAAAATCAAATTTTATAGGGTTTATTGCATGAAAAACAGGCTATATTCTTAATAAATAAACAAGTGATTTCAAAATGGTGCTATGCTTTAGCCAACAAGAGCAAAAAAAAAAAAAAAACGTATGATGAAAAAATGTACTTGCATGGTGTCAAAACACTCTTTGTCCAGTATCTTCACAAAATCTTATCAAAACGTATCAAAAAAAGAGCGGAAACACAACCTGCTTGACTCTGACTAACTATGTAAAAGGTCTGGGTTACATTTAACCCCGCGTTAGGTTGTGCCCCGCGCTCCCCTATACTGCTGAATGCACTGACAAGCTTAACATATACTTTAATGCAATATCGTGTATGTCATGTATTTGAATTGAACATGAATTACATGATCAATGAATTTGCAATTTGGTACATTTTAAATATATGAACTTTATAAACCAAAAACCACACTGCAGTTAAAATTACAATCAAGTACTTTATATGTGTTTTTTTAGTATGTTAGTCAACACATCAAAATAAGTGCACTTCTTTAAAGTCATTTGGTGAACCATAATACATTTATGCAAGGGAAGCCATCAATTAATTTATGAAGAACTGAATGTCTGAAATGTCTTACCTGTGGTGTTTCCTGATACCAGGAGAACAATTAAAAATGCCATAATGACTAACATCTTTTGTTTTTGTTTTTCAGACGTGGGTAGATATGTGCTGAGTGGAAGAAGAAAGTTTCTGCAGTCTCGGTCTACACTCCTTCTGACTCCTACACTGACTATGAAGAGGAGAATGTTCCCTAAAGCTGACAACAAGTAGCCGCTTGTCCACCCTGTAACTCACACATTTTGTTCACCCCTCTCTTCTATCTTTTTGCCCTATACAATGTCAGACTATCCATCTATGGCTTTAAAAGGGATTTCAAAAAGCAAACCTATTTGTCATTTTAGTCTGTGTCTCGGCTTTTCTTGAAATATCCATTAAATAAAGGGATTGCATGGAATATGTATATACCTCCCATCCTTTGACTTAGTAAGAGATTCTCTCAAACATCCGACACCTCATGGTGTTTCATTAACCTATATCTGGAATGCTACGGCATTTATAATATGATTTTTACCGTTTTAAAAGACCAAAAGTAAACTCTTCCAGGAATGTGCTGGAACCAGTGCCAGAAACCAAAGCTCACACAGCATTACTTGTCTATTGTGCAATGAATTGATCCAATAAAAAAAACTTTTTTTTTCTAAACACATTAACTCAACAGCAGTCCCAGGCAGAATCTTTGGAACTCTTACAAAAATGTGTATTGCCTTTTTGAATTGACATGTTTTCACTATTATTGTGGCAGACGTTTACAATTGTAAAGTAAACAGTGGAGATCATGATCAGGTCTGCAGAGACACAATCACAGGTGACTGAGACACAAACTCTCTGATACTTTAACACCTCCTGAATGTTCAGACAGGCACTTGTGCTGTACTGGCATGCTGGGGCAATGCAGGACAAAAGGCGTATGAGCCTTGGTGGGGCGTTTAGATCTTCTGCGCTGAAATATGACTATATAAAGTCTCTTTTTATTATGTTTGAGTTATGTCGTAATGCCTTTAGGGGTTCAATTATTTGCCCCTTTGCTTTATAGATGCAAAGAACATTTCATGAATAATTGTGTAACTAATCTCTCAAAGTGGAAAGCATGCTCTCTGGGAGACATCTGTCTTAACAGGATAGAGGGGGAATTGTGCTCCCACTCATATTACAGAGGTTCACTCATCTGGCTCTAAGTCAAAAAGAAACCCAACACTCAAAAACGAACTGGATACAATCTTTTAGCTCCTTATCTCGGTCAGAAAATGTTCTCAAAGACATCTTCATTTACACTTACATTTATGCATTTGGTAGACGCTTCTATCCAAAGCGACTTAGATTGCATTTCAAGGTATACATTTACAAAACTTCTCTGACCAGATTTGCAACCGTGACTCACAGAATTTTATAACACACACACATATTCAGTTCAGTCATGAAACTCTAGGGGCCTATCATACACCCAGTGCAATGCGGCGCCAGGCTGACGCAAGTGTTTTTTGCTAGTTTCAGCCCGACGCAGTTATCATTTTCACGTCCTGCGCCACGTTGTTTAAAATAGCAAATGTATTTGCGACCATCTGTGCGCCCATGGGCTGCTGGTCTGAAAAGGTGGATTGTTGGCTCGTTGCTATTTTGAGGCAATTGAAATAGACTTATTTATTTTTTTGTTATTTAAAGGACGCATTAGTAATATGCACCTATTAGGCGGGTCCACAACAAGTGTACACTCTGCTTATTACACACACAGGAACGCGCAGCAGCAAACAAACATGCCAAATATTAGAAATAAAAGGTTATTAGATTTAAAATATTATTATTGTGTACATAAAGATATGGTGGAATCCAGCTTGTCCCGTAGCTTGCGCACTTTAACCTCGCGTACGAGCAGATCTGTTTCCTCTCTGGAGACACGTTGAGTCTTTCCGCTTGCAAATTCCGTCATGTAGTGAATCTGCCATGGCGCGAGCGCAACTGACTTTCAAAGGGAATGGGAGAAGAGACTCTGATTGGTTTTTGGCACGTTACGCACATAACACACCCATTACTCATTAAGAGAATAGTAATTGTCTAACCCTTTTAGACCATGCGCCGGGGCGCGCCGACCATTTTTCCCGTCGTTAAACTAGCAAAAGTGGATTCGGACACACCCTAAGTACACTTGTGCCGTGCGCTTTATACCATGCGCTTAGATCGTTAAAATAGGGCCCTAGATGTTGCAGGCTGATAGGTCCTTTACATGCATTCTGCTTGCAAACACATGATTTACCGCATGACACAAGCTGATTGGCCTCTGCTGATTCTGCAGCCAATCAGATTGATTTCTCAACACACTGCAAAAAATGCTTTTCTTACTTAGTATTTTTGTCTTGTTTCCAGTCCAAATATCAAAAAATTCTTAAATCAAGATGCATTTAGGCCTACTAGATGAGCAAAATGGCTTTAGATATTACGTCTTGTTTTCTGGGGAAATAAATCAAAATGAAGTGAGTTGTTGCTTAAAACAAGCAAAATTATCTGCCAATGGGGTTAGAAAAATAATCTTAATTCAAACAGAAACAAGATAATTTTTCTTGTGTGGTAGATAATTTAGCTTGTTTTAAGCAACAACTCACCTAATTTTGATTTATTTCCCCAGAAAACAAGACATAATATCTTATGGCATTTTACTACTTTAGTAAATGCATCTTGATTTAAGAATTTGTAGATATTTGGACTGGAAACAAGACAAAAATACTAAGAAAGAAAAGCATTTTTTGCAGTGCATTTAAATAGCCTGGTTCATTGTTTGTAAGCTAGTCTTCCAGCACGTTGAAACCCTCCACCTTCCCCAGCTCCACCTGCATAGATCTGCTACAGCAGCGTGTCCGTGAATTTATAACAGCAGATCTAGTCCACCAAGACCAAATACATGAACATTGTCATATCTAACATGCTAAAACTATACAAAGAGTTGTCATGACTGACCTTCAGATAGCTTTTTTTATTAAACATGGAAAGAGATTGCATATCAGATTTTTAGAGGGGCTGAGATATAAGCAAAAGACAACTTGTCAATCAAAATAATATATAATAAAAACGTCAGTAACACTTTACAATAAGGTTCATTAGTTAACATTATTAACTAACAAGAACTAACAATGAGCAAAACATTTGTTACTGTATGTATTAAACTTTGTTAATGTTAGTTAATAAAAATACAGCTGTTCATTGTTTGTTCATGTTAGTTCACAATGCATTAACTAATGTTAACAAACACAACTTTTGATTTTAATAATGTATTAGTAAATGTTGAAATTAATATTTACCAAGATTAATAAATGCTGTAGAAGTATTGTTCATTCCTAGTTCATGTTAACTAATGTACCTTATTGTAAAGTGTTACTAAACGTCTACTTGTATGTACTCAAACTACAACACAGTAAGGTATTTTAGATTTTTTATTTATTTATTTCTTCTTTTTTTTTTATGAAATGCATTTTCCTCCTATGCATATAATGTTTCTGAACTTTTAAACTTTTCTGGTATGTCTCTAATTTTTTTTACATGCTTTTTATCTAGTTATGTTCAACCTGCAAAAACAGAAGCAATTGACGGATCAGAGAGCATGAGAAATTCTGTGTAAACATAATCCTGGGGTGTCTTGCTCCACGCTGTTGAGTCAGCTTGATATCCTTCTAACAAGGCTGGGTTTGTTGATTGTTCTTTGTTAGCTTTTATTTTGAGGTTCTGTCTTTGATGTTCGTGGCTCTGTTGAAAACCTTTAAAATGCTGAAGTAGGAGGGCGCTGAGGCACGTCTGAATCCAGTGTTTATGCAACATTCTGTTTTGTAGGCAGCATTAATGAATCCCTTTGCTGCCTATGAAATCCCAAAATCCTGCAGTTCAGTAGTTTGTAAAAAATAAAAATAAAAAAATAATAATAATAATTATCACAATGTGATGCCCTAAGAAATCTGTAAGTTACTAACAGTCAAAATCACTTGACATCACAACAATAATGCTTAAAAACTTGAAATTTGCTTTGCAGACAAATATAATTAGTGCATAAATGACAATTTGAGTTCAAACTTTTGATTGATAGTAAATATTCAGTTTGTTGTCAGAAACAGTTTGTTAAAACTGAAAGATTTACTCACCCTCATATCATTCCATTCTTTTTAATGCAAAACTTTTAAATAATAATAATGTGAATATTTTAAATCATATCATGTTAAAACACATATACTTTTAAAATGTATGGTATTATAAGTTAAAGGCATCTGCCAAATGCACGAATGTAAATGTACTGTCTCTCTCAGTAATGAAATGACAAAGTCTGGCTCTTCCTCCTCCACAGTCTGAAAGCATGAGAGAACCTCAGTGGCATAATCAGATAAATAACTTGAAATCTTAAACAAACATTTGCGCAGACAGTGAGAGCTCAAAAGTGCAGCTCTATATCTGTTGTTAATGTAGAAGTGCTCTTATTAAGACAAAACAGTGTTAGTGGTGCAAAAGGAAAAGGGGGAAAAATAGAGCAAAACTAGAGATAAGGTTTCCAGACCTGAACAAGTTTTCACTGCAGATATTCAGATTGTTTTTTCAGTGTAGACAATAGTCAAACATGGGAGAGAAATGGAGGAATGTCGTAGACAATGTTCAATTATTGTGTGTAGCCACTCCATGGATCATCTCTATATCTTAAATGTCAAAACAGAGCCTTATCTTCTTCACCCCCCAAAAGCAGAATTCCGAGGGAGTTTGTTAGGCTGAGATTTGTGAGGTTGATGGGAGAAAGAATGTAAAGAAAATAAATTCCATGAGGTAGCCTAGATGTTTTCTGTAAGTCTGATGGTTTAGGCTAAAATAAAAAAATGTCAGAAAACTACATAGACATGAGCATTTTTTTTTTTTTTTTACAATCCAGAAACTTTCCATCATTTAATTCTGACACGATGGAAATGCAGCATAAATGTAACTTATTTGTAACTTATTTGATTACTTCTGGGTGATTTTTAACAAGAAAATGCTGTCGGGTTGGACTTTATTTTATCCTTTAAGAATAAAGCATCAGTGTTTGGCTGGTTAGCATGGACACCAGTCCCTACACAGTCCTGCAGGGTAGGGCAAAACTGGGAAACGAGTTGCATTTTAGCACTTCCGGTTTCCATTATCCCAAAGTCAATTGGGTGTTTGAATGAGATTTTGGTTAAATGTCTGAAATAAGGTCTGCGATTAACACAAGCTCAAGATATTTTCATGTTTTACTCTACAGCATAAAATACATCAGTAATACCCCTTGTGATTTTTACTTGTCTTTTAAAAGGTGGCTGCTATCAAGTGTCTAAATGTGACTACAGCCCACTAATCAAAATTATGTCCAAAAGACGTCTTTTCAACGTCCGACTTTTGTGACAAAGACGTTGTCATTAAACGTCATCATCTGAACAGATAAACACATCTACTAGTGACTTTCACAGCCTTAATGTGCTTTTAATCACACTCTTGCAAACTATAACTCAAACTCTCAAGGATTTTTTTATTTTTATATATATATATTTTTATAAATAAAGTCTGAATAAGTTGCCAGAAACTTAGTGATATTGAAGTCATGCGACCATGGTGGTTTGTTTATATCCTATGTACTTCTGACAGTTGTATTTAGGCTTCAAAATCCATAAAAGTTGTGTTTATTTATGAATATTATCATGATGAATAAAACGTTTAAGAATTGTTTTACGTGTAAAACACGTGCTGGAGGGATGACGCATTTTTGTAGGCCAACCTGAAGCAACACTGGTTCTCTCAACAAAAACTCAATATGATTTTTCCATTGCAGAACATAAGCTTTCTGCAATGGAAAAATCATATAGAGTTTTTGTTGAGAGAACCAGTGTTGCTTCAGGTTGGCCTACAAAAATGCGTCATCCCTCCAGCACTCTTCTGGAAGTTCACATCGAGTGTGCCATTTGGGACAGGGCCAGAGTTGCTGTAGTGAATGACTTTCAGGTGCATCATTATGGGTAATAATTAGTCAAATGACATTTACGGCTCAAAAACGTTCATGTCACTTATCATGGCAGCTTCAGCTTTGTGTTGATGTGTCGTCTGTGCTTATTATGATTATTTATTAACTTTATTCATTCTGCTGGACGCTGATTTGTCTCGAAGTCCTCTGAAAGTAAGTGCAGATTGTGTGTCATGTATGAACCAGCAGATGACACTGTTGCTGTGTCTTTATGTCTGCAGCCTTTCAGTGTCTCAAGCTGTAGACGGGGAAACACTGTGGATGGATGGCCAGTCCATTCCTGGGCTACATAGTTTTGTAAATATCTTTCTTCTGAATCATTATAATTTTCTTTGGTATTCTGATCCGCAACATGAAGTTAATTGATTTCACCATTCAGACAAAAATGAGCAAAAATCTTTCCTTTAGGGCAGTGGTTCCCAAACCTGTCCTGAAGGACTGCACCATTTCTTTGTCTCCCTAATCAAACACACCTGATTCAACTCATCAGCTCATTAACCCATGTGATAATGAGCTGATGAGTTGAATCAGGTGTGTTTGATTAGGGAGACCAAGAAAATGTGCAGTGTTGGGGGTACTCCAGGACAGGTTTGGGAACCACTGCTTTAGGGGTACAACAGGGACAGTACACTTACAGGAACATATTTGTACTTTATTTATTCTTTAAAGTTTCAATGTCTGAGGTACTAATATGGACCTTTTAGCTGTATATGAGGTGCAGGGTTTTCCTTCGAGAGTAACACTGTTGTTCAAAAATGTACCATTATTATTTTTTTTATTTTTTTTTGACAGTGTACAGGATTATTGTGTTTGATGGCTCAGCACTTGTTATTTAAAATCGGCAAGTCTTGCTGTATTTGGCCTATCACCAGTTTCAAGCTCACTGACATCCATTAGCAGGAGGTTCTGGATTTAAACTATATCTGAGTGTTGTTTACACCCACATATTTTTAAGGATAATGAGACTGGCATGTTTGTTAAACAGACTGGATCATCGTTAAGTATATAACTGCAATCTGCTTCATATTTGATACCAACAGCTGCTGGTAATTAACATACAAGCACTTAATTTCCCTTCGGTGTAAGGTAACCTATAGGTGTAACTCATTTACAGACTCATGTGGAATCTTCTAGCCTGGTTAAAACCAGACCATTCTCAGTAGTAACTGAGTTATGGTCTGGCAAAGCTTCATTAATAACTCATTTCCAAAGGGGCGTCACCAACGGATGTCGCTCAAATGCCTCTGGGCGCAATTGGATAGACCTAAAACCAATCAGAGCGATCATCATTGTGTAAAGCCCGCCCCAACGTTTCTGATTGGTGCCGCGATTTCGACGGATTAGAAATGGGCTCTTTGCCAGACTACTTGCAGAGCAAATCTAAATTTGCCGGAAGTTGTCTGGGTTTTCCCAGGCTAGGAATCTTCTACAGAGAAGCCAAAAAACTCAAATGCTTCATTCACAAACAGCTACAGATTCCATCCTCTTGCATATTCTTGCAAATGCATATAAACAAAAAAACCTTTTAGCCATTTCAGTAAATTCAGAATGAGGGTATGTTTACACAACAACGATATGCTTAATAGAGATAATTTTTCCTTTGAGTTTTTCGTGTACAGACGACACCATTGTCAAAATGATCCCCATTCACACGGATCCGCGAAAACAAATAAAAAAACCTGTATTCTGATGCCAGGCCATTAGATGGTGATGAAACACTATAGATTTAACACATAATACGCAATGTGCATGACATCATCGTCTTCAGAGAGTCATGTTTTTGTTGTTTACACAGAGACCGTTTTCAAAAACTTGCATTTTGCAACCAGTTTTCAAAACTTTTGAGTTTTTTGTCTTGCATCTTTAAGGTCGGTGTAAAAAATGTCAGTGTAAACGCCATAACCAGCACCAGGACTAATTGTATCATTTTGTAACATGTTGTTTCTGTCTTATTTTGGACCTTGACAAGCAGTACTCATTGAAAACAGCAGCTTAGACATTCTGCAAAACATCTTAATGTGTGTTTTCCACAGAAGAAAGAATGTTATTCAAGTGTTGAAAGAAAATGACAGTGAGTAGCAGAGTGGCAGAGTTTTCATTTTTTCATGATCTCTCCCTTTTCTTTGCTGAAACCTATAGATTGTGTGGAATGAATAGTTCTTTCAGAAGGTTTTCCCATAACAAAGGCAGGAGACTCAAAGAGAAAGCAGTTTGTGTTTGTGCGTTTGCCCTGAACCCCTCACTGCTACATGTTGTTGAAGTGAAGCACTGGTCAATGTTGTTGCTGGATCAGTGAGTGTGACCGAAGCTTGTGTATTTACCATTCTCAGAAAGCCATCTTGGGATCTCAGGAAAAGCACTTGCTCACTTGCTCATTAAATGCTCATTTATCTCTCATCTTGATACTTGCACGTTGAACACTTCCCTCTCCATCTGTTTGTTTTCCCCCCGTCTTGCTCTCTGCATTTTTCTTTGCGTTATTCATAAGAGTTTTTCAAGTTTTTACACATTCTCTTACTCTGTGTTTTATATCTGTTCTTGAAAATACTAACTAATTCCGTCCAACACATGTTCGGGATTCTAATGGCAACTAATGGTCATTCTGGGAAAATAAAAATTGTTTACTATTCCTTTAATGCATGTGCTTACATTTGTGAGGGTGTTTGCACAGCTTTTTTTCTTGTTTTTAATTATTTGTGCTTGTTTGAGAATGTTTGAGCATTCTATTATTTATGTACTGTATTATTTATTGCACGTCTTATAAATTTTTCTGATCCAAAGAAATGTACACATCATTTTGGATAGACTTCAATATTGAGCTTTTATGATAGTGTTTTCACATTATAAATATATAAGATACATAAAATAGTCAATGATTTAAGGCAAATTATGCTATGCATTTAAAAAAAAAAAAATTTTTTTTTTATATAGTGTCCTGAAGTAGGAATTTATCTACGTAACCATATATATATATATATATAAATGCTTAATTAAAACATAATAATAAAAACAACACAAATCTGCATTTGTACCAAAGAAAACTGAAATATAAAATACTTCACAGATGTGTGTGTATATGGTTACAATATTTCAGAAACTATTATGCATTAATATTATTAATATTTTGCAATTTAAAGTACTTTTGGGGGCTGGTGTACTAGGTGGTCTTTTTGTTCTGTCTCTTTTCCCAACCACAGCACAATAAATACATAAATAAATAATAGCAAAGCCCAAAACAATAAAATGATAAAAAACATGTTCCTCAGGCATGAAAACATCTAGAATTCTGTTTTTTGTTGAATGCACCTGAGACGCTCGATACCTGTGCTTGGAAAACTGCACATAGGAGTTTTTTTCCCCCAACTTTATGAAAGTTTCTAAAAAAATGCAAGTAGAAATGTCTTTGATGACTAAACTGCCATTAACCCTTAAATGGATGAATGTTTTGCCAGTCATTATTGTATATTCGGGTTTTTAGCGACCTGGATCTGTATATCTAACACGGATGGATCTCTAACTGCCACAATAGTATAAAGACTGCCCTGATATTTTAACAACAATTACAAAAGAAAAAGAAAATAAAGCATATTTCATTACCTTTTGGAACCTTGAGGAATAAAGGTCAAATGCACTTAATGAGTTATCAGGGATTCAATTATTGTTGCACAGAAAAAAATACTTACACTATTACATACGTATAAAGTACTGGTCAGAATTGTTTGCCCCCTTGGTAAATATGATCAAAGATGGCTGTAAAAAATAAATCTGCATTGTTAATCTTTTTGATATTTTATTTTAAATAATAGCAAAATTCTAACCTTTCATTGAAGTAAAAGAATTGAAAGTGGGGGGGAAATCACATTATGAAATAAATGTTTTTCTCCAAAACACATTGGGAACAATTACATGCCCTCTTTTTTTATATATATATACTTTTGCAACTTCCTTTTTCCAAGAGAACAGCTCTGAGTCTTCTCCTATAATGCCTCATGAGTTTGGAGAACACCTGACAAGAGATCAGAGACCATTCCTCCATACAGAATCTCCCCATTCCCAGATCCATGTGGGTGCTTCTTCTCTTCAGTTCAGCCCACTCCTTTTCTATAGGGTTCAGTTTAGGGGACTGGGATGGCCATTGCAGATGCTTGGTTTTGTGCTCAGTTACCCATTTTTGTTTTGTTTTTGGATCACTGTCCTGTTGGAAGATCCAAACACGGCCCGTTATAAGATTTCTAGCAGAGGCTGTCAGGTTTTGATTTTTTATCTGCTGGTATTTGATCGAATCCATGATGCCATGTTCTGAACAAGATGTCCAGGACCTCTGGCAGAAGATTAGGCCCACAGCATTACAGATACAGCAGAGTATTTCATTTTACACATGGGGTACTTTTTTATCCCTGTGTGCACCAAACCCATCTTAAAGTGTTTGCTGCCAAAAAAAAAGCTTTTTTTGTTTTTGTTTCATCTGACCACAGAAGCCGTCCCGTTTGAAGTTCCAGTCGTGTCAGTTACTTTTCAAATGTTCTATGGACAGATGAAACAAACAAACAAAAAAATAACTTTTTGGCACTTCTGGACATCTTGTTCAGAACATGGCATCATGGATTCGATCAAATACCAACAGATAAAAAATCAAAACCTGACAACCTTTCAATTATTTTACTTCAATAAAAGGTTCGATTTTTTGCATTAAAAAAAAGAAAACAAAAAGAAAAATTTATATATATATATATATATATATATATATATATATATATAGGATAAACAATGCAGATTTATCTTTTACAGCCATCTTTGATCATATTTAAGGGGGCAAATAATGTACCAGCACTGTACATCCCTATACACTTTTTACAAAAAATGTATTTGAAAACATACATTGTACTTTTTATTCTTGTTTTGTTTATAATTAATAGATTGAGGAATATTAATAAGTGTGATGTCTAACTTTAAAAAATGAACGAGGAGGAGTGTAGTGAATGACATCCCTGGTGAATAAAGACCTGAGATATGCATTTAAGGGTTAAATATATCCTTTTTTTTTTAAGCATCAGAGTCAGAGATCTCAAAATGATTGTCAGCAAAAAGGACAGAATTTTCATTTTTGTGAACTGTCAATAAACATGATAAACTGCCACTGAAATATGTCCATATTTTTCCACTACATACTGAGCAGGAAAGGTGACAGAAAATGATGTGGAAAAATCACCATACCTCATGCTGTTCTATCACTACTGACAGGGCTGTGCTTTGCTGTTTTTATGCAGTTAAATATATATTTCCAGTAAATACTAATGTGAATGTGAAAGCATGCTGGGCTCTTCTATTTTTCACAGGAGGAATCCACAGCAGACCACAAACGCACGTCATGTTTCCTTCTGTGATCATATAATCATAGGGAATCTTCCTTACTTCTATTTAGTACTTTAAACCTTCAAGTGCATGAATTACCACGAAGTGGAAAGACTTCTTAACATTTCATTTAGTATGTTCACTGGAAAGCCCTTATGTGGGAAGCTGAGAGTGTGCTAGACGGAGCAAGATGTTATAAGTATTTGTTAGTTTGTCATTTGTTTTGCTACCTTTGACGTCATTGAGATGACAACTCCTACACTATCTATGAAGACAACAATATAAATAGAGTAGCTGTTTTCTTGCAGGGAGGGTTTTAGAAATAAGACTCTATGTCTGGTGGAAGTTCAAGAAAACATCACTTACAGCACCATTAAATGTTGTAAGGCTATGAAAATATATGAAGTAAGAAAATTAACCCTTAAACGCATACCTCTGGTATTTAGTGACTATAGGGGCGTCATTCACTACCCTCCTCCTCATTAATTTTTTTTAAAGTTAGCTATTAGGAATAGGAGGTATCATCAGCAAAACTGGAAATGGCTCAGCGATTTACTGCAGAGCAAGTTCTGTATGCAATAATATATTACTGTCAGTCACTTGATGGTGGATCTGGTGAAAAAGCTGTCAGAATACTGATTTTGAAGATGTTGAAAATGATAGTTTTGAGAATATGTTTGAGATTGCGAATATGAGCCAGATGCTGAATGTACTGGGAAATGAGCTCTGATGAGGACAGTGATGATGATGGTATAAAATATATGCTCAAACTGAACCCTTCCAAGCTATAAAAGGTAACAAAATATGCTTTATTTTATTCTTCTGCAATTGTTACTCTAATATCAGGAGAGTTTTCTATTATCGCGACAGGTAGAGATCCATCCATGTATCATATAGATCCGGGTCGCTAAAGACCCGATTATGTAATAATGATTGGTGAAATATTCATGCATTTAAGGGTTAAAGAATATCTCTGCTGAACAAACATCTTAAACCAGCCTAAGATTGCTATAGTCTTAGCTGGTGTCCCAGCCTTGTCAAGATGCTGCTGCACAGCTAAGACCAGCAAACCAGCTTACATGGCTCATCTCCACCATGAAGTATAAGAAAAATAAAAAAAGTTACTTGCAACTTTTTATCTGGGTTATCTGGGTTTGTGTCTGTTTTGTGTGGGTTATCATGTGTTTTAGGGTATGTCTACACAACGAAATGCTTAAAGCTGAGAAGTTTTCCCTTTGAGTTTTCCGTGAGACGACACCATTGTCAAAATGATCCCTATTCACACGGATCCGCGAAAACGACTAAAAGACCGTTTTCAAAAACGTGCACTTTGAAACCCATTTTCAAAAGTTAGCGTTTTCAGGCATCCAACGAATGGCCAAAATGCATAAAAAGTGTGCTTTTTTTCTTTTGTGTTTGTGTTTAATACAACGACTGTCTACAATTAGATCCAGCACTTTTATTTAATCTAGTTTTCAACCGTGTGACAAATCTCACAATTCTGACTTTTTTTCTCACAATTCCGAGCTCATAACTAGCAACTTCAGTTATAAAGTCACAATATTTGCTACAAAAACTATGCCTTTTCTACTAGCCAGTTTGTTGATGTAAAACAACATACATATGTTCGTGGGACATAAAATATACACAGCAACAACCCCAGTGTTAATTTAACTCTCCTCAGAGTTAATTTGAGTCCACACTTAAAAGTGTTAAAATGAACTCTGAAGCAGTGTTAAAGTTAATGAGATAATTAAGTGATTAATTAAGTAATGATTGACCATTAGTGAAGACACCTGATTATAACGAGCAGAATCACTGAAGGAAAGAGTCACCATTTTTGGTCATCATTGTGGTGATCGGTGTTTGCTTTAGTAGGGCTCTTGACCCTTGATTTTATAACACTAGATTTTGTCTGGCTACTGTAACTGACTTATAGCAGCCAGACAAGCCCAGAGAAAATGTGATCAGGTGTTGTTGGTTATGAATCATCATGTTGTGATCTGAATCACTAAACTCTTTTATAGTCTAATCTCTGAGTTAGGTTTTCCTTATTGATTACATCAGATCTGGCCATTTTTTAAATAATCAGAGGGATTTTATTATCCCTCAAGAGCCCAACTAAAACAAACTCCGATCACCATAATAGTAGTGAACTAAAAAGGTGACTCTTTCCTTCAGTGATTCTGCTTGTTATCATCAGGTGTCTTCACTAATGGTCAATCATCACCTAATTAATCACTAAATTATCTCATTAACTTTAACACTTTTGAGTATGAACTCAAATAAACTCTGAGGGGAGTTAATTTAACACGGGGGTTAAGTCAGATTCGGGCATTTACGTAAATGCTTTTTTCCCCTTACTAATAAGATTTCAGGTTTCAGGTCAATCTACACAGATCGAAATTCATTCGAATCAAGCTCAGTCGAATTGATTGAGGTGTTTATGAGTGGTAGCCATTTTGATTTCATGTTATCCTATAAACCTTATGCGCCAGAGAAACGAGGGTGCCGCCATCTTTAGAATATTGTCTTTTAACTTCCGTTTTTGCGGTCGCTCTGTATATTTCTATGGCGCTGCTGTCCACGAGTAATTCGCTTTTTAAGTGGATTTACTTAATGTAAAGTTAACAAAAGTTATCATGAGGACTGTAATGTTTAAAGCAGATGACTTAACAAATGTCAGTTGACCGGGAATATTTTTAAACGAGCCGCTCATTAATATACACGCAAAATCGCTGTGAAAATACAGACCGGAAGACAAAAGACAACGAGCGCAGCGCTGAAAAGGGGCGGGGCTACATAAGGTCTATACAAACACACATGTTGGGTTTCCATGTTTTATAGGGACTTTTTTATACTCTACAAACTGTGTATTCTATCCCATAACCCTACCCCTACCCCTACCCCTAAATCTACCCATCACAGAAAACTTTCTGCATCTTTAAATTTTCAGTTTTTCCATGGGGACCACATAAATGTGCCCACATGGTCAAACATTACTGGTATTACTATTCTCATGAGGAATACTGTATAGTGCACACCATGTATCAGAAGGTCAAGACACCCATAGGGATGAAAGGAAAGACAACCAGTGAACTTTATATGGATTTGATGAAACATTTGCATTGTTGTGTTGTGAAGCTAAATGACTGGCCTTTGACAGGTAATTAATTACAGAGCCATTGTTTGGTGAGGAGCACTGACATTTGGCTCTGGTTATGGAACATTGGTCAGTGACGGTGTGTGTGAAGCTCATGGAGTGTCTTCAAAAATAATTAGATTGAACAGAATGGAAAGCACCGGGCCCAGGGCTCTGCTAATGTCTAGAATAGAAAATGTGTCCATCTGTGCATTTTAAGCAAATGTTGTGGAGCATTAATTTGTTGTATGATTCGCCTTCCTCAGCACTGACAAACATACTTCGTCACTGTATAGTCTCATTTTACAACATAACGCAGTCAGTCACTGCCAATTCATCAACTATAATGCATTGAGATATTTGTCTTTGTGTAAAAATGTAAGAAAGTTGTTTAGAGCCAGATGGTGTAGATACAGCTTTGACCAGCAAGGGCAAACCTTGATGCCTTGTATGACACAAACAATCTTGCAGTGATCTTTAACATTGTGCACTACAAAATGTCCAGATCTTAGGATATTTCAAGCCATTAATATTTGTATGCCATACTGCTGCTGTGGGTGGCAGAAGTCAAATGTATGCCTTTCCCATTATCAGGAAGTGCTGCCCTTGTCCTTTTTATGCAGATGAAAGACAGTGATGTGCATCGAGGCAGGTTGACAGCCCCTCACAAACACTAACCCGCATGACAGTGCTGATTGTGGAGCTGTAAGGGGCAGTGGAGTGTGTGATGGAGTCATCTGTTGTCTGTCTCTCAGCCTGAATACTGATGGCCACAAATTATAAAGTCTTCTGCTGAAAGATTCCTTCGTTTCTTTTCTTTTCCTCCATTGTCCACCTCGGTGGTGTTTTCCCCTCTTCTCTTTTCACTGAAGCACTAGGATAAGATAAAGGAAGGAAATAAAACAACATTACTTTGGTGTATTTTTTTTTTTTTTAAGCATACAGAACATTTTGCAATAAAAGAAAGAAAACGTATTTGATCATTATTACCCCCCATAACCTCCCCCCTTCCCTCACCCAACTCATTGCACTACTGCAGGACTTGGGGACAATGGGAAACAATAAAATAAACACACAGATACAAAAAAAATTATATTACTATATATATATATATATATATATATATAGTAATAATAATAACAACAGAAGTAGTAGCTGTAGATTAAATATCCACAATTTCCTTGACTGTAGATATCCAATTCTTCCGCATAGACAAAGTTACATATTTAGCACAATGAGTCTGCACAGATATAATATCTCCAATAAAGAATTATTAAAGAATAGCTTTTGCTTTTGGCTTGCTTAGTTGGGGACACTTGATATTCAACAATATTATTGATGTGCCTGCATTTACATGATTATATGAGAACTAAACTGAACTGGACGATGGCATAGCTGTTTTCTCCGCTATATGAAATAACTCAATTAATAACTTTTTTACAACAAAAATGAACCATGACTGAAATTACTTAAGCTGGACTATGGCACTATTTTCTTATAGATCTGCTGTACGCACATTATTTTCCTGCTATCACTGTAATACTGCTTTGAAAAAATCGGTATTGTAAAAAGCGCTATATAAATAAAGGTGAAAGGTAACTTAGTAGGAAAGGTCATGAGGAGTTTTCCAACAGTGAACTAGTATAGTTTCTTTGCAGCAGTCATGGCAGCTGGCCAACATTCCATACCTTCTCAAATTGAGAATTGTCATTCATCAATAAATTATCAACATTTTTGGGAAAACAAATCCTCATAGCCTTGTACAAAACGTCAAGCACCATATCTCAGAAGTTTTGCGGTAACACTATTTTGATGGTCCCTTTTGAACATTCTGTGGACTATAAGTAACTTTGAAACTAAATGTCAACTAACTCTCATTAGAGTATTAGTAGACTGTATGATTATTATCTGCTAACTCTTTATTGTGATGGTCCTCCAACAGACAATCTACTGACTATAAACATCTTTGCGACTACATGTCAACTTATTCTAACCCTACCAGTCTGCTACTCTACTAACACTCTAATGAGAGTTAGGAGGCATGTAGGTGCAACGATACTTATAGTCAACAGAATGTGTTAAAGGGACCATCAAAATAAAGTGAAACCAGTTTTGCACATCTGAACAGTCCCAAAGCATTTGCATCAAAGTCTCCAGGCATCCAGGTCCACTTCCTGGGAAATTGCCACAATATATCTTCAATAAAATTGGAAGTTGCTGCAGTGCTGTGGCTCTTTTATCCTCCATCATAAATGACTTGCGTCTCAGAGTGCGCAGAATAAATGCAATAAATGCTGTCATGTGATCTTGCGTTCAGCGGCTGGTGTTTGAGAACGCAATCATGTGAGATGCTTCTGGGAGCGAGTTAAACCCAATCATACTGATGACAGAACTTAGCTCAGACCTTTTTTCAAAGTTCTAGAACAGATTATTTGAGTATGTTTTACAAGAAAACAGTATTTCAGTCTTCCTTGTTCAAAATTTCACATTTAATTGTGTTACTTGCCATTTCTAGAATCATTCAAACATATTGTGAGCAGGTCACAATTTCTCTTGCCATAACAAATGTACTTTACAAATACAAAGTTGGAGCAGCCAGAGAAAAAAACTAATATTAAAAAGCAAAGGGTCAAGAGCACAACTAAAGTAAATACTGATCACCATAATGATGACTTCAAATGAAACTTTCATTACAACATTAACCCTTTAGACGTCTGTTAATCCTCAATAAGAACTTTAATAGATGTATGACAGAAATGAAGTCAAACTGGTTAGTAATAAGTTCAATAATAATGGCTCGAAGTCAGTTGTAGTTGTTCTGTCTCTCTTTTTTTCTGTTCTTCTTGTTTCTCTTTCCTTCGATGACTCTGCTTATTAACATCAGGTTTCACCACTAATGCTCATTCATCACTTAATTAATCACAATTATTTCATTAACTTTAACAATGCTTCAGTGTTATTTTAAGACCCTGTATTGTGGACATATATGAACACTGAGGGTGTTCATTTAACACAAGGGATTTTGCTCTGTAGGGAAGGGAAGAAATAGTGTACAGGACATTCCTTTTACTTTCATCTTTATCCACCTTTTTGACATTTTCTAATAGTCCTGCTGCGTCCATCCATCGATATACCAAAGGGTTTCGGGGAGAAATTAGCAACATGCTGAGTTAAATTGTTTTGAATGGAGTACAGTGCATCACACAAAAGGTCAACAGTATTTACTGATTTAGAATATTAACCACCTAGACTATCAATACAGCTGAATGCAGCACTGACTCCTTCACCAACCTAGAAACAATTACACCATCCTCAAAAATGGCTGGTCGTGAATTTGAAATTCAGTTTAGACGAGTTTATTTTTGTGGAGTGACTCACAGAATCTAATTTGGAACTCTATTCCTTAAAACGTTGCTCATCAGGACCCCACCGGGAAGTAAATAAGATTTCCTAGCGTTTGAGTTTGTGGGACAGTTTTACCTCCTACTATTAATTAAGTTTATAATGTTCATGTGGAACTGCACTGGTGTTCATTAATTCAGTTCCGCAGTAGGACTCCTCCGTAATAAAAGAAATTAACAATCATAAAGTAAGTTAAATCTTTATTTATTTGTGTGGATGTTAGCACATGGGAGTCTGGCCTGCTGAAATGCACAGCTAAACCAACCAATGGTGGTTTTCTTGTCTTATCTGTTCTAGTCCAAAACCCCTTCTTAAACCAGCAAACCAGACCAGCCTAAACCACTGGGGTCAGGGAGGCTAACTAGTCTATGGTTTAAGCTTGTGTACTGACATTTTGACCAGTTACGGCATCTTTTGCACTATACTGATTTAGAAAGTGCAATACCAACTCCCCATCATAACAAAGATCAAAACTCAATTATGACTGGCCAAGCGGCATTTCGAGAGTACTGATAGTTAGAATGTCAGTAGGACATTTCACTGTTTGTATCACTTTTGTCTGTGTTCACAATACTCCCAACCAGAATATTATGTGAACAGTGCTTCATTTTTTGAGTTCTCATCAGGAAAGGAAATTGCTTGTTTTGTGCATGATGCCTTATAAATATTTTTCTTCATGTGCCACCACAAGGTGGACATCAACATCATTGATTTTTTCGAGGACCAAGGAAACATGTCACAAAACTTACTTTCCCCCCGATGGTGCCTGGAACCTCTGGGATAATTTGAACACTCAATACATTTACTACTGCCATCCAGTCAACCAACTCAATCAGAGGCTGACTGTTCTAAACAATCATTTGTTTTGCCAAGTGAAATGAAGCGAAGCTGTGACTGGGGCTTTAGGCTGGTAGTCCCAGGCTTTCTGAAAACAGAAAAGGCCTGTCAACGCTGCTCCTTTGCATAAGTGTATGCATACTGCACAGACTTGCTGAGTTATAGTGTTGCTACATTACTGGAGGCCACTTTTCTTTTCCCCTGAGCTGTCAGGAGTCATGAGAGCCAGATGAGATGCTGAGGAGATGTGACAGAGGTTGTCTGCTCTAATAGATTTTTACCCCATGAGAGCAGCTCCATTTAAATCAGACTCTGTGTTAATGTGTTAATGAATCTACCGGCAGAGCTCCAGGGGGAGAGGGTAATGTGGACGGGTAAAGTTTTCATCAGGCTAACCGCTAACAGGGGCAAGAGACACAGCCTTAGTGTCTGCAGTGGTCAGCACAGGATGTGTTATTGAGCATTTTCTATTACTTTTATTATTATTATATAAAAAAAAGAGATCAGTAGAGGAGACTATCCAAATTCTAACATAGGCTCATTGGAAAAAAACGTGCATCTACCTACATTTTTGCCAAACTCCCAAAAAATGTACATACATACAATTCACTGCAGTTTAGGCTGAAATGAACACTAGAGGCAGTAAAACACAAACAACATTTATTCCTTTTCACACAAACACACAATTAATAAAGACTTTTTTTCGTGCAATTATTTGCATAACACTATGTTATGAACTCAAAACACATTTATATGTGGATTTTCTGACATGGTAAACTTGCTCAGTACCTCACCTGGTACATCAATTCACTTGTGAGTCCCGTGAAACACAATTCATAATAAAAGAGCTCAAAGACTTGTAGAAACAAGCTAAAACGGAACGGTTGCATTTGTATCTCACGTTATCTCACACTATCTGTTATGTTTGGGCAGGGATGAAGAGAGGTGAGAATCCAGTTGCTGCTAATTTTATTCAAAACCAAAACAAATAATCCATACTGAGAATAAAACCAGGAACATGAAGCATAGACCACATAGACCACAGAGCAAGAGCACAACAGCTTCATACTACATGCAAAGACAGCAACAAACCAAGACTGAAACAGGGGCATATGAAAAGGTGTAGATTATAAGTTACAATGGAAACTAATGAGGGTAACTGCGGAGATAAACGAGGCAACAAGGCAAACAGGAACTTAACACAGGAAGAAAACATAGGCAAAGAAAATAACTTCAAAATAAGAGTCCATATGACAACATTGATGAATACAGACCGATGGCACATGTCACACTATCAGTTAGGATTAGTTTAGGTGCTACAGTATTTTCTAATGTGATAGAACATCTTCTAGCGCTTCCATATTGACATTCATCTGTTTCGGATAAAACTAAACGTGCTTTTAGTGCCACTGGACATTTTACTTTGAAAGTGTCGTAAAATGTACAAGAATAAACCATATCATTTTGCAAAAAGATCGCGACGGGTACGTTTTTCCAATAGGCCTGGTTTGGAAAATTTTAGGGATGGCCCCAACTAAAGATTTTTGGTTAATGCTTTATTTTGATGGTCCCTTTACTATAAGTAACTTTGCAACTACATGTCAACTACAGTAGCAGTTGTTAGAGTATTACCAGTCTACTACCCACATGGCAACATTTTGACGTCCCAGATCCGGCCCACATCTGGCACATGTGGAAAGATGATCTGGCCCACATGCAGCGTGTAATGACGGCCCTTGGGTGGCTCACTCCTGTTTGCCAGATCTGTCCCACAAGCAAGGCCATAGCAATGCCACATGTCAGCCAAGGGCAAATAAATAAACCAGAACTGGACCTTATCTGAGCCACAAAATAATTTCAGCCTTAAATAAGCATGTTAGCAAGCAGAATCACTGAAGGAAAGAAGAGAAGAGAAAAAGAGACGAGAAGAAACTCAAGAATTAAAAGTGATTTCCAGCCACAGCCTGACGCCCGTTTCACACATACTCCGTTTGCAGTGTGTATTTTTTTCTGTACCCATGTTAACAGGTTAGAGCTTTCACACTGCACGCGGTTGCAGTCCGTCGATCCGTTCCAGTTGCGGTGTGTATACAGCAGTGCAGCGATCGTTTCCGCACCGAGTCTATTTTTGCTGTGCTGCACGCGCTGAAATAAAGTGACACTACATTTTCAGGTCAATCTGTGTTCATTTTGACCACGAAACATGCGCTAATTTCACCATAAATGTGTTTAATTAAATAAAATGTAGTAATCTCACCATAAATGTATTTAATTAAATACTTTTTTTTTTTCATCTTTTTACTTTAAGACCGAGGTAAAGCAAGGAAAACAACATTTTACCTCAACAAGGCGACATAATGAACAACACTTGTCTCATTCGTGGAGGTGGAAAAACAAGTTCTTTGTGACAAGCAAGATTTATTGTATTCAAATTTAAATGCAAAAGAAAAGGCATGAGAGTCGGCTGTTTTTGTCAATTTTAAGTTTTAATTTAAAATGTTTGAGATTTTAATATAAGTACATGGTTAAATATTTGACCACTTGCTTGATCTACTTAATATATAATTATATATAAGTAATGCATTGAATAATACGTTGTTTAAATTGTGTTTAAACGTGAATACGTCTATTAAAGAGTGTATGTGTACAAAGAGAATCGCAATGCTGACAAAACTTTTTTTAAATAAAAGTTGCTGATAACTTCTGGATTTGAAATACAAATAGTGAGTATGTGTCTGTGGTACAGCCGCGGATCAGTTATGCACTGCAAACGCAGCATATGTGAAAGCACTATAGCGCGTGCTGCCACTGCACCGTATACGCACCGCAACACGCACCGCACACGGAGTATGTGTGAAACGGGCGTTAGATGAAATCAACTGAAGAGAAAAGAAGACATTAAATCTGTGAAGATCTCAGCAGAGGAGGATTAAACAACTCCACAAACAGCATTACCAGCTTCACTTATTACTAACCAGATTTACTTTATTTCTGTCAGACGTCTACACAAGGTTTTATTAAGAATTGACAGGGGTTTAACTCTAATGTGTTTCATTTGAAGTCACCATAACAGTGATCACTGTTTCCATTAGTTGGGCTATTGACTCTAATTGTATATTTTGTCTTTTTTTGGCCAGCATGCTTTGCAACATGAATAAATTATGTAGCTGAATTGTCCTATTATTTTTTTATTCAAAATATGTGCTTTTATTTTTTTGCTGTTGTTTTTGTTGTGACATTTAGTAGCTTTTCAGTGATGTTGTGAATTTATCTGAATATTTGTGATTGTCACCATTGTTGAGATTCATGTGCTGATTGTTGATATCTGTGTGTGTGTGGCATCGTAGATTAACTTTTCGTGCTCATGTTTGTTAAAATCTTTTAACTGATTGTTATAATATTGCTGGATCTCATGCTGCAGTAACACAGGGTTTGTGATGTGAATATATTAATGGTACAACACAATTGTTAGATTCAAAAGACATCAGTAAAATATTTCAACAGGTAACCATCATCACCTGATCTCGTTTCACTTTAGCTTTCTTTGCTGCTGCAAATGTGTTTAACAAACACAGCGGCCAAAAAAGACAAAAGATATAATAAGAGTTAAGAGCCCAGCTAATGGAAACACTAATCACTGTGTTATGGTGACTTCAAATGAAACACATTAGAGTTAAACCTCTGTTAATTCTCAATAAAACCTTTTGTCTGACAGAAATAAAGTCAGTCTGGTTAGTAATAAGTGAAGCTGGTAATGCTGTTTGTGGAGTTGTTTAATCCTCCTCTGCTGAGATCTTCACAGATTTAATGTCTTCTTTTCTCTTCAGTTGATTTCATCTATTGCTGTGGCTGGAAGTCAGTTCCCAGCAAACACATTTACGTTGTGGCAACATCTGTGGCACGTTGCATTTCTGCTATGACAACGTCGCTGTCTACGTGCTCGCAACATTGTAACAACGTAGAATTGTAAGACGCCACAGGGCTGTAGCAACGTTGTCGCGCGACATTCAGCAACTGAGAGACGACGTTCTGACAATTTTTTGTTTTTATGCTAGATAGGCCTATAGATATCCCCCATTTAGCATTTTATGTTTTGAGATTAATTTTTAATTAGTCAGATGCTAGATAATTATATAGTTTTTTTTATATTTTTTTATATTGTTTATCCTTATTATTATTTAATGGGGCTATCAGTAATTTAGCCTAATTATATTATATATAATAATCCTATATATTATTCAACTTTATTAAAACTAACTGCATATGTGGTAATCAAATTGCACTTCAAAAAAGTCATACATTTGTGAAAAAAGAAAAAAACTAAATAAATGAATATACAAATTTCTTTGAAGTATAATAGCTAAATAAAACATAAAAAGCAAAGATCAGACCATTTAATGAACAAAACCGGTTCTGTACATGGCAGACAGTCGTCGAAAGCCGGACGATAATGTTCGGTAACGTTAAACGGAATCAGTCCAGGAAACATCCACACATCCAGAGGAGCAAAGAAACGAACGAGACTAAATAGCAGACAAATGAAATGAAAAACGAAACAGTGCGAGTGAGGCTTCATTAGTCACATTAGAAAATGAAGTTGTAGGTTGTGTTTAAATAATTACTCATCTTATTTAGCTGAGGTAAATAAAACACAATACGAGTCGCGTATCCTTGCTCGATGAAGAACGAGACAACACACCATGAGCCCAACGGGCGGTTGAAATTTAAAAGGCTGATTTTCGCGCTTCAGGGCAGTGAGGAGTACATATGTCCTCCAGTGTTTGTCAAGACACCATCAGCACAACCTTAAGCAATGGCCCTGAACGGTGGTTTAATGTCAACATTGTGACAATGTTGTAACAACCTTCACCACACAACGTATTTATAGCAACCTTTTGGCCATGTTGATAAAACGTTAGAAGGTTGGGTACGTTGTGCCAACGTGCTGTGTTTGCTGGGTTGTAGTTCTTGTGTTTCTGCTCGTCTCTTTTTCTGTTCTCTTCTTTTCTTCAGTGATTCTGCTTCTTAACAGGCTTATTAAGGCTGAGATGACTCCATATTTAATATACACTGATTTTGTAGCTCAGATAAGGTCCAGTTCTGGCTTATTTCTTTGCTCTTGGCTGACATGTGGCATTGCTATGGCCTGCTTGTGGCCCAGATCTGGAAAACAGGAGTGAGCCACCCAAGGGCCGTCATTCCACGCTGCATGTGGGCCAGATCATCTTTCCATGTGTGCCAGATGTGGGACGTCAAAATGTTGCTATGTGGGTAATAGGCCTACTCTTCTAACACTCTAATGAGAGTTAACAGACATGTACTGTAGGTGCAACGTTACTTATAGTCAACAGAATTTGGTAAAGAGACCATCAAAATAAAGTGAAACCGATTTTTGTAGTCGACTAGTAGTCGTTCATTTAAGCCATTAGTCGACTAATTGCACATTTATATTGATTTATATTAATATATGCATATTCTGTGCTCAAGCGCACGCATAAAGCTTGCCGCAAAGCAATGGTAAACGTTTATTACTTATTATGAATGTGTCTGAAAAAAAGCAAGAAGACATTTTAATTGATTATTAATAAACTACCGGTACTGTTTTCTGAGTCAGTGTCAGCTGAATAAATGAAGTTGACAATGCTGACTCGCCATCTCCGCATATAGTGAACACGCCTTTAGAGATAAATGCACCTTTCATACGAATTACATAAACTGAGAGCAGTGCCGGCCCGAGCCTTTTGGGGGCCCTAAGCAGCATTTGATTTGGGGTCCCCCTCCCACCACGCAGAGTCACCTGTGCTTGACGATTATTGACACAATGTCACGCTATAATGTTACATTATAAATGAATACAATGAGGTTATGTATTAATAAAAAATAAATACTTAATAAAAAATAGATACTTAAAAAAGTTTTAACTTTTTCTTTACTCTTTTACTAACTCTTGGAAACTTCTGAAAACAAACTGTCACAAAACATATTAAAAAAATTATTTGCAAAATATCCTCCAACGTTTTGCAACACTTTGCAGATTGAATGATGTCTTGTATGAACATGACGGAGTATGTTTTTATGTTTCCACTGTTCGATCGCGCCCGCGACTCTCTCACACACACACACACACACACACACACACACACACACACACACACACACACACACACACACACACACAACATATTTCAGCTTTGTAATCTTCCATTGTGATGTTTCCAAGCACATTTTTGCGCGTGTGAAGAGGATGATTTTTTCCCGTCGATATTGGAACGTGAGTGAAGTACAACGCCTATGATAAAGAATAGTTTACCATCCAAATCCATCGCGAATGTTGAAACATGAGCCCAACGCCACTTACTTTCACTTTCGCTTTAAATTATTTCGTTTTGGCTTGTTTATAGTTATTTTTTTATTCTTGTTCTGTTCTGAATATCATTACATTTAAAGGATAAATCATTGATCAAATAAAAATTTTGTGACATGGCTTAACATTACATTACCGTGACTTTGCGCACAAATTGTCTATGCACGCGAGGTTATGCGCATGACTCAAACACTGGCAGACACAGCAGCAGTTGTAGGCAGGTATATTGATCATGAAATCAGAATTTTCTTGTCTTGAATTATTAATCCTTTCATTCATTTATGTCACTTGTTTAAGTGAATTAATATGTAAAAAAAAAAAAAAAAAAAAAAAAAAAAACTCGATTGGGGGCCCCCTGGTGGCGAGGGGGCCCCAAGCAGCCGCTTAGTTCGCTTATGCCTCGGGCCGGCCCTGACTGAGAGAGTATTTGTTTTCGTAGTTGTTTGTTTTCGAAGTGATTAATTTAAGAGTAGACATTTCAAGCTTTATATAGATATGTTTCTCATGTCTGTGAGGCAATTAGCCTATACGCTGTGTTTCGGTTCATTTATGTGACGCGCTGCTGTTCAGGGAGACCTGGACGGCAGGAAGCGCATCCTGTTTGTTTTCTTTATTTTACAAAAGCACAACGTTTAGTTGTTATTGTGTGTGTACGCAATTAAAAGTAGTAGTACTTTTAGCAAGTAATTGTGTTGCACCTAGTGTGAACAGGAGGATTATATTTGAGAGCTGTGGAGGAGGTGAAATAACAACTTACATATTCAACGGCATATCACACAAAGCTGTGAAAACAGTGACCATACATTCTGCAAAATATCTTACTGTTTCACCGAAGTTAAGCAGGCGACAAAGTTAAGAAGTTTAATGCCGGTTTAGAACAACATGAGAGTAAAACCAATATCAAATTTAAGAGATTGAACATCTTTACATCAAAAGACACTCACAGAATTAAGCAGACTGTGTTGGTTTTTTCCAGCAGTTTTGTTCAGAAGTCTTTACGCTCTCAATCATATTGATATGTCAAACCACAGCTATTGATTACGGTAACGTCCACCATTAATGTTCGAGAGCTCACAGTCAGCAGCAAATGTTTCCTCATCAGCATACACTGACTCATGCTGTCTGTAGAGGTTGTGAGGGAATAAGTCTTTGTAGAAGTGTGCTGAAGGATGAGGCACAAACACAATTTTGAATGTGGAAGTTACTCTGATGAATGTTTATTAAGAGTACAAGTTAAGAGAAGGAAGGGGGAAGGAGTCGTGTAGGTCCAGGGTGCCATAACAAATCTAGAGTTTGTGTATTTCAGCGCTGACAGGATTTGGAAAGCATTCAAGGATCTGCTTCTTATGCTGGGTACACACCAAAAGATAATCGGGCTGATTTTGGGCCGATTTCTCCCCTTCCGACAATCCTAGCTATGTCCCGATTATCTTGATGGTTTAACAGATTATTTTATCAGATTTTCCCTTGGTGTGAGGTGTGTTAAGAGTGTCCGAACCTGCTCGGAAGAACGTCGGAGCCGCTCCGATCGCGAATCGTAAATATTAAACATGTTTAATATTTACGATCAGAAATCCTGATGTGTGGGGGGAACTTCGAGGACAAACACGCGCACACTCTGGAGATTATCACGTGAAACGAAACAATATCCAATCAGAAAGCGAGATGATGGAAGACACGGTCATTCTCACACACACACACACACTTGCAGGAAGCTTAATGTTAAGATTTAGTATTCATAAGTGTAAATTGAGGAAACAAGCCTTTGTTTTTCATTTTAAGAGCAGAAATTTTACAATACCTAAACACAATATTGGGTTTGAAAAATAAGAAAGCTGCAAAGTGCGTTTCAATCTGTAAACATTTTCAATTTTTTTTTTAACTTTTAAGTTTGTCACTGTTTATGTATATGTCTTTTTATGTTTGTTTATCGGCTTTACTCTTTGTACCCCCCTGACTGTAATTGTATAATTCTTAAAATCAAAAAAAAAAAAGATAAAAAAAAAAAAAAAAGCTGAGTGTTAAGGGTTCAGTGGGGTTCTATAGACTAGAGGGATTAAATAACTTTTTCTAAAGAGATAATAAATCCAATAAAGAATAAATAAAGACAATAAAGAATGAATATATTTCTGTATAAAAGGTTATATATATAATGGTAGGTACAATGTTTTTTTCACGTGAATTTTCTGTGAAAATCATTCCAAACACTATCGCAATTTCTTCCTGCATATCGTCCGTCATGCTTATTCTGAAGTCTCACGATATTTTGCGAGATTTCCTGTGTTCATAGTCGAGACTCTGGTTGAAAATCTGTTTGTGTGTGGTGTGCTGTCTTTGTCACATCATGGCACACCACACACTATAGGAGCAAAACGCTTAAATCTAGGATTTTTTGTCCTCATGTTTGTGGTCTGTCACATTTTTAAAATCTTATAAGATGTAAAAAATCTTTTGGTGTGTACCCAGCATTAGGTGTATACTGTCTGGTTTCAGTTTAAGTCAAGTAAGAAAAATAACTGCAATGTTAGAAAAAAATGAAAAAAACAACCTTTGGACAGCAGGAGTGTCACTCCAATAGCAGGCGAGGGTGGGACTTTATCATCTGTGTCAACCTTGGGAACCACCGCTAAGTATTTGGGTCTCGACACAAAAACAGTTTGCTTCTGTTGCAATTGCCTTGTTGACTTCAGATTGCAAGGCATTATATATATATATATATATATATATATATATATATATATATATATATATATATATATATATATATATATATGACACTGCCACAACCTGTTGTGTTTTCGGTTTAGTTTTCAAGGTTTCCTTACTGTTTTATGCTTGCATGGTTATTCATTGTTTTATTGATTCTCATACAGCTGTTCCTCATTTCCTCATTAGTTTCCTCCAAGCCCATAACTCCACCTCTGCCCATCGACCAGTCGGCATCGCCTTGGATTCTCACTCCCTCTGCTCCACCTGGGACCATTGTCCTTCCTGCTCCACTGGCCACCATGTCCCTCTGCCTCCACCTTGGTCAGTCGTCGCTCTACCTCCACCATTGACTTCGGAAGCTTCGGCTGCACCTCTGCTCCTGCTTCCCTCACTCCTCTTTCACACCGGCTCAACCTCAGTCATCTGGCACCCTGGCTCCACCTCGGCCTCTTATCACAGTGGCTCTGCCTAGGCCTCCCGGTCCTTCAGTGTTGCCTGGTCTCTCGTTCCATCAGACTCCACCTGGGTCTCCACCCTTCACGCCATCACCTGTAGGTCAGGCTCAGGACTCCTCCATGGTTCCTCCCTCTATCAGTTCTGCCATGGCTCACCATCCTCCTGCCTGGCTTCTAGGGGTCTCCTGTTCCTTCTGATCTGCCTTGGTGGTCTCACCCCTCATATGGACATATTACTGTGCCAGGTGTCGCCTTGTGAGTGGGTAATGTCACAACCTGTTGTGTTTTCTGTTTTGTTTTCAAAGACTCTTAGATTGTTAATTGTCATTTCCTGGGTTTCCTATCTGTTTACGCTTGTTGCCATGGTTATTCATTGTCTCATTGATCCTCACACACCTGTTCCTAATTTGTTTTCACGGTGTTGCCCTCTGTTTAGTTAGTCTTGGTCTGGTGTTGTTTGAGTTTCATGCAAACCGTTACATTGCCTTCACTTGTTTAGATTATCTTCATGTTGGATAATATTCTTTTGTTTTGTTTAATAAAGTTCACACTTTGATCTCATTTTCATCCTCAGCCAGTCAATGACAGACTCATAAATATTGTTTATTGGTGAGCTAGACTGAAAATGGCTAAATTTGCTTGCAAATTACAGCCAGTCATCTATTAGCATACTTTCTTTTTTTTCTTTCTTTTTTTTTTGACAATTTCATTTATGCATAAGAAACACACACACACACAAACACAATAGCTCATCACTCATCTCCGTTGGTATAGTTGGTTGGGCTGGGTGTGCAACTCATATCATATCAGGGGAGAGGGCTTGCTCCTCTGTTCTGCCTCCAAGAAGGGGCCATGTTTGAATGTTGTGTTTACAAACTGTAACTTAATTGTTGACCCAAGGCAGTGTGGGAGTGTTTAGTTCCGTTTAGTAACTACCTACGATCTGCCTATATCAAGCTCACCCCACTGAGTCGCCACTTTTGTCCTATCCTATTATCCCAAATGCTGTACAGTTGTTTGCCCACATAAGCAGCCTAATATGTTTCCCCACTGATGGCTCCTGGTTGATGCACAGGCACTGTACAATATGTCAACAGAGGTTCCACAGGAGTCATTTTAATTGGCACCCGAGTATATCCTGTCATAAATAGGAATGCCAATCCATTATCATTATCAGAGACACCACATACTCATGTAGACATTCATGCAGTGTCAATGATGTGTGATCTAACAAAACCTTTTGAACCATTTTTGTTTATGTAATGACAGTTGGTTGAATAATGATTATGAATTCAACCCCAAATGGCGACCTTTCCAAGATGTATGTGCTGATGATCAGCCAAAACGAAGCATAGGTATTCCATATCGCAGGCAGATGCTTGAACAAACGTTAATTCTGGCTTTACTGCCAACAAAATTAATAATAATATTACAATTATTTTAATTTAATAAAAAAAAATTCAGGATGAAATGAAGGTTGTGATGGTCTTTTATTCCCTATTGTGACATATATCCATGTGAAACGGCTTCTGGAATGAGAAAAATGTAGGGCGGGACTGGATTCCGTCCTTCTGGAATTGATTGGATTGTAGGAAGTTATGCGTTGCTAACTAAATGGAAGCAGATCTGAACGCCAGTTTTCAGTCAATTGTGGAGGATATTTAGCCCAACCCTCCGCCGAGACTCACGTTATGAGGAGAACAGACATCGTTTTAATGGGAAAGGGAGGTTAATGTTTTGGATTAAAGATAATGAGGGCATTTGAATTAAAAAAAAATAATGATGTGCACAGATAAATAATTTATAATAAGCACTGCAACATTCTGTGAAAAAATAAATAAATAAAATAAAATTATATATATATATATATATATATATATATATATATATATATATATAAGCATTTCATATTGACTTTAATGGTTGCTCCAGAAATGTATTTTTTATTAACAGGCAGTGCAATGAAAAAGAGTATGTTCCACTGTGTAATAACTGGAGACAAATATCTGAAATGACTGCTGTCATTGTCTCTTCTTGCTTTGTAAAATGATTGCTTGTGGAATAAATTAATTTCAGCACAGCAGTTTAATGGCATTTAGATGGGTGAATTGTTGGTATTATATAATAATTTAATCAAAAATAATAAATAATGAAAATCTTCAAAAGAAAACAGTTTGGCATAATTTCATATTATTATTATTATTATTATTATATTTTTTTTAAATAGTATTTTAACAAAACTGCGTCACTGCTTAATAATTTCGGAAAAATTAATTATTTTATTTCACCAAATAAAAGTCATGTTGTGTGACCACAAAGTCACATGGTCCAACCAACATCAGAGAGAATAGCTGCGTCCCAATTTAAAGACTGTATCCTTCGAATGACGCAGACTTCTAAGGCCACGTCTTAAAAAAGTGTGCAATGGTCAAACAGAGCGTTGTTAAATAGGACAGTCTAGCCCAAGCGTGCCGCACAAGCCCTGAAAAGTGAAGCCAAAGCGTCTCGATCGCCCCCCGGTGACTGGTCCTAGTATAGGTCATAAGCCCCGCCTCCCGGTGTTATTCAACAGGACGTGAGACCAACTAAACAACTAAATTACATTTCAAATATCTTTTTTCCAAATGTGGTTTCTGTCATTTGCTTTCGTTTTTATCACGCTGATGTAAGTTCAAGAGTCTGTTTTTAAAATAAGTTGGTTTTTAGTTAGTTACGTGATGCTATAAAAACGGTGGTGTAACGTCATGATTGACAGCTGTGATTGACAGGTTCTCTGAGCGAAGTAGTCACTGAAGCACCAATGGACTTTTTTTCGGGATCTTCAGAGGACTGAGGAGATTGTATTCACTTTATTTTAACAAGCCTCTTGTCGTACTGCAATCAACAGACATCAAAATTGGAGTGGAACGGAGCAGACATAGGTCACTTAAAAAAAAGTGCAGGGAGAGTGCATTCTGCGAGAGTGAGGGCGGAGCGTTGATTTCGTGGCTTTACTTCCTGCTCACTACTGCGCTGGTCTGGTCCCGAGATCGCTACTGCGCAGCCTCAAGTCCCAAGATGTCAGCGCAATATCGGGACACTGGCGGCTTCACTTCTCACCAATGGAAGAGAGAAAAGGGGCGTCGTCCATCTTTTTTTGCAGTCTATGGTCTAGCCTAAGGAGGATTGCTCTTGTCGCCTAGCAACTCTAAAAGGTGCCGTTGATGAGTGACAGCAACGTTTGCACTAGACTTTTTTTTTTTTAAAGTTAAATTCAACTGTCTGAAAACAAAATAGGGTTCACTTCACAACCGGTCTAAATATGTTCACCTTAGTCCATTTATGCACTAATAAAGAGTATCAAATATCTATAAAATCAGCATTTGAACAGCTTGACAACATGACAACAAATTTGAACTACATCCAAATTTAAATGACAACCACCTCTTCAATCAGCAAGCCAAGCTTTCGGTGTATCATGGACCAGGATCCTGCAGGCATCCCTGTTTGTGGACATATATTGGCTCAGCTGCATGTTTGTGTAATGAATCTACTTTTTCAGCTTAAACACTCATAGCTTAACACATGGAGGATGTTCGGCAGGCTAATAAATACTACAAGAGGCTGAGACACACAGCTCAGCGGGGTCTGTGATTTGCTTGAGTAGGTGTATGGGTTGAGAGTAGGGTCAGTTTAGGAATTTAACACAGTCATCCATTGTGATTCAGAATGTTTTGATGTGACTCAGACAAGGTTTGGTTATGGCTCAGTGAGCACAGTTTCATCAATGCAGAGAGAATAGGACAGTATCCCCGAGGGGTCGTGAAAAAGCTTCTCGTTGTGCTTTTAAAATAGCAAAGCTGTCATTCAGTACTGATCTCAAGCATCAGCCTTGGTGGATGAATAAGGGGATCTGGCATTTCACTCACTTAGCACATATATATTTAAAGTGTATTGAGCTCAGTGTCCTTAATACAGTACAACACTGTAATGCTGGAGAAGATTCAGATGAATGACCGAAGCGGGGCAGAGTGAGCTCTCAGCCTCTATGACCACAGCCTAAAAGCTTCCCATCATGGATGAATCCTGAGATGGCGTGTCTACAGACCACCCACACTGATGGCCATAGGGTCATACTGGGACCATGTTAGTTGTTCTGTGGGACAGGAACTTCAGCTCATCTGTACATTAGCAGAAAGACACTCACAGCATTCATTCAAGAATTACCAGGATCTCCCACTGATCAAACAGAAGTAATAATTCATGCAATTAGCTTCATTGTTTTGTGACTAGTAAGAGGAAGAGGGAAAAAAGATTGACGCAGCTGCAGTTTTCAGCTAATTTGAATAGAGATTGAATAATTTATTTAAAAGTCACTTAAATTGTGACTGAGACAAAATTATGGAAGTGGGAAGCCCCACTAAATAGGGTTTAGCACAGGGGTGAGCAACTCTGGCCCTCGAGATTCAACTTCCTGCAGAGTTTTTCTCCAAACCTAATCAAACACACCTGAGCAAGCTAATCAAGGTCTTCAAGATTGCACAGGCTGCAGGTGAGATTGATTAGGGTTGGAGCTATTTTTATTATTTAGTAGTTTAATATATTATTCAGGAATGCATGGGATCATTAGAGATATAAAACTCATGAACAAAGGAAATAAATATACATAAAGATCTGAACCAACAACAGACAACTGAGGTCACGTTTACATGCCAAGTTGCGGAAGGGGGGCGGGAGAAGGGTGTGAAATACAGGAGACTCCAGGGGAAAATGAGAGTGTTGACAGATATGTCGGAAACGATGTACTAAAAACGGAAAAGATTTTCCTTTGTGTTTTTCGCGTACAACATTGTCAAAACGAATAAAAACGCTTATTCATTCCAGGCAGGTAGTTGGCGAGCTCACTTTGTAAAGGAAAACTAAAAAATATATTGTTTTTGTAGTTTACATGGAGACAATAATGGTATCGCTTTCATAAACCTGCACTTTGAAACCCGTATTCAAAAGTTTGCATTTTCAGGACCACAAAACGCCATTGTCGTGCACATGAACGATCAAAACGCATAGAAAGTTCTCCCTTTTTAGTTGAAAACGGTGTTATGTGAAACTTAGGGCTGATCGGACAAAAAGTAGACAAACTTTTAAACTAGACACAGGCGAAACTAATAAGTAACTAGAGCAACTAACAAGGGTTATTCATGAACTAGACAATGGAAACACAAGAAGCAAGAATGAAATGAGAACAAAACTTAAAATAACTCTGACAGTAAGTACTGCCTAGGTATTCAAATAAATATACTTATAGATGAATAATAATATTGTAATATGTTAACCTTGTTAGTAAACATGTTCTCAATGTTCCAGTGTTCTGAATGGTAAAGATTTTGCTACTAGTGGCATTAACATATGTTCCGTGCAAGGGAGTAGAGGATATAAGTGCAGCAATTATTAATGGAACAAGAAAATCCAAAGAGAACAGGAAGAAAAAATGGAAGGTGAAAAAACAAACAAAAAATGCAAACATAACAGCTTAACTATTAAACTGCAAAACACAGGCTAAGTCAATACAACTTATGAGACAAAGAGCTACATATTCACAAGCAAACAAGGAACTAAACTAGTGCGAATTCCAATCGGAAGTGATCATCCCTATTGCCTACTCACTCCGAAACAAAACAAGACGAGACTAGGCGAAACGAAACAAAACAACTTTAATTATTCTGTTCATTCGATAACTCGTTGAAGTGGCCATTGGAGGTACCATTCGCTAAGGGACGGGCCCTTCTTGAAGGGATTCAGTTGTTCACTTTCATTTGTAATGCCCCTACGAATGACGTACCCTTCCCAAAGTGCCCTTCAAGGGCACAACAACGCTGTTTGGAGTTTGCCCCTAGACACAGGAAACAAACTCAAAACAGGAAGTAAACACAGAAAATGACAATGGACACAATGGAACCAATTACAAACTAAAATTTTATGAAAACTTCAACAAAGGAAGCCTTGGGAAACACAAACAAACACACTATTCAATATGCTGATTGAAAGAAACATTTATATCATAAATTATTTAAATCAGTGAATCAGCATTTAATCATCATTAGCTTGATTGAAACTTTGCTGCCCTTAGCAAAAATATTCTCGACCAGCGACTGAAAAACAAGGCATGTGACAGCTCTTTTTGAATGGCATGGTGATAGAGCTGTCTAGTAACCTAAAGGTTTGTGATCTGAAGGAATAAAACATAAAATGAAAAGTCTGACATCCCTTTTCATTGTGGTGTCCTTGAGAAAGGCACGCTACCCAAGTTGCTCCAAGAAAATATCCCTGGGCAAATGTTCCACTCTGCAGACTGTGTATGTTAGTGTGCTGCATGTGTAAGAAAGGACAACTAAATATCTTTAGATTATTTATCTGTATGGTTAATTTATTCCTGCAGTTTTGTCCTCCTCTACAGAGGAACTTAAATACATAAAATCGGTTTAAGGGCAACATATTACACAACTGACACTGACACAACTAATGTAAAGATTTTGCTGTGGTTCAAGTTGCCCTATGGAACTTTGACCTCTCTATCGCCATCTCTGGTATAAGCACAACATTGCATGTCACTTGCAGAGTAGATATTTAATGACAATTGAATTGAAGAACTTGATGGTATGAGGAATCCCCATAGTAACACCATATCAGAGTGGATCTGCCATTCTGCACCAATAAGTTCTTAAAGATAATGTTTCTTTATTGTCATCTGGTTTCATGAAGGACACATTGTAGAAAATTACTATTGTAGTAATTAAATATTCACTTAGTTATCATCAAAGCTCTCTCTATTTTATTGTAGATCATTAAACCATTCCACTGCCTCAGGAGTCTGTCTGAAATCAGTTTTGTGAGGTGCCTTTGTGTGCAAACGCTTCCTGCAAAGTCATTGCCTGAAAGGGCATTGAGGCAACAAGTCAGCTACCTACGTTTTCAGACACAGACACACTAAATGCTTGATAAATGCTAGCTAGTTGAAGTTTGAATTCTCCATAAAATCAAATCAGTTCAGAAAAAGATTCCCCTCCAGTGCAGTTCTCAGATCTCATTTTCCATTTGGCTTATTCATGTTTGCTTATGCGATATACATCCATGACATAAAACCCGACGCAAAACATCAAGTTTTCTTTTAAGTTGAATGTGAGTGTATAGGAGGTTTCGAGAGGAAAAAGAGAAAATTACAGCAATGGCATGGCAGGAGAGCTGTGCCCCTAATGATGTGTTTGGCCTTGAGCTCAGTGGAGATGAGGAACAAGAGAAACATCCAATTACTCTCAATCAGTGCATTAGCGCTAATCAAGGGGAAGAACATGACTGTGAATACTGTGGAGAAAAATGTCAGGATGAAAATGTTCAAATGAGACGAAACATATTATGTTGGCTTGACAAAGCTTATTTACGGCTTGGCAACGGAAGTTAACACTTATAACTGTTATTGTATAAACGTCCTAATGTACACACTCAGCTCACTAAAGGTATCCAATTGGTCCATTGTTTTAAAAAGTAGCATTGATTGTTAAAAGTTAAAGATGAGACACTGTAAACACTGAGATGTGATGGTGCTATCTATTTGCATCTAACCACTTAGCACATAGCAACCACCCAGAGCATCCTAGTGTAACTGGCCCTCCTTGCACCTCTCCGAGCGGCATTCAAACCAACGTCAGTGGAATGGGAGGTGGATGCGCTAACAAGGACGCTAAAGATCACAGCCTTTAGCATCAGTTGCTAGCGTGCCTCTTGAGATCAGGGGAGTGAGGTTTACCAGCGCAGATATTTACTAGCTAGTCTCTGTTACACTAGCAACCGCCTGTCCTACACCCATTCAAATCTCACACCAGAGTCTTCAAAAAGTACCAACTTCGGTACTGAAATTTAAAAATGTGAAGAGACCAGCATTTCCCTGTAGCATTTTGAGCGCTGTTTAAAGTATTCTTAAACACCTCTGATTGGCCATTGAGTTCTCACGCTCAACATATATGTCTGTGATTGGCTACAATGATCAACAAAGATTGATGCTCTTCACTGAGCGCTTAAAATGATACACACGGGAGCGTTTAAAAGCAGCGAATCCCTAATATATCCACTAATAGACGGATCCGCTGATAGACACCGTTTTCAAATGCTCCCATGTGTATCTGTGTAAACGCTCCACGAAGAGCGTCAAATCAACATGTTTTTGAATTGTTGATCATTGTAGCCAATCACAGACATATATGTTGAGCGAGTCAAGACAATGGCCAATCAGAGACATATATGTTGAGCGCGTCAACAATGGCCAATCAGAGACATATATGTTGAGCGCGTCAACAATGGCCAATCAGAGACATATATGTTGAGCGTCAACACAATGGCCAATCAGAGACATATATGTTGAGCGTGTCAACACAATGGCCAATCAGAGACATATATGTTGAGCGCGTCAACAATGGCCAATCAGAAGCGTTTAAGAATCCGTTAAACAGCGCTCAAAATGCTAGAGGGAAATGCTGTTATCGTCACAATTAAAAAAAAACTCTTTCTCATACCAATTTAAAACTATTTTACATTTTGTTCCCTGTCTTATGTACATTCTGCTATATAAAAAAAAAAGATCTCGTTCATACAATTTTGTACGATCTGCTTCCGCTCAAGTGACGACTGAACTTCATGCAAAATATTTTACTATAAGTGCTATATTTTCATATTATTCACATCACACACATTCATTCAAAATCGTCACCTAGTAAAATACCTTTCCCATGAGATCGGGTTTGTTCAGACTTAAATCTATCTTCAACCTGAGAATTTAAATCACAAACAAGTCATATAACCTACAGAATTCATCACAGATCTTTCAGAAAATACTTTACACAAAGTTTTGTACAAATGATGTTACAGAACTAGTTGTGCAAACTTTGTAACCCATGTACAGGAGGCCAGATGGTGCTGCATTTCCAGAACCAGCTGTTCCTTCCAGAGCCATAGAAACTGCTTCTTCTAATGAGAGGTTTTCCACACATACTGTACTGATACTCTGCTTGCTAGTACATTGAGATGCAGACCTTTGCTTTCATTAACATTTGCCCAGTATACATATGAAAATGACTTCACAATTACATCCACCAAGCAGATTTTTGCTTCTCAAGGCCAGTGACAGTCTCTAGACTAATTCATTTGAACTCAGTCTTGGTCTTAAAAGATTCCTGCCTTGGGCAGTACATCCACTGCCTTGTTGCTATATTTAGTGACTTAACCCGCATAGTGAATAATAGAGTTGGGAACAAAGACTTTTTCCATTGTGTAAAAAAATACTGTACAGTGCTAGAACCAAGTAATGTATGTGTGGATACCCATTGTATGTATTTATGTATCAGTCCGTCAGCATAATCATAAATTAGCCATAGGTCTGTGAATAATCAGTTTGAACCGATCAACTCACACAATCACTGAATCAGTTGGAGCGGATGTTCTTCTTCAAGAATTAAAAGAATTGTTAATGCAATTATTAAGGAACTAAAATCATTGCAATCAGAGAAAAAAAGCTACCCATCCCTAGTGAATAAGGTCACTGCTAGAAGCCATTTTAGACTGATGGAGAATGTCCTGCATTCTTTCCCTGGTGAGAGTACTAAAAGAGCATTCAAATGACAGAAAGACTGCAGGGGAAGTTTAGTGTGGCTGTTACTGTCTGCATATGGTTAAACTGCCAGTGTTGGCCCCATTAGAACACGACTGTCTCTCCATATAAAATCATTTAGTGGCTCGCTTGGTTTGTTGTCACGCTCAGCGGCCGCTGGTTGGCTGCTGCAACGGCTCCTTTCATCTCTAGGTTATCACCAATACACATTGCATTCAGCACGATGAGCTTGAAAGCAAATTCTCTAGGAATACGAAGCTCTCTGTGGCATCAACGCAACATGCCATAAGCCTCACAGACACAGATCAGCTCTTAAATGCATTTCAATAAAGAGCTTCTAATGGAGAGTGAATAACTGAAGTCCTTTCAAAAAAAATTATTTATTGAACACTGTTAGAGGTTCAGAAGAGTGTGTCTCAAAGCTGATAACTCCTGGATGTTCATTTGGTTCAGCAAATTTTACATGCATTTATGTCTAGCCAAAGATTACTGCTGTTATCTGTTACTGCTGAAAAAAACACAACAACACTTCTTTAGATTTTAAAATGTTCTTCAAACTAAGAAAATAAAGGTTATTAATGAAAGATTATTTGGCGAACCCAAAATGATTCTTCTACAGCAACGCTGCGAAAACCCCCTTTAAAAACGTTTATTTTTTAAGACTTTATGTATGATTTTACAAGTAATAAACTACTAATATAAACTAGTAAAATAATTGTACTACTTATCAATTTTATCACCTGCTATGTTTTCCAGTTCTGAGCGGTTGCACACCTGTCTATACTCTCTTGGTTTTGTGCAGGAGTTGAGTTTTTAGGATTGTTCACTGGACTGTATTTCACGATTGCTGTAATACTGGAGAACAGTTGTTCTCTGCGGAATCACTGTCCACGGATTCCAGCACACATTACAGTCTTCCTCATTACAAGCTTTAATTCAGATGAAATCCAATTAGTCACAACATGGTCCATGCAATTTCACTTTCACAAGAGGGGCAAAAAGTAAAAGGCTTGAACATTTATGACCTTCCCGAAAAGTATGTTTTATTCCCAAATACTAGATACTGAATGAAACCGGACATTTTTTTTTTTCAACAAGATGACACATGAAAGTCTTCTGGCCTTTTTTTTTTTTTAATAAGAGACGAGCCCTTCAATATGTCCCGACCCAAATTTTTTGTTTCAACGGGAAATTAAAGTGTCTTTTACAAATGCTAATTTTAGACCCTTCACATGAACAGAACATGCCGAGTGATCTGTCACAGCACTGCCAATGCCAAACGCTCCCTATCAGCATCATTTTAAATAACATTTCCTCTTATTGCTCTGAGAGCAATCCTGATGAATTCAATTATACATTGCACTTTTATTAGAGTCGCTGAAGGACGCCCATGGGCTCAGCTTTATTTATCTGTGTTAAAGAGTCGTTCTCTGGCATCGCTTTCTCTCTGAGAGGAACACACACAGTTCAGACAACAATCTAATAAATCTTACATAAACCTTGATGCGGCCTATTGCCGCTGTCTTTGCACTCAGAGCGACATATCCATTTGCTTTATTGATGTTTTAGCACGAACATGTAGACAGATCTTTATTCTGAGAAGGCTGAAAACATTAGCCCTGCTTTCAGAATTATGACAGTGTAGGAGGACAGAAAGACAGAATTGTTGAGCTAATGCGATTATGCATTCATAGGATAGTGGCACAAATGAAAGGAATAGTTCTGTCATCAATCGCTCACCCTCATGTCGTTCCAGACCCGTATGGCTTTCTTTCTTCTGTGGAACACAAAAGGAGAATATCTGAAGACTGTGCCGGTTGCTCTATTGGACACAAAAAAATAATGAACATGGACTGAAGCTTTCAAGCTTCAAAAAAGGAACATAAAAGTATAGTGCACTATATACCAAGTCTTCTGTGGCCACATGATAGCTTAGTGTAAAAATAAAACCGATACATTTCAAAGAAACAAGTATTCCAGTCCATGAATTAACCATTCAGACCAGATCAACCGATTCAAACTACTCAAAATTACTGATGTGTTCACTAAATTCACTTTGATTTGTTTATTCTTTCTCTCACAAAGCTGCTTTTCAGAAAGTGAGATTTTGCAAAAGCTAATTACATTTTCAGATATATTTTGAAATGAATGGACTTTCAATAAAACTTGGCTGCCTATACAGTAGAAGAGAGAAAAAAAGTTTGACTAAAGACAAAATGCTGTTGCCATCCTCTTTGCCAAAGTTAACAGGTATAGTATAGGAAAACTACAACACCCATAATGCAATGGGCATATTGCCATCAAAGGCCACTCCCACCAGTCTGCAATGTATGAATACGCTTGACCAGAGTCAAATACTGCCTTTGCTTTAGTTTTAAGCAAATAACTTTAAGTCATACATTTGTTGACTAGTATTGTTCCCGGGTGCAAGAATTCAAAGAGTGAACGTTTAGCGGCAACGAGTTACTTTGGGTTTCCAGGGAAGAATCCAGTGCTCACGCTGTGGCCAAAGGCTGCAAAGAATCTTAAATATGGAGAGAACAGTGCGATGGAACGTCTGAAAAACATTTGTGTTTGTAGTCAACGTTTCAAACTGGATGACCACAAACACAGTCGCTGCGTCCGAAATCGAATATTTCCCTATTATATAGTATGCGAAAAGAGTAGTATATCCGAATGCATACGGTGCGTCCGAAATCTGAGTCTGAGTAGGTGCTACATCTAAATTTGAAGTTACTTCGTGTCCGTTAAAAAAGTATGTTCTATGTAGTATGAATGTGTGTAGTATGAATGTATTTCGGACGTACATCCACCATGTTGTCATTATCACATGATCTACCAGTGTCAATTAAGTCACTTTACTGCCATTCACAAATCCTCTCCCGTGGCCTCATGGGATAGTAAAATGTCCATCATCCGTACACTTCAGAATTTCACTGGAAGTAGTAGGTTATCCGGGTACTTTTCGCCTACCGTTTTTCGAATACTATAAGACAGAGAACGAGTAAACATTTTTAATTTACATGTACTACCGACATAACAATACAAAACGGGTTGAAAATCAGCAGTTACACTCATCTTTTTATACATATATATTTTTTTTTTTGCCATTTTTAATGTAAACATACTTTTATTGTCCAAAATATATTTTAAAAGCAACATTTTGAAGTCAATGTGAAGTCCTAAAATGCATTTTAAGATTTAAAATGTAATTTCTTGACCCTTGAAGTACATTTTAAAATATATTTTGCCATTTCAAAAGTTTAAATAATATGTATTTTAAATGTGAAAAACAATTTTGTCGGATGGGATAGATCTAGTTTTATAGATCACTCTTATAACACTTTTATGGTGCTTTTGCACTCTTTTTAAAGTTTGAAAGCTTCCGTTCGCATTAGTTGTGATTGCATGGAAGAGAGCGACCCGCACAGTCTTCAAAATGTCTACTTTTGTGTGACAGGATTGATGACAGAATTTTAATTTTGGGTGAACTATCTCTTTAATATGATTTAAACAAAATCTTACAGCGAAACTATAATGACTCCATATTCACACTAAACACAACATTGGCCCCATATAAGCATAATTATATCTGAGAATATATGAACGCTACTGATTCAAGAAAACAGATGTAAATGTCAACTCATATTGTCATTTAGTCATTATTTTATGGCCTGGTCCTGTGTGTGAGGCATATTGATGGAGATTACTCAGTAGTAATAAGAGAGAGAGAAAAAAAAGCTAATTCCTTCCTGCCATATTGAACACATCAATCATCATGATGAATAAGTTACTGATTACAAATTCAAATGAAACAAGGATGGGGTTTGTATTGACCCGTAGTGTGAAAAAAGTAAAAATGAGGTCCAAACGGAAGCTAGGTTTCATTATGACATTATAACTGAGAATGAATGATCACAGGGTGCTAGGAAAATAAATTAGCTTTGACCTTTTGCGTGGTCTATAGGTTTGAATCAGTAGTTCTCCTCATCTACAGTCAAACCAAGAATGTTCATTCCCTAAAGGCCTGAGGCAGCTTGCAAAATGAATAATAATATCTAAAAGACAACTATTTTCCATAGGTTGAACTAGGTCTCATTAACTCTGTTGGTTGATGCTGAAACTGCACACTATGGTTCCCAAAAGCATCTTTTTTCAGAAGTCCTTAAAAAAGGTTTAGCTCCAACACTAATCAAACCTGTAACTCTCTAGTAATTCGGAAGTCCTTGAGTAGCTTGTTCTTGTGTGTCTGAATAGGAGGTAATTCGAATTAGAGCAAAACTCAGCAGGAGCTCAAGGGCCAGATTTGACAAACCCTGTCCTAATCAAACACACCCAATTTAACTCATCAGCTCTTGAAGGGCCAGTGTCCTGCAGAGTTTAGCACCAACCCCAATTAAACACACCTGAAGCAGCTAATCAAGGCTGGTCTTTTAACAACTGTCCGCTACACATTGTACGATTTTGGGTGATTTCTGTGGTTGTGGCTCCTATAACGGTGTCCTACGTCGTACAGTGAGAGAGGTTCAAAGACGCCCGTCGTCACGGTCTTGCGACCAAACATAGACTGTGATAATTGTCTGTCAGTGTCAGAAATTTATCCTGATCATCTCACAGTGTGTTTGTTGCTAACATACCTTTACTGACCAGCCAATAAATATGCAACATAATATGTCATATTGATCAACGCGACATGCCGCAAAAACTTAAAAACAACTAACCTTGAGCTCCATTTCCCATTTTCCATTGATGACGTTTTATTCTGCTATACTAACTTGTGTCGTAGCCTACGATTCAATAGGTGTCATCATCATACGGTCTACATACATGTCTAACAGTGTGATTTGTAAGGATCTTATAGGATTGCTGAAATAGCAGGCATAAGTCTTCAGTCTCGTCTTGAGTAGAGACTTCCAGGCCGGTGTGTTGGGGTGAGTTAGAGAGAAACTCTCTTGGACGTTGGCCCTCCAGGAAAAGGATTGGACACCTGTGCATAAACTCATTAGAAGAAATGTGTCAAGTAAGGAAGACTTCAAAAATGTGCATTGTAGAAACATTATTTGGAAGGCTTTTAAGGCTATGCTGCCTATAACATTGAAGTTCAGGATAGTCCCCACTAAAGGTTTTGAGAATGTGCAGCTTTTCGTAGTGTCATCATTTTTGCATGTTCAGAGTGATTAGTCACATGGCATTTGCAGCTTAGTTAAACGAATTAGAAAGAACTGAAAGCCCATGGCTGCGTTCGAAACCGCATACTCAATGAGTAGGTACTTAATTTCAATAAGTACTTACTTAACGAGCGCTAAAAGAGTAGGTACTTTATAGCCAGATCTCGTTGAGTATGAATGCGAACCGGACATCTGCCATGTTGACGTTATCATGTGACCTATGACGCGTTATCACAAGAGCCACAACTTGAAAAATTTGAACGACACGTTTAATTCATCTATCTGTAAATATCTTGATATTGATTAAACTTGCTCATTTTGTGGTCTTTTTGAAGAAACTGCTGCCCATTTATGTTGTGAATACATTTAGGGTTGATTTAAGTTCTTATATTTAACCCTACTAATGTGACCCACCGTTTTATCCTTAACGATATTATTTATTTTTATTACAAAATCCCCAAATTGTCATCTCTTGAATATGTTGTTAATTTCTTTATTTTATATACAAACATTTTCAGCCACAAGCAAAAGTGGCTTATTGCTTTATGTTTTCCTCTTTTTCTTGATGAATTTAACTCTCGTTTCATCCCTCAGGCCTAGGCCTATAAATAACAAAAAAATGATTTTTTTAAGTGTATTATAACTAATTATTTAAGAAAATATATATTACGATATTCAACCTTGTAGGTTCTTTTTTCCTGTGTATAAAATCTCATATTATGTATGCAAACCCATGATTGATATATGTGTGTGTATATATATATATATATATATAGGCCTATATATATATATATATATATATATATATATATATATACTGTATATACACCTCATAACATCAGTAACTCGACAGCCCTACCTAGAACGGTTTTCTTCAGCGTTTGTAATGTCTGCACAAAGGAGAAGGGCAGCTGTGCCAAGATTCGCCTTTAGAGAAAACTGTTGATTTTATACTCGAAAAATGTAAGTATCATTAATGTTAAAAATTAATATTACCCCAGAATAAATTGCATTGCTATCCCACCCCAAAACATACAATAATAACAACGATAAATGCTGACCAATACTTAATTATATTAATTTTTACTGAAAATAATTCAATAAAACAAACAAAATGTAATGTGTCATATGACATAGCTATGCATGAATACACTCTAGCAGGGGCGGCCTTAAGCATCTGGGGGCCCGTTTCAATAACTAATATGGGGCCCTACCCACATAAAATATAAACATAATAGAGCAGAAAAAGCAAGGATTCCTGTTGGTTTGCATCATATTATTTTATTACGTGCACTTTCAGCTTCATTAACAGGCAGCTTGCAATCCATTTTGCAATCCGTGCGCCCAGTTTATAAACCGTACTCACGAATTCTCAAACTGTTCCCTCGGTTTAACAAATCGTGCCCACGGATTAATAAACCGTACCCACGAGTTTCTATTCCGCGCTCTCAGACTTGTAAACCGTGCCTTCAGTTTGTGCAATCTGTACCCACAAATTCATAAACCGTGCTCACGCTTTCGCAATCCGTTCCCACGGGTTTGTAAACTGTACTCACGGATTTGTGGCTCACCCTCATTTTAGAAGAACACCAGGAGGTACGTTGTTAACGAATCTTATAGTATATTGTTTTATTGTGTATTAAGTGGAATACATCAAATTGTCTTTGCGTCTGCATGCTTAAAGTGATTCTAGTTGTAGCGGGTATGGGGTGGAATATACGATTTAATATGAATGGCGTGCATCAAAATCTTTTGTTTATTTGTGGTAATTACTTGTGCAAATAACAAGGTTGATTTTTATACTTTGTGGCTTTTATAGGAGCAGAAACTTTCGTTTCACAGCCTCGTAGCTCATGGTCAATCTAACTTGGATGGTTTAGGGGTCTCCAACCTTTTTTAGCTACTTTTTAAAAATGAAAGTGGCCGAGAGCTATATGCAATAATTAAATCTCTTAAATAATGTCTCATAACTCCTAGGCCTATATATGTCACCCTTAATTGACATATAAAAAAAATATTATACTGTAAAAACACATAATTATTGTTGATTTTATAGTGCATCATAACTAGAGATGAAATGGTATGAACATGTAATTTCATGATTATAGTGACCAAAATGAGCATGGTTATCACATAATCCTGTTCGAAAAGTACTAATACTACACAATAAAATCAATTCACCAAGTTTTATGTCGAAAACCAGCAAATAACAAATAAACTTACCATCAATATGCACTTTTTGTTTGCATAAACATTAAAATAGTAACATTAAAAATGATGGCCAAATTTGAAAGGAGTGTCTTGCAACATGTTATCTACTAACATGTACAAGTTCAAATAAAGTTTTGACCAAAAAGTTTTTATAAAAAGATAAACCTCGCATATTTCAGCCTTTAAATCATTTTTATAAAAAGAATGATTCAAAAAAGACAAAATACTGACATTTACAATGCACATTAGCTTATCTTTTATTATTAATAGTAAAATTCGGTCCGATTTTCCCGTGGCGTCTGTCGTTGCTATGCAACCGTGCACTGCGCTCTCCACAACGACAGAGAAGTTTTAATAGCTAATGGATTTCCACTACCGATAAACGCTTGCTGTAGCTCTGCTAGAAGATTTATTTACGGAGAAGAAAAAAACACCCGTAGTTTGGGTGCACCCCCATCCTTCATATTGACTCGCGCGGCGCCTGGAAAAAATTAGTGCGTCGCTTCAATTATTTGAAATAACGAACTTGAGCGTGCAAAAGACGCGATATGTGAACGGCCCTTGGCGAGCTACCTCCAATCAGGCCACGAGCTACTCTCGCGAGCGACGTGTTGGAGACCACTTTAGACATTATGTCTGAAAATAAATATCCTATTGAGAAAATGAATGGGATTTTCCTGCTCTGTTGGGGGCCCCCTTGGAGGGCGGGGCCCGTTTCAATTGAAACGGGTGAAACATAGGTAAGGCCGCCTCTGCACTCTAGATGTGTATAGTGAACATATCTACATTTTCATTCAAACAATAAATAAAGCATTAATTAAATATTTATATTTTATTTACTGACAACAATGAGAAATATTAATAAATTAGTAAAAGAATGAATCAAAGTCACCATCACACAATAAACAAATGCATATACAAGTCAACACATGAAACAAAGCTTTATTCAAACTACAATCATGTATGTAGACTACAGGCGCTGAACCCCACATCCTTCTGCCATCTCAACACAGCGGTTCCCATTCTGCAGCTTTATTCTGATGAATCAGCTGACCACCAGAGGTGAGCCGTTCCTTCGTGCCTGAGGTTGTTGCGTGATGTGTTGTGCTTCACAATCTGAGGCAATAAGGGCAGGTGGAGTGATGGAGGGTCTCATAAGGGCAGGTGGAGTGATGGAGGGTCTCGTAAGGACAGGTGGAGTGATGGAGGGTCTCATAAGGGCAGGCGGAGTGATGGAGGGACTCATCCATGGCACCATCTCCAGGATTCAGCTCTGGGCTCCTCATCCTCAGTGCTCACACCAGCCTGCTGACATTTCAGATCCTACAAAAATGCACAAACATAACACAAAAAACAGTCATTTTAACCGCACAATGTCATTTGATTTCAGTATTATTTAGAAGACAAAAACTTGTTTTTTTCCACAAATGCCGCCATCATCTTTCCTTGCAGGTCCTGCTCCACCACAAAAGATCTGCAGCAAATGCACAGAAATCAAGAATCAGAAAAGTGCTGTAATAGCTCTGTTTGAAATTACAATAATTAAAATAAACTACAACTTAATATTTAAATAGTTGTTGTTATTCATGTCTGTAGTATACTCACTCAAAGCCTTTGATGGCAGCATTCAGCTTCATGAGCCACTCTCCACTGGATAAACACACATCTGTTCATCTGACCCTGTAACATCCAGACGAGATTCACATTACCTCTGTGATTTATGAGCTCAACACTACATTTACATGTTGAGGTTGTTTTAACTTTTTATCCAACATAAATGTTCCTCAATTTATCAACAGTAATGGACAAATAAAATAGATAACTTATGTTTAGTTACTATATAGATTTGTTCTAGCACACATTCATCACTCAGATGTCTATTTCATGTAGTGATGTGCTCTTCTGCAATACTTACTGAAGATTTTCCTGTCAGATGTAAATAGACATTTAAAATAAGCGTCTTTAAGATATATATGGTTTATGTAAATCCACTTTAGAGACGTAACTTACGTGTCCTTACTGGAGCTCCCCTGTTAGCTAACGTTATACATAATAAAACGTGTTTTTACAGCAAAATCACAACTATACTTTACTGTGTAACGTCTTTACACCTTCAACAATTCAACAGTTTACTCTACAGTAGTTCAACACATGCAATTTTAACGCAAGGAACCGTGTTTACTCACATTTGAAAGCACCCGCGTCGCTGATCTCCGCTATGTTTGATAATGACGTATCCTCTCGCGTGGCCTCCTGGGATAGAAGAGTATCCACGGATCAGCACTCAAAAATCTGTGTGGAAGCAGTAAGCCATCCGGGAACTTCTCGCCTACTCTTTTATGAATACTGATGTTTCGAACGTACTGCTTCCTTCACGTAAGTTTTCTCCTACTATATAGTAGGAAAGTAGGCATATTCGAACGCACTTAAGTCCGAATCTCGCGATAATTAATACGTCACCCAGGTAATTCTCGCCTACTCTTTTGGATTCGTACATACTTTTTCGCTCGCCTACTCTTTTTCCCATACTAAATAGTAGGGAAGTATGCGGTTTCGAACGCAGCCCATGAGTAATGATTCATACTCTCATAGCAACACCTTCAGGCAGCTGTTTTCAATCTAGGTAATAGACATGCAAATAGAGTGCCGAAGTAATGACGTCACTTTGTAGGCCAACCCGGAAGTTAGCGGCGCATGGGTTCCCTCGATCAAAAAGCAATGCATTTTCCCCATAGACTTTTGGAAAATCGCAAAAAATAAGATCTGTGTTCAACAAAGAGTTGTGACCCTTACACGTTTTGTCTATCAAGATAATCTTTACAAGTTAATCCAAAATGTATACATTTTGAAGCCTAAATAAAGCCGTCGGATATAAAATGCTAACGGTAGGCTATCAACGGACTACAGCACACCATGGACGCGGATCAACGTCATCATCAAGCTTCCTCAAACTCACTCGCTCGCTCATTATGATCTGCGCTGTGTATGAACCTATTTTTACAGTCTATGCTCTATGGTATGAACACTTATCCAATTTTTCATGAGAAATATTGCCCATTCTGTTTTTCAAAAAATGTTAGAAACTAATTTTGTTTATGCGTGCCTCTCTGAGATTTTTTTAATCTTTTGTTAATGTTTTATTTATTCGTTTATTATTTTGTTAGTTTATATAAACCTTAATATTATTTTCTTTGTGATTAAGATTATTATGCCTGATCATTGTGCCCCAAATAAACTTTAAAGATTATCTTTCACTGTATTATGTTTGATTGTATGTTTGCATACCATTTGCTAATTCGCCAGAAAAAAAAAAAACGCGCTTTAACCATCTCAGAAGCACTAACGTTAGCTATGGCCGTATCAATGTCCATGTCCTTTTTCTTAGACGATAGAAAAACCATAGATCGAAGAGAGAACAACTATAAATCTGGACATGAACAATGCAGCTTAGATGCTGGTTTACTTGCCGGTATTGTAAGGGCCAGCATGAGGTACAAGGTTAATCGAGTAAGTAAAACGAGGGAGAGATAGAGGAGTTATAATAGTGTTCTATGTATTTAAGATAACTATACAAATAATCTCTGATTCCAAACATTTAATATAATAGTTGTATATAATTATATATGTTGAATTTAAAGAGAATTGTCAATAGCAAATGCTTATTATAATATATTATAATTAAACCATATATATGTTATATATATGTTCCCTAAATAACACATATATACTCATTTTGTTAACATTTTCTATTTTTACCTGGTAATCCACAAGCCCCATGTGAGAGCCTGTGTAGTAAATTTTATCTCACATTCACATTACTGTGAGCTGACTGGAGTGTAGTTACAATAGTATACAAGTAGTATGCAATAGTTTAACATTTAATTTGTGTATTTGTCAGACAGTCAACTTACAGTGCATTAAGGCTATACATATCAGCGTGTTCTCTGGGAATTGTCCACGTTTATATAGCACATTAAATATAGTTAACATTTACTACTAAAATAACAAAGATTAATATCATTGCCTGCTTTAACTACCGGCAATGCTGTTTACAAATACAATCATATTATTATAGGTGGGTAAAAGCCAAGTTCACAAGGTGCAGGACCCACCCTTTCTATAATTATATCCAAACAAGTTACAATAAAAGTCAATAAACCAGGTATTATTTTGAATATTTTAATTAAACACATTTCTCAACGTAACGTTAGCCTTTAATAAAACTGCAGCGGATCTAATCTATCAAACAGTGGCAAAGTAAACAAGCTTTTAGATATTTTAAGAGAAAGACAAAAGGTATTTTAGCTGTTGATTTGGTTATGAAAAACGTTTATTCTTGCTACTGCTAGCCTTTTTTACTACATCTGGCACGAACCCAGAGTCTCCGCTGGATAACATCGGACGGAAAACAAACGAGATTTCATTCGATGACTTGTGGTTGCATCTCGGGACAAAACAAAAATAACGTTATGTAGGCTATATTAACTGAAAGGTAAACTTCTAAGAACGTGAAGCTGAAACGCGGGCTAGTGAGAGATTTCATGTTTGTCATGATGACGTCTAAAGTCCCCGCCAAAGGATGTAGTCCCTTTTAGCAACTTGTTAGCAACCACCGTTTTTAAGACACAATAAAGTTTAAAAAAATCACAAGCAGGTTATAACTGGTGTGTTTTATGTCATAGATCAAAACGTGAAAATATTTAGAGGCTTTGTTAACCACAGACCTTATTTCAGGCGATTTAGCAAAAACCCATTCAAAAAACCCATAGACTTTAGGGCGAGGGAACCCGTAGTGCTAAAATGCTAACTCACTTCCGCGTTTTGGCCTACAAAGTGACGTCATAACTTCGGCACTCTATAGAGGTCCAATCTGCTTGAATACGGTAAGACCAAAACGGCTGGTTAAGCACATTCAAAAGCATATTTCAAATTTCTTACAAAATATTACAAAAGTAGTATTCTATCATGAATCAGGCAAAAAAAAAAAAAAGAAGTCTACTTTTAATGTTAGTCCTACATAATACTTGTTCTATAGCAGTGCTTCTCAACACACTTCCACATATCTTCCACAAATACACTTCCACAAATACACAACATAAAAAGCATGAATATTTCTTTAATTTGTTCTCTCAAGAACTGACATTTTATATAAAATCCTTGAAAACCTTGTTACTGTGAGGGAAATTGTGATTTCCAAACATGTAAACACTCAGGATTCCTCACAAATATCCTATGAACAGAAAAACTGTCAAATACACAAATCATGAACAAAGAACTGAACAAAACAAATGTTACACATTATCACACGATCAACGACTAGAGACGACATGTAAATTCACTGGTCATAAAAAGAGTGAACCCTGAAATACACTCAGTTAGCCTATTAAAACACTTGGAATTATTGTTAACTAAAACTAAAATCAAAACCATAAAAAATAGCTTGAAATAAAATAAAATGTAACTGAAATAAAAACTTTTGTTAAACTAAAATTGAAATAAATGTTTATGAAAACTAAACTAATAAAAATGGCAAAACTACAAACTTACTAAAACATTAACAAAAACTAAAATTCAAACTATAATAGTAATCAATGATACTAAACTAAAACTAAAATGTGTTATCAACAGAAACTTAATGTGAAAACGGTGACGTCATGCGCATGTGTATTATGTGTTCAGTTTATAGGTGCGTATATATTTCATTGCCAACTACTGGTCTGGCGTGAATAATACAGCGTTTTAGCTGTTTTCACAGATCCATGTGAATGGTGAACATTTTGACAGCGTTCTCGTCTTTTCCATTTTTAGTGCATCATCGTTGTGTAAACGTACAAGATAATGCCTTCACCAATTAGGTGATTTATTCTTTTAGATGAAAGTCTGCAATTCCTTTTGTATAACCATCATATTGAACTTTGGGATTTCTCCAATTCATTGTTCTACAAGTGGTCTGTCTCCTTTTAGTTTAAGTCACATCTTGACAAAACCATTATGTGTTACTTGCTATTGCTAGTCGGCAGCAGGAGGCGTCAGAGAAGAGAAAGTTAAATATAGTACAAAACGCAGATTTTGTGGGGTTTACTTATACAATTCCTCAATAGAGGCTTTCTCAAATGGACACATTGCTCATTGCAAATTGTTTCTGGTAATGTCACTGTTTTCAATGAGATGCTGGCTTTATTTCCCTGATAAAGATTAAGCTTAGTCGATGAGTGCGTCTCTACCAGCTCCCATAGCTTCCTAGGTTGTGAATCAGTGTAATATGATCCTCATTGTGCAATATCACTGGTATTTATGAACAACGGCATACCTGATATCTTTCTGACATTATATTTTAGTGTTATTTTCTTAAAAAAATAAAATAAAATAAAAACATAATGATAAATGCTTTGCTTGTTACATGTAGGCTGTGGGCCTAAATAAACTATAAATGTTAGCTAGATTATAGTTCACTACCTGTCTAGGTTTGTATGTTTATCCTGGAAAAAAACATATTTTGTGCTGTTATATGAGTTGGCTCACATGATTTGTTTTGCACTCACTTTGCATAGTGAGCATCGATGCTCCTTGGTTTTCATGATGCATTGTGGGACTTTTTAGGGACAATGCACTGGAAGGATTTTGTGATTGAGACAGCCCTTAAAATGGCTGACACCCATATCAGTTCCCTGACTACTGAACTAGGGAGCCGATTGAGACGCACCCTAACAATGTATTTCAGTCTAGGGCTATACCCTTATGAAAAGAAAATATATTTCCCTAATTATGAATGATCAATATATTAAATGGTTTAACAGCATATTTGAAAATATACAGAATAATATATTGTGCTAATATATTACAATATATTGAATAATACTTAAGGAATTGCCACTTTTCATATATTGAAAAAAATATGTGACAATATATTTATTAATATTCATAATGTATGTAATTTTATATTCAGTAATACACTTCATAATATATAGATGTATATGTGATCATATATGATACTGTATGTATATTGCAGAGGTATATACTCATGCAGCAAAAACACACATATATAGAGATGTATAATGTAATATATTTCTTATATTTTTTTTATTATTTACATTATAAATATTTCATATTTTCAAGCTAGTTCACAAAAGCTCAAAATAGTTCAAAATACCCCACAGATATTTTTATATATGTTAAAGTTGTTATTTTTGAGGGTGAGCAAAAACGCACCGTTTTGTGTGTGTTCCTTTAAATGCAAATGAGCTACTGCTCCTGGCACAGAGGGCGGAGCTTCAACAGCTCTTGTCCTTTTACCTCACACAGACATGCACTGAAAATTTCAAAAACTTTTAGCCTTTAAATGTTCAAACTGGATTCAGACAATGATGGAGAGACTCAAGAAGAAGTGACAACATGTAGAAGAAACAGGACGTTTCTGAATGGTTAGTTGATGAATTTATGTAGCTTATGTGTTATGTATCTTCTAGTCATTGATTAGCATATTCTATCATGATAATCTATAAATCGTGTTCAAGGGGCGGGGTTTATGTAAATTCTAGGGTTGGTGATGTCACTAACCTGGGAGGAATGTGGTGTAGTCTCTACCAGCCCTTTGTTGTAGTCCTTAAAAAGTCCTTTAAATTTCTTTAAAAGCAAATATCTCCCTTTGCTTTGAACTTTGAGCATTGTAACTTTGCAGATGTTGTTTATGCTCAAACAGCAACATTACACACTATAACTAAAGTTAGAAAAGTGAAATCATAATCAACCACCCCTTTATATATAGTAAATATAATCTTAATGGTATTTGGGCAATCATCAACCGAACCACAGGCTCTACTCTTCAGCACTATAGTAACCCCAAAAACTCACACATACCGGAAAACCTTTTAAATTTTAAAAACACTAACAGATCTCCCCGCTATATTAATATTGAGCAAGACACATTAAATAAGATTTTATTTTAACATTTGCTCTCCTTGAACAGTCGGAAGCAAGCATGCTGGGAACTGGAAATCTGTTGTAACTCATTCAGTGAATGTGTGTGAATACACATTCACATTTATATGGGAACATGTATGTACAATACATGTACACAATAAAGGATAAAAGTACTGCTATTTGTGTCTTCATTTATAAATAAGATAAAAAAATTTATTAATATATAACCATACATGGTCAATGCATGCTGTATATTGAAAAATACAAGCACTAGTTTCCCATAATATGGAAATGTATTATGCAATGCAGTATATTCCGATTTATTTTTGTTCCATAAGGTTATACTGTAAGAGTTATGCTCCATGGCCATTTACAGCTTAACTATGATCAGTAAATGTTCAGAAGCAAAAGCAAAGCAAGATTAAACCGTCCTGACTGGTGGCTCTTTGAGCTATCCCAAACAATTAAAGGGTGATAAAAGCAACACGTTTATCAACATATGTTCTCCATCTGTTTATCTAGATACGGTATCAACCTACCGAAGTGCAAATGTCTGTACACTGTATCGCTCCAATTTGCTCTCTCTTACATTAAAAACCCCAATGTTAATATTGCAGGTTAGTGTATACTGTATATATATATATATATATATATATATATATATATATATATATATATATATATATATATATATATATATATATATATATATATATATATATACACACACACACACATAGTCTTTAAGTAATCTTGAAGCCTTTTTCTGAGGGCCCTGACTTCCAGTTGACAACCACCGTCTTACAGTATATGTTGTGTAGTTGTGACACACTTCAGTCAATATTTTTGCACTTCTGTTTGGTCATGCTAGTGGCTCAGAAGTTACACAAGAAATTATAAGCAAACATGTAAACAAACATTTACAGCTAAATGTTAGTGAGCAAGAAAGTTAAATCTATCAAATGACATGAGTAAGTTAGTATTATAAGGCAATCAGCAGTAAGTCACAGAGACACATAAGGCCCTATTTTCTGATGTCTCTTCACTAGATTGTCTTCTTATCTCAGATGTGCCAAGCTAAGATCTATCTCTGGGGGGTTTTACTGCAGTGGTTGCTTTTATGAGCAGGAAGTATTAGAGGCATTTTATGAGCAAGACTTTCTCAGAATGTAAGATCAATAAATAAATACCCTTCGATGTCTTCAGAGCCAACCTAGAAATAGCTTTCAGAAGCACATGCTCTATTTGAACTCAAGTGACAAATTTCAGTGTTTGTTTGCTTGAAACTATTAAACCAGAGGAAAACCAGTAATGGGGTTTTCAGAGAGACGGAATCAATAATTGTAATCCACTCTCAAACTTTTAATCTATCGTGCTGTAAATTAACCCTGTCACTCTGATTTCTCAGCCTCATTTTGGATGGAGGGATAGAACGAACCAGAGAAACAGCGCTGTGTCTTATCAGTATGAACAAGCAAACACACCCTCTGTGAGAGAGAGAGAGAGATTGAGAGATAGAGACTGAATGACAGATGGGAAGAGTCCATTGTAATGCAAGGCAATTTTCTTCTCATGCTGATTTAAGATTGGTTAAACTTCTCAAGAAGTCTTTGAATGGCCATTAAACTGTTTAATTTCAAACTTAAGAGAAGGAAAAAAAGGCTTGTTGACCTTCATTAATTTCACCACCATCACTCAACCCAGGCTCTTTGGAGAAATGTGCCTGTGGCGAAATTTCCGCAAAATATTATGTGGCTTTTTGCATGTATGTGACACTTTCAAAGTGAAATGCCCAATGAGTTTATCCAAAACAGATGAACATGAATCTGATAAAAAATTATTTTGTTGGCACTTTGGAAATGAAATGTGAGTGGCCCTGATGACTACAAGTTAAATGGAAGAACAAACTGGTGTGACGTAATTTAATACTAAATCAGGCTATTGGTACAATTTTGCAGTTTTGGGGAAAAAAGTACACAGCAAAATCCTTAATTTTTTTTTAAATTAACACCCCTCAGTGTTCATTTGTGTCCACACTACATTGTGTTAAAGTAACAATGAACCAATGTTGAAGTTAATGAGATAATTGTGATTAATTAAGTGATAATTGACCATTAGTGGTGAAACCTGATGTTAATAAGCAGAGTCATTGAAGGGAAGAGGAACAACAACTGACTTCCAGCCATTACACGCTATTACACTTATTACTAACCAGTGTGACTTTATTTCTGTCATACATCTACAAAAGTTCTTATTTAGAATAAATAGAAGTTTAGATGTCAATGTTGTAAGGAAAGTTTTGTTTGAAGTCACCGTTATTATGATCAGTGTTTGCTTTAGTTGGGCTCTTGAACCTTTACTTTTCAATATTAGTTTTTCTCTGGCTGCTCCAACTGTGTGTTTATAAAGCACATGTTCTGGCAAGAGAAAATATGACCAGGTCACATTACAATATTTCTTTTATTATTGATTTTACAACTCCAGATCCTACAGCAATATGAACAATTTAAAGCTACTATGCTTAGACATCTAGAATCAGCATATGATTCTCAACAGCGGTGACAAACTAAATCAACATCACAAAACAAGCTACTAAAGTCACAACAAAAACAACAGCAAAATAAAAGCAAATAGGAACAATTCATGAAAATCACAGGACAATTCTCATAATTTATTCATGCTGCAAAGCATGATGGGAGCCATGGATGAGTTTTGATTGGTGGCTCCCATCATGCACTGCAACAAAGCGTTTTGTTTGATTGTCACCATTGTTGAGGTTCATATGCGGATTCTTGATGTCTGTGTGTATTTTTTTATAATTTTTTTTAAAGCACTGCTGGATCTCAAGCTATAACATCACAGATGTATTGTAATTAAAAATTAATAAAACATTTGCAGAACGAGTAAATAATGCTGGATGAGATCAGTGAATCAGGCCGCTACATGATGATAATATCATCATCAAAGCAGCTGCATTTTCCAAAAGCATTTTAAGTCTAAGTTACAGCTTACAGCTAACAGCTACAGTTAGAAAAATTACAACAAATGGTCTCTACGATCAACTAAAGCCGGGCGCACACTGTGCTATTTATAGTAGTCCTTTACGATTATTCCTTGTCAGACTCTACGAACATGATCCTCGCTTTTTGACGATAGTAGAAGACAATTTGACGGTAGTCGTAGGAGAAGTCACACCGCTGGACTGTGTGTCAAATCTTCTGACACAGGCAGAATTTCTTCTGAGGTAAAATTTGATCGCAACGGTCATTAACCGGCTGTCGGTGAACAGGTCAAAATAGTGATCAAAGACTTCAGATTTTAGGCTTGAATCAGTGGAATCTTTTAGGATTTGCAAAACTTATCTTAGACGGCCAAATTGTAGCCAAAATTGTACAGTGTGAACCCGGCTTTAGGCTTACAATGCTTTTGGGAAACGCTGCCCAGGTCATAGTTTCTCTTGCCATAACAAATGTGCTTTACAAACACAAAGTTGGAGCAGCCAGAGAAAAACCAACATTACAAAGTAAAGGATCAAGAGCACAACTAAATCAAACACCGATCACCATAATGGTGACTTCAAACGAAACATTCATTGACACATTATCATCTAAACTTCCGTTAATTCTCAATAACAACTTTAGTAGATGTATGACAGAAATAAAGTCAAACTGGTTAGTATTAAGTGTAATAATGTGTAATGGCTGGAAGTCAATTGTAGTTGTTCAGTCTCTTTTTTTCTGTTCTAGTTGTTTCTCTTTCCTTCAGTGATTCTGCTTATCATCAGGTGTCACCACAAATGGTCAATCATCACTTAATTAATCGCTTAATTATCTTCAACACTGGTTTAGTTTTACTTTTAACACCATGTAGTGTAGACAAATATGTATACTGAGGAGTGTTCATTTAAAACTGGGGATTTTGCTTTGTAGGAAGAGCCTAGGCTGCCATTGCTACTGTTGTATCATCTGCACACACACACACACACACACACACACACACACACACACACACACACACACACACACACACACACACACACACACACACACACACACACACACACACACACACACAAAGCCCTTTCAAACCTGGATTACATGTAGCGCTAGTGCTCAGCTTTGATGAAAGAACAAACGTGAAGATGGAGTATTACTGAAAAATAATTACAAACCCATTGGTTACAGAGTCCTCATGGATGATAAATGGTGTCTATATCTATGGCATCTGTGATATCCAGATCACATTTGTTGGGTTGTGGACAATATCACTTGTAAATATGTCTGATTTCTGCCAAGCATGAAAATTGAGAAATTATGTGAGTGGAAAAATTGAAAGTGGCACAGTAGCTTTAGCATGCAGCGCAGAGCACACACACCGACTGACCTTTGCTATAGCCCTTTATTCCTCACAAATGGGTTTGAGGTTGTGATGAGTACTTGCTCCCTTAAGAAGAAGTATAGTACTAAAACTAGGTGAGAATGTTGAAATGAGGTCATGTTGTTGTGTCATGCTGGAGCATTAGGCAGTTGAGGTTTGGAAGGCACCCAACTTGACTGCTGTTTGAGCCAAAATGAAGCATCATCCAGAGCATGTTCATTATATGAAACTGGTGGAGGATGCTTCACATACACACAGTCTCATAGTGCCAGTTTAGTTGGCTCTTTGCCTTTAACCGGCTGGGAGTGTATCTGAGCAATCATAATTGGTGCATGGAGAATTCAGTCACACTCTAAGCAGTGATAAGAAACACAGTTAGTGCCAAATACATCAAACATAAATAGGCTTTCTTCAGAAATGTGGGGTTTGTCTCTGTGGAAATGAACATCATCTCTGTTTTTCTCATCCAGATTGTTTCTCATTGATTGATTGAGCGCATGCTTAAACTAATGCCAAGTTCACACTGAATGATTTTAGGCCCGATTTTCGCTCGCCGACGGGTTTTGTGAGATCGCCGACAAACGCCCAAAATCATAGGCAAATTGGTGCTCGTTCACGCGAGTGACAATCACGCAGTGTGAATGATCAAATACACGATCGCCAACGAGTCGCCGACGCCTGTGAGATATTTCGAATGCTAAATATCTGGACGTGTCTGCGATTCAAAATCCTGCTGTGTGAATGTATCCTGACGTCGTAATACTCAGATTCTAGTCAGAATGTGAGTCTGATACTGCTCTATTGGGCTGTGATTAAGGGGCGTGTTTCAACCGAACCAGGAAGGAAAATGCCTCTGCACTCAATTGGATAGACCTACAACCAATCTGAGCAACGGAGTAAGTGACCGATCAACAAATGCCTTGATCATGGTTCTCTGTTCCTCTTTTAAAATGAATGTGCTGTCGATATCTTCTATAACAGACGCGATGGCGGAATCTACACATCTCAGTTCTCCAGCGGCAGCCATCTTTGTTATAAACGAATTCAACCCAAGCGCTCTTTGGTGACGTGGATGATTACGTTACTGTTGATCATCTGTCCATCATCGTATAAAGTCCGTCCTGACAATTTGATTGGTCCGAACAGCTCTGGTTCGAGCATAGTTGCTCCACAACGGATCAAGTCCAGACCGAACTTCCCGACCTCAAATGTCGTGGGCGGGGCTAAGTTCGGCTAGCATCCAGGCTAGTGTGAATGTGTCCTGACTGAAAACCACATCGACGATGACCTACAGTCAATGAGAGAGCAAGATACAGGACAGCGGGGAGTTCTGGGAGGAGTTATACACTGGAATATCAGTATTACACATAAGCTTTACAATTAAATTAAAAAGAAACAGCAACAGCAGCACATTGCAAAATTATTTATAAACCTCCAACTCTCTTTGCAGGAACACAATCCTTGCTCCCCACGTCTCCCCAAGCATCTCCTCCAGCATAAACTGTTTATTTTTTTCCTTTTCACTGCAAATCGGAGTACAGACAATTTGGATATCAATCTTCTTGCAGGCTATAATTTTTAATTACAATTTCGGTCTCACGCACGCGTGATCTTGCATTATTTCATATCACTTCTCGCGTGTGTTTGGTTGTGAAACGTAGTTTGCGGACTGGACAGAAGTTGTCTCTTTTGTAAAGTCATGCAGTGTGAAACCCCCTGTCTCCGATCCATCGTTCAGTTTGAACACACCAGCAACTGAATGTTACCCCGGATAGTCCTGCAGTGTGAAAAGAACAGTGACCAGACTACTTTGAAAATCGTGCAATGTAAACTCGGCATAATAGAGAGTATCAAGTTTTGGCCCTCATTCTATTTGGGGTATTTCAATAGATTAAGGGGTCATTTTAATAGATTCAAAAACATGTTTAAAGGGCACCTATTATGCCCCTTTTTACAAGATGTAATATTGGTCTTGGGTGTCCCCAGAATGCATTTGTGAAGTTTCAGCACAAAATACCCCACAGTTAATTTATTATAACCATTTGAAAATGTCATTTTTGGGGCCTGTTTTAAAAAGAGCTGTTTTGGAGTGTACCACCTTAAATGTTAATGAGCTGCATATCCCCGCCCTGCTGCTGGACCCAGATGATGAAGAGAGTCCCGCACAGAATAAACACGAATGAGAATGGACTAAACGTCTCGGAATGGTTATTTGATACATTTATGTACTTACAAAGTTTTAATCGCGTCCCCTTTGCAATTATGGACGTGCAACACACACACACGAACTGTGATAACGTTCGCGCAATTTTTTGAAACTACACACACACACACACAAATACTGTGATAACGTTTGCTAAGTACAAACGATTTATTTATTTTTTTCTTAAGGGGAGGGAGATATACGTTTATATACTGTCTATGGAGATAGAGCAGACCTTAATTTATTTACATTTGTAATTGCTGCAAAAATGATAGCCTATGTGACATAAAACTGTCTGACGTTGTTTGTTGAGACATCTATGATGACGACAATAAATAGCTTTAGACGCATTTGTTGTTGAACTGGCTGACATCGATTGAAATGACTATTTGCTCAAAAATCATAAAATACACTTACTTCTGGAGGTGACGTTGAATCGCGAACTGTAGGCAATGATCCACACTTGATTAACTTTGACCCTCGTTCACTAAACAGTCAGTCAGAAAATGAAGGAAGTTTAAGTGGCGCCGTTTCTTCATAAATAAAATCCATCCGCTGCGTTTTCAGTGGCTCTGATGTCAGTGAAGACTACTATGTCCATTCTTAAATTCCACAACAGAACACCTAAGTTACACTTCTTATGAGACATTACACACCGGCTGTCGTTGAAACAATGGAGGATGCAGATCACCGAGGGCGGGGTCTATGCCAAAACCAGACTGTCAATCAAACCGCGTCGGTGGGGCTTAGCGGATTTCTACGTCACAGTGAGGGAAATCTAGAACAGGGCGTTCTGAGACAGTGCTTGTGATTTATTGAGATAGTAAAAAAACCACTGGGTGGATTTTTATCATTCTAGGGTGGTTTTGCTCACACACTGCCAACACACATTTATGTTCAAACACCATGTAAAAGTGAATTTTGCATAATAGGTGCCCTTTAACATTGACCAAACTAACAGGAAATGTTCTCAGAACTTTAGCTAATATTTTGGCAATGTTCTATTAAAGTTAAACAAATGCTTTTTTCAGTAAATTTAATAGAATGTTCATTCTAATTCAGCTGCTCTTTGATGATGTTCTCAAAATATTAGCTCAAAAACAATGTTCATGGAACATTTTTTTGATGTTTGTCTAATGGTTTTTATAAATGTCACTACTTGGTTGTTAAATCATTAGAGAATTAAACACTTGTTTGTGTTTTTTACTACAATGTTTTGTTGTTTTTTTCCGTTTTTTTTCTGGTATACTAAATTGGATACCAGTCAGTTTTCTAAACCGTGGATGCCAAATTTGTGATAGATAGAACATATGGTTAAAGCTTCAATAATATCTGCCAGCTAGGATTTGTCTAGATCAGATGAACGTTTGAAGGGAAAATAATTCCTATTATTTTTTTACACTAAAGTCATTGAGGTCTCTGGAACCCACACAATAAAGAAAGTAACATCAATCTCATCATAACATGAGCGTTAAGATGTAACCATGCCAAAAGCAATTCTCATAAATTATATGGTTAACAGTCTGCATACTGCAGATAAAGTATTATACATGTTTTTATGCAGTCACCAAAAGGAACAACAAAATATGGATTTTAATGGTACTTGGCTTAATGCATGACACTAAAACCCCTTTAAAAAGAGCAAGAGCAACGTCACTCATCTCGCATTGATGCAAATTCATGCAAATCAGACTTGCTACACCCTTTGCTGACCCATTTAACAATTTCACTAGGGAAGGATCTCTGGCTTTGTCTCTAGTGCACATATATGTATGTATATTAATTTTATAGATGTGTGAAGAATGATCGTTTGTTTTAGGGTAGTGTGGTGTCATAGTCAATGCTAATAATCAGTAAGTTTGAGTCCAGCAGGGAGTGAATCAGTGTAACCTTAAAGGCATGTGTTCAATGCAGACTGAGCTCCATTGACAACATTTGTGGTATGTTGTTAATGATAAATCATTTGTCCCTCAGTTTGTAAAGGTGCACATAGGCATTTTCCCCTCATTAGTCATTTAAAGGGTTAGTTCACCCCAAATTTTTTTAATTCTGTCAGTAATTACTCACCCTGTGTTTTTACAACCCCGTAAGACTTTCATTCATCATTTTCGTTCTGGCCCAGAAAGTTAGTAAAGACAATGTTTAAAAGTCCAAGTGACTAGAGTTACTCAACCATAGGTTTATCAAGCGACGGGAATACGTTTTGTGCGAAAAAAATAAATAAATAAATAAATAAATAACGACTTTATTCAAGAAAATGAATAGTTGAATAAAGTCGTTATTTTACGTTTTTTTTGCACACAAAAAGTATTCTCGTCGCTTGATAAACTTATGGTTGAACATTGTCTTTACTAACTTTCTGGACCGGCAAGTTTCAATTACAGAGAAGCCTATGGAGGATGGATCCAGCTCTCAGATTTATTCAAAAATATCTTAATTTGTGTTCTGAAGATGAACGAAAGTCTTACGGGGTTGGAACAACATGACGGAGAGTAATTGCTCATTTTGGGGTGAACTAACCCTTTAAGTATTTGGCTTTTCCCAGCGTTTTCAAAACTCTTCAGACAGTCAGCTTTTTAATTGCTGTGATACAAAATGCACCTAATGACCACAGTCTGCAACAATTATGAAATCTTTTTTTTCCACATTCAGCCATTAGCAGAACTATGTATCTACAGCCATTTTGCACACATCTATATATTGTTTATGTGACTTAAATGTATGTTCAAAACACAATTGTCGATTAAATGTTTAATTTGTGCAATCTATAGAAGATTTACAACAATTTAAGGACGATAAAGGTTATCCAGGTACCAGTAGTCTTTTTTACGTTATCCTTTTTATTATTTATTGGTGCATTTTTCCCCCACTGGATTTGCTGGTGTATTAATTAAAATGCCTTAAATGCGAAGCACTTAAAATTTATCTTGAAATAGATTTTCTAATGTAATCTATTGTCTCGTGTTCTATAATTTTTCAAGGTAGAACCTAAAGTGACGTGTGTGGGTAATGGTGTGTGACATTTTAGTATGACATTAAAATTCATTTATTTTTTACAACACTGACAATGAAGTCATAGAACAGTGAGCTAAAATTAAATCACAAAAGCATCTGAGCACTTAATGCAGTCAAGCATTGAGTGACTATCTTTCTTATGCACACACTGTAGGCCTAGAACTGCAGGCACACACTATTACAGTAATAGTGAATTTTCGTTTTTATTCACAATGTGGTCAGTTGTCACCTACCAATAAAGTATATGTCTCAAATTACATTCAGTATGTGGATTGAAGAAATGGAGAGTGTACCTTAATTTCCTGAAAAGAAACTGAGAATGTTTCCCTCTGCTGAAGTTGTGAAAATGTGTTTTTCCCCAGACATGCTCAGTAAATTATAAGAATGAGGGGGCAAACAGATATAGCTCTGCAACACACTTTGATTCTCACCAGAAGCGTTCCCCCCCGAGGAATCATGTCACATATATTGTAGTATACATTTCGGTGTGTGTTTTGCTCTAGGCCATCTGACTCTTTTGTTCAAGCTCAAGTCAAAAACTTCTAGTGTTTTTAAAGTCATTGGGCTATGGGGAGACATGTCACATTAGCAAAGACATCGAACACAAAGCAATGCATGAATCTGAAAAGACAGTGTCTGAAATCTCTACACTAGATACAAGAATATCTACCTACAGCTATTGCTGTGAGCTGACTTCAGAATGAACTGTTTCTTACACCTAATGGTATAAAATGGTGTTTTGTATTAATTGTATTAACCATATGGTAAAACTTTACAATAAAGTCTCAATAGTTAACAAATAGGGTAGTAACCTATTATATGTAATCTGGATTACGTAGTTAGATTCCAATTAGATTATCGAGCGTTCATGTCTTGAATATCCATCGACACAGTATACTACGCTTTGGGTTCAAGAGTCGGCATATCAATACAAAGTCCTCCCCTTTGGGCTGTCCCTGTCGCCTCGTGTCTTCATGAAGGTCGTGGAGTTGGCCGTTGTCTCTCTGATGGAGCACATTATTTGCATTGTCAACGGCCTCAAAGACTGGCTCATACTGGGACATCAACACAGGGACTTGGTGATCAGGCACCTCAGCCATCTGGGGCATCGGGTCAACTGGGAAAAGAGCAAACTCGTGCAGAGGATCTCTTTTCTCGGTATGGAGTTGGACTCGGTCAACCTGACAGCACGCTTCATGCAGGAACGTGCTCAGTCGGCGCTGAACTGCCTGATATCACTCAAGGGAAGGACGGTGGCCCCACTGAAACTTTTTCAGAGGCTCCTGGGGCATAGGGCATCCGCAGTAAAGCCGCTCGGATTGCTTCATATGAGGCCGCTTCAGCACTGGCTTCACGGCCAAGTCCCGAGATGGATGTGGCAACGTGGCATGCACCGGGTGACCTTCAGCCCATGGTCAGAACTTGCGTTTCTACTTGCGTTCCCTTAGAAAAAATACGGACTGGGCAACACCCAACATGTTTGCAAGATTTTATAATCTTTGTGTAGAGCCAGTGTCTTCCCGTGTACTTGCCACAAGTAGCCAGTAAACACCGGGGACCCTCTCTGTGTCTCTCTTACTTAGCCATACCCCTCCTAAAGACCGGATACGTGTGCTTATCTTGCTCCTCAGGTGAACTCACCAGCTGGCGAACCATGTTGGAGTTCCTCCAGCACCCAATACGGCATTCCCATATGTGTGTTTTTCCACGGTGCGGCTTCCCAGTCGTCGAGCCCGTGTCTATCCTAGCCTGTGTCAGACCCCGCTTTCCCAGTGTTATCTAATAGTCTCACTGAATGGGTCAGAGGGAACAGCAGTCATCGACCTTCTGTGCGTAAAGCCCTGTCCCATCTTCCACCCCAGTGGGTGCGGGGGGATCAGGTAGCTTACGCAGAGAACTCGGAAAGGGCAGCAATAGTGGCACTTTGATTGGGATCCCAATTCTTCAGTTCAGTTCTGACATAACGTTGAACGTGACTGACTGAAAGGGAACGTCTCGGTTAAGTATGTAACCCTCATTCCCTGAAGAAGGGAACGGACACGTCACCACAATTGCTGTACCTCCACTGAACGGTCGGGACACACCGTCTCGGCTCCTCAGCGAAAACATGAATGTCCGATGCAAGCGCGCTTCCATTCATACCCGCTTTGCGAATCTTGCACGCCAACGTCCATTGGCTCGTTTAGTTTACACTCGGAGGTGATTGGGCTCTCAGGCGAGATCTCAATTCATCAGTTCAGTTCTGATGTAACATCTTCGTATCTTTATTTGGGGAGCGAAGGTTACATACTGTAAGAAACCGAGACATTTATGTTAACTAATGTTCACAAATGTAACCTTATTGCAAAGTATTATCAAAAATATTATTTAGCTGTTTTTCACGGCATATTGGTGACATATGCACCAATATATTGAGTTATGCACAGATAGGCATCGGCACCTGTCATAAAAATGTGAAAACCCATCTAATCTTGTTCCTTACTTTCCTTACTTGTTTCTGCTGACTTTATGCGAGGAATATTCCACATTTGTGGAGTCTTAGGCTTTACTTCACTGCATTTTCTGTGGAAGGTTATTTACTGTCCAAAGCCAATTTTTACTCCCTTTTGGCCTGAACCGAGGGCAATTTTAGACCCTGTTTGTGAGACACATATATTTTAGTATAACTAATCTCAATATTCTTCCTTCATAAATTGTATTCTGTCAATCCAGGCAGTAACTTTAAGCCTGTCCTTCTCCTTTTTCACTTTCTTGCTCTTTTGTTACCCATAATGTTGTCAGCATGAATGGCCATCAGCTAGACTGCAGTGTCAGGCCGAGTGACAGTCTGCGGATAATAACATTTCTTCTCTGGATGGCATTCTTGCTTTGTTTTATTCACTGACACATTTATCTCCACCATCTCCAGCAACTAGGGAAGTCAAAATGTTCATCTTTGTGAGATCTTCATCTGAACATTTCATGTTTTAAGCGAATGTAAACACACATGACCAAATTCAGCTATCAAACAAACTTAGGCATAAAGGAAAATAAAATAAACTATTCCATTGCTTCTCAGTCCATTTTTTTGATTTCCAGTTTCTGAATGTTTACCCAAATATTTTTACCCATAACATTTGATGTTGCTGTCAAATGAACATGCTTAATTTGTATCTTTATTTTTATGTCGTCTATTTCCTGTAATTTGCTTCTTTATTTTATTACCAACTAGTCGAATAATTACTTGAGAAACATTTTTTTTTGAGAATTTTTTTAGTGTTGAATGCTTGTGTTTTTATAAATGTTTTAATAAAACAATTTTATATTTATTTGACATGTAACTTTTTGAATAAAGGCATGCTTTAATATAAAGTTTTGCTGTGGTAATAAACAAAATCTGAATTGTGAAATTTCACTTGTATGGCCGTTATGAAAATAAATAAAAACTGAAATATCATGTTAAAATAATGTTTGAAGTGAATGTAATGTTTTCAGACACTTATTGAATATTATTTACAAGTAAATTAAAATGTAATTATCTGAACTTTAGAGTGATATTTTTACATAAGGCACATCTTTAAAATTTCATAATTACTAATACTTTCTTTAAAAAATATATTAATTAAATAATGTAGTGACAAGCAAATGGTAAAGTAAAATATAATTTAGTGTCATTTTTATTCAAACTTGTATTTCATGCATTTAAAAAAAAATGAAAATGAAACATGTTTTAACTTAAATGTAATATTATAAAATACACTACAGTTAAAACATTACTTTACAAGTGCTTTAGTAAGTTGGTTAACACTTTAAAATAAGCTAATTTAATTATCTACAATGAATGTATAATGATTTTAAATCTACATTAATAAACTTTTAGTTTGAAATTATCACAAAGTACACTTTTTAAAAGTGTACTTAACTGTGTCATGAACCATAGTTAAGTGTGTGCTCTCTTTTAAGTGCACGTAACTTAGCTTTTTATTTCATTACATTATAGTATCAGCAAGTAAAGTAAAAAAAAAAAAAAAAAAAAAAAAAAAACTTTTCCACAAGTGAGTGTTGACTGTAATTGCAACAAAATCCCACTTACACATTTACAGCATCAATCACAAGTACTGTACACACGTCAAATAATTTAAAACGAAAGGTTTTGTCACTGTTTGACAATTATACATTGAAATAAGCATATTGTGGCCAGAACATGACTTATTAATCGCAAGCCTTGACCTTCATGGCTCTGAATCAAATCCACACTATCATTAGCGTTGTTTAATGGTAGTTTGACACCCATCAGAGCGGTGGTTGAGAGCCATTCACAACTTATTAAATTTCCAGCAGCTGCAAGGTCAAGGTCCTTGGCCACGATCCTGGACACAGTCAAGCACGGTGGAAAGTGTGGTGGAGAAATTAATTAGCTCATATAAAATGAAAAAGGATCCATTCCCCTCATGATGATGGGTTGAATGACAGAGAGTCATTATGTGGATACGCTGGCTGAATACATAAAACGGAAAAGATCCATGCGCAGGGTTTATTGATGGCAATGAACCATCTGATAACAAACACATTGTAATACAATCCTGGATGACCTTGACCAAGCTTCCCTAATGTGGCTGTGGCAGATACAGTTCAGGACATTTCGCTTTAAACCGTAGTAGAGAGATTGTGTATGATGTGATTACTCACAAAAAAAAACAATTTTGTGGAAAATGTTGGGGAAAACAATTGGTGTAGAAGGAATTTTCACTCTGTAACACTTTATATTGATGGTCCACTGTTGTCCGCCAACAGACATACTGACTATAAGTAACTCTACAACTTATTCTACTAACACCGAACAGTCTACTTATACTCTGAGAGTTTGTTGACAATGTAGATGCATAATTTTTTCCTTGTTCATGAGAGGATGCAGAACTCAGCGCTGAACAAAATATCAACATTTTGAGTGGATTGACTAAATTACAGTAAACAGAGATTGGCCATTACGTTCAAGAAATCAGCAAACATGACTGTGATTGGCTACATTTCTCACTGCTGCAAAAACACGTGGTACATAGAAACATTTGACCGAACGCAAACCACCTACGCACTGGAGTGTTTAGCAAATCTGTACTGGTCAATATGATATTATTAGAGTATCAACTGAGGGAGCTCATCCTCTACTTTCTTCAAGTTCAAACGTATATCGCTGAATTAAACGCATATTTCTACTCGGCACTGTGTAACGTTTACTACAGTTGACTGAATTGATCAGGTGATCCGAGCTGGTGTGATTGGGTGGAGGCAGAGACAAATTTGCATATGTATATCCACGTAGACTAAACGAAGCAAGGGTTTAAAGTTACATTCAAGCTATTTTAAGGGATGAAGAAATTATTTTCACAGGATTTATTATTATTATTATTTTTAATTTTTAATTTTGAGTATCAAATATTTTTTGGTGTAGGATTTTCTTGTAAAAAAAAAAAAAAAAAATTTTTTTATAATAATTATCCATGCATTCCCTCTTGCCCTGCCGATCAGCGACCAACCAAATCGCAAACCTTTAGCGAGCGTAAATGGTCCACAACTAAACCAGAGTCATTTTTAGATATAACATTTTTGCCTTGCACTCCATCTGTTCTGTTGTCATATTAAAGTATGAATATTCATATTAATTTTACACATAGACAGGTAACGCCCAGAGTCTATTCACTGGCTGTCTGATCCACGTTGCTTTCACCAGTTATAATCTGATTGGCTGATGGCATTGCAAACTGTTTTTCTGATAGTCAAAGATGTGTGACAATCACTTCTAATTATTTAAAATGTAAAATGTAATTTGCTATCACACCAACTAGCTGCAAAAGTCATAATATACCGTGTAACTTTCAGTGTGGGACTATTATGATGCTACCAGTTAGATGCGATGGTATTTGGTATTTGGCATTCGCTTTCGACCACACAGTGTACTCTCCCAGTGAATCCCTCACCTAAATCTTGCTGGTACAACTAAATTCATAGGGTGGCGCTGTGGATACTGACACTGAGCCGAGGAGAGATTATTCTGTGTGTTTTCAGCTGCATCCAAGAGTGCCAACATTTTGTTTCTACTTGTTATATTTGGATCTTATTACAGTCATGCATCCCACCAGATAAGGATGTGCTTTAAAGAAGCAAACTTCTGCTGTTTATCAGACCTGTATCTGTGTGTCCCTGCAGCCACTGGGATGATTTTCAAAACAGCAGGACGTGTCTTGTTTTTCTGAATGTAAAATTATTTGATAGCCTTTATGTGTGTGTGTGTGTGTGTGTGTGTGTGTGTGTGTGTGTGTGTGTGTGTGTGTGTGTGTGTGTGTGTGTTACTCAAATGTATTAGTTTGCAAATCGGTCTATGTAAGCTGAGCACAAATCTTCTTTGTTTTTCTTAATTTTTCTAAAGAGGCTATTGACATTTTTTATGAATGCATTTTATTTTTTAAAGGAAACCATGGGGTGTTGAAGTTAAACCATTACAAGCTGTACTTATTTAATAAAAATGATTACCTCAATCGAGTGGTTCAAAACATATGCCATCTGAACAAAGAAAAAAAAAAGGTACATTTGATGAGTCTAAGTGGTCATAAAAAGTCATATCTTGGCTGTTCACAACCATAGGAATGAATGGGGGAGACCTTGACATTTATTTAATGTGATTATTTTGTAATGTGTTGAATAAAATCTTCACATCAGCCACAAACACACATGAAAAAGGAAAATGTGAGAATATAAAACATCCAGAGTGAAAAGGTGGTGCACGTAAATTGTGGCAAGATCTATTACCTAAAATCCTAAAAGAAGGGCATAATTGTATTGTTACCTCTTCAAGGAAGTTAGAGTTAAAATATTTTATTAAAAAATGTGTGTGTAGAGTACAGTTGGTCACAGGTTGACACAGCACAGCAATTATTAAAATAAAATGAGTTCAGGGTCCGAGGACACGTTTACACGATAACAATGAACTAAAAACAGAAAAGGTTTCTCTTTGCTTTTCACATGTACAGACGACAATGTTGTCAAAAACATAATGAACAAATGAGAGAAAGAGTGCTTTCAGGTTTCCGGGTCTAACAGTATTCATGTACAGGAATACTACAGAAATGGAATAAATTGAATGTTTCATTGTATCAATTAAATACAGAATAATTCTTCTTGCTGTGTTTTGTTGTTTGATTAACATTAATGACACCTAATTAACCTAAAATTAAGACCTGACGCCTTAAAATTATACTTTTTTTTTTTTTTTTTTTTTTTTTTTTGTCCAGAAAGCCTATTTTATTTCATTTTGATAAAATGAAATTTGTGAAAAAAAAATTGTCTATTTTTTAATGAATTTCTTTGGACATTGTTTGTTATTTTTTATTTTATTTACCTTCAAACTGCTAGATTTGATCAATAAATAATAAATAAATAGTAATTTAAGCATACTTTTTAATAACTTTGAATTTAAGCAAATTCAAAATAACTCACAATTTCATCCCTTTTAATTCACCTAAAAATATCTTATATTGGGTGTCTTTGCCGACCTCTTGTGAAAATAAATAAATAATAATATTACATGATATTTCATGACTCTCGCCACTATGGCCTTCTCTATATGGAGCTGTTCCTCTGGGTCCTAAAGCCAGTTTTTCTTCAGTATGCATTCAGATACACATGTAGACATTATAAAATCATTTTTGGGGTAAAATTTTAGCTTCTTTAGTTTGAATTTTGAGTCATTTTTAGGTTTTTCTATGTGTACTGAAGCATTCCTCGCACTTCATTCATCCCTATGAGGGTCAAATTGACCCACGAAATTTTTTAAATTTCAACAACAAAACTCTTCGAATCCATTAAACTTTTATTTATTATTATTATTATTATTATGTTTGTGTGTGTGTGTATTTGTGGTTCAAGTGCGAAAAAAGTCCTAGGGTCAAAAGAGTTGAGAGTTTCGGGTAAAAAAAATAGATTAAGTTTCATTTCCAATGATTTATACTTTCGCTCTAAGCAAGATGATGTAGGGTAAACTTTGGATTTTAATACAATATAGTGCAATAATGTAGGCGAAGAGTAGGCGGTGTTTTTGTGGCCAGAATAAGCTAAAAATGGGTTCAGACGTAAGTCTGATACTCAAAAGTCGGTCTATGTCAGACTAATGTAAACACATTGACTGCAACCAATTTTTTACCCAGCTAGAAAGTATGATCTTTTCCTGCAGACGAGTCCAGCTATTGAAAGTAAAATTCTTCACCACACGCTCCTGAAGGGTGGCCGAAATAATTCAGTGTGACGTCTCAGTGAGATTGAAAAGAATCATTTATCCGGCCATGTTTGTACACAGTGTGAGTGTCAGAGTTGTGTGCTATTCTAGAAAGCTCCACTAACAGCCCAATTACACTCCCTCCATGCACAATTTACTCTGCCGAGACTCGCTCAGTCACCCTCCACTGAGAGAGGACAGTGAACGAGCCAATTTCACTTCAGACCCTTAAACAATTAGGGGTGAAAACACACATTCACTGTCACACAGGGGAGAGAATGCCAGAGAGAGAACAAGATAAATGGAAAATAGAGAGTCGAAAGAGAGCACGGATTGTTCATGCAGGTTGCTTTGCTAACACCTTGTCTTCTGGAAGATGAGGTACAATGAAGATATTTCATAAAAAATAGACACACAGGTGCACCACTAACTTCTGATAATATTTCTCTAGGTTTTTGAATATTGTATTCGCAGTAATCCATTCTTTAAAAGTTATTAAATATTGCATTGTCTCCTTAAATGCTCATACTTGCAGACAAAATATGATGCAGCCCAACATGCTTTATTACATCGATAAACATTTATCTGCTTGTTTGCAGAGTTTCAATAGGCACATTACATGAGTCAATGGGAGTATTTGGCCAGTTAAGATTACAAATTGATCATGTTACATTACTAGTGAATTTTTTATGCTTTCAACTCACCTTCTGTACCTCTGCTGCCTCATGAATTTAACATTCATCTTATGCTAGCAATGACAGGAGGACCTTCATCTTTTGCCTTATGCCTTATGGAATCTGTGCAGGACCTGAGTATAATGTTAGCTTGAGGTCATCTAGCTTGAGCAGATTTACCGTCACCCAGCTGAGATAGTGGCACGAGATGAAAGCAAATCACAGACTTGGCTGGTGGATTTTTCTGGTCATCCTAGTTTCTCTGTGGCAAGACATTTCTCTGAGGAAATGGAAATCTCAAACCAATGGGATTTTCTTTTGATAGATGCCACTGTTGTGTAGAGTGGGAAAGCTGTGCCACATTTGCTTAATGTCCTCAAGAAAAGAGGAGAAATGAGATAAATTAGGTAAATAAAATAAAAAAATACGGTAAATAAACAAAATAATATGCCTAATTATATGATATTATATGTGTCTGCTGTCAGCTGGAATGAGATAGAAAGCATATAAATATGTCAGTGAATGCGAGTGTGTAACAGACTTAATTAATACTGGCTTCAAGTATACTCCCACAGAATAAATCATTTTAAATGTCATTATAAAACATCACCCTGCATGAGACAAGCGGCTCGGAAAAATGGATGGATGAATCACAAAATATCAAGATAAATAGTAAATTAGCAAGTAAATGGAACAATCAATGGCACAAATCCACTGGCAGTGCACATAGGGGTTAACTTCAAGTCTACTCGAAGCACAGTTAAAGCGTTATATATTAAGCATAAAAGTTAGTAGCCAATTGGGAACCTAGTAGTATACTTAAAGGTAAGTTTACTTGAATGTTCTACTTACAAGAATACTTGTAGTATAAACTATTAAATTGGTAATTAAGTGATTCATTGAGTGATGATTGAGCATTATTAACCTAACATTATTAAGCAGAATCACTGAAGGAGAAAATCTGAAATTTTAAGTCGCCATTATGATGATCAGTGTTTGTTTTAGTTGGTTTCTTGACCCTTGCATTTCTAACTTTAGATTTAGTTTGGCTGCTGTAACTGAGTTATAACACCCGGATGAATATATATTTAGCATTTTCAATGTAATCCAATGGATTCTTAAAGCAGTTTTGAAACTAAGTTTTTTATTTTATTTTATTTTTTTATTTAGACACATAGACATTAAGAATCAGCCTGTGAATCTCAACAATGGTGACAATTATAAAGCATGTTGCAGTGCATTCTGGGTACCACCAATCAAAACTCATTCATGGCTCCCATCATGCATTGCTGCATGAATAAATAATGAGGTACATTTTCTTGTTAATTTCCTTTATTCTTACTATTTTATTTTATTTCTGCTGTTTTTATGTGACTTTTTAGTCGCTTGTTTTCTAATGTTCAGAGTTGATCTGTTTATCTGAATATGCTGTGTATCACCATTGCTGAGATTCATACGCTGAATCTTGATGTCTGTGTGCACCTAAATGAAAGTTTGAAAGAATGAAAGAAATGAAAGAAATTATAATTTTTTTTGTATCAGAATAACTTAAGAAATCCTTTGGATTACATTGAACATGCTACAACTATTATCCTGTACAAGGCCAGTGCTGCTCTAATCAAAAAAAGTAACTCTAACTCAGGCTAACTCTAACTCTAAGATCAGGCTCTAAATGAGTTCAGTGATTCAGGTCAAAAAAATATTATGTTAAACCATAACCAACACCACCAGATCACATTTTCTCTTTGTTCATCTGGCAGATATCAGTTCTGTTGCTCAGTTACAGCAGCCAAACTAAAAACAAAGTTAAAATTGTAAGGGTCAAGAGCCCAACTAAAGCAAAAATCTGAAAAAGTTTAATTTTTTTCTTTTTTTTTCTCCTTCAGTGATTCTGATTGGTAACATCAGGTGTCTTCAATAATGCTCAATCATCACTCAATTAATCACTTAATCATCTCATTAACTTTAACACTGCTTCAGTGTTACTTATAACACTCTGAGAGTGAGGATTATATAAACACTGAGCAGTGTTAATTTAACACTGGGGATTTTGCTGTGTAGTAAACTAGTTTACTGTAAAAAGCTAAAAAACTAGGCTAGAAGTAGCTAGTAAGCTAACAGTATCTCTAAGTTTACTTTCAAATCCCTCTCGATGTGAGTAGGACCAGTCACATTCAAAGTATAATTGCAATAAAAAAAAAATAAAAAAAAAATAAAAAAAAAATTTGTAAAGTAGTTGTGTACGTAAAATTTACAACTGCTACACTTTCAAATATACTTATAAAACATTCAAATGGTCAATTTAGTTCCAAGAAGTGTTCAAATAGTACACTTACAAGTATAGTCCATAGATTTTAGTATATTACTTACGAATTACTTGATTTTAGTATATTACTTTATTGATAGTGTATTTGGCTGATTCTTAATTGTAATTTCCACCAAAGAAATAAATCACCTTCAAGAACAGCTTGGATTTTTTACATCTCTAGCAGTACACCCAATTCAAGTGGCATTCTGTGCATGTAAAGTTTTGCTAATAGAGCCAAAGAGACAAATATTTTTAAAGCCAGTATAATTATCTAGAAAGATAGCATTCAGTTCCTGACGCTATAGGAAGATATTGCATTAGGAAACAAAATGGCAAAGCTATTGTTTGGTTTTCAGGTGTTCAATTGTCTTCCAGCAACCGAAATGCAGGTTTAATTATCATTGAATGTAGGAACTTTGATTAAGTGATGCATTTGCCTTAACTGAATGTTCACGCGGCATCACACATCGTAGCACAATCAGAGTCGTCCTATTCCGAGTGGCATTTTATAGCATTTTTCCGATTAGAGAGAAACTTTAACTCTTCCAAGTTGAATGGAACCTAGGATTAATGATGCAGTTATCACAACTGCAGTAACATTTCTCTGGAAAAAGCAAGTCAATTCTTGCTATTGCCAAAAAGGGCTGCGATAGCGGGCATTAGCATAAACCGTCTTCTTCCACTGCAAGTTTTCCCTTCAAGGTCGACTGTCATGGCAGAGTAAAAGAAGAGAATCTTGCTAAACAAATTATTAAGAGTCAAAATGTTTATAGCTTGTGACCTAAATAAAAACACATCCAGTTTAATGAAAAATTACTCTATCACCGGCTTAAGTTCTGAGGTTTGTTACCACAACACAAGAACAGGTTTAGTCTGTTTGCGAATGAATGTTTGGAACATATTGGCCATACATTCACATCAGTGTTTGTGTATTGGTGTCAGTTATGTTTCTGGTCTAATACATCACACACTCACACACTCACAGCTACACTCTGAAAAAATGTCAGGTTATTTATCAACCCAAATGATGAGTTGAGACCAAGTTTGGAAAAGAAACCATTCAAAATCAGTAACACGATGGTGCCAAATAGATATAGCTCCAGGCCGGATATCTCCAAAAGGGAGTGTGCCAGTTAGGGTTAGCGTCGGGTTATGTCAGTGTTTCCCAATCCTGTTCCTTGAGGCACTCCAGCACACTGCACATTTTCCAACTCTTCCTAATCAAACACTCCTGATAAAACTCATCAGCTCATAAGGAATATACTTTAAATATAATGCGATATAGTACGTAATTCATTTCCACGTATGGGAAACTTGTGCTTATATTTTTCAATATACTGCAATTTGTGCATTGACAATGTATGGCTATATATTAATGAATATAACGTATAAATGAAGACAAAGGAACAGGCTTGGGAAACATTGCTCTATGACTTCTATAAGAGTTTGTAGACTCCCTCCCCCTTTTAAAGCTCCAGTCCCTTGGATATCTCTAGGTTGCGCTTATACCATTCACAGCGGTGCTGGGTTGGAAATGTGGATGTGAAAGAGTCACACAAGTTCCAGCCTTTCTCTGAGTGCAGATACCACTTCGTCTATGTCCTGCAAATCTGTCCTGCAAGGCCACTGTCCTGCAGAGTTTAGCTCCAACTTACCTCAAGGCCTGGCTGGAAATTTCTAGAATGCCTAGTAAGAATTTGATTAGCTAAACGCTGCAGGACAGTAGCCCTCCAGAGAAACAGGATTAGACACCACTGGTCTATGACAGGAATGCATGTGAAAAATACAAGAAAACTAATCAAAAAGGAGAGGAGAAAGAACTTGTTCTTTTAAAGCTGGAGGATTTTTTCAATGTTTTCTCTCACCAAAATCAGTCTAGTGGTGACCAGTGAGCGGGAACTGAACAAGCCGGAATGGCCACTCCTCTTGAGTGACTGTAAACTCTTTAATTCTGTCGATTCTCTACAATATGGTTTAAAAAAGCAGTGCAGCCCATTGGATCAATAATTTAACCCAACCTAATCAAAACAACCGAGTTATTGGAGAAATAAACTCGAGTTTACATCTCGCAATTCTGACATCTTTTCTCAGACTTGTGTGATATAAACTCGCAATTGTTATAGTTATAAAGTCCAATTCTAAGGAAAAAAAGACCGACTTTTTTTCACAGAATTGCAAGTTTATATCTCCCAAATCTAACTTTATAACACGCAATTGCGACTTTATATCATGCAATTCTGACTTTATATCTCCCAATTGCGTGTTAAAGTCAGAATTGCGAGATATAAACATACAATTCAGAGAAAAAAAAATATATATACTTGCAATTGCGAGTTTATATCTCACAATTCTGACTTTATAACATGCAATTGCAACTTTATATCACACAATTCTGACTTTATATCTCCCAATTGCGTGTTATAAAAGTCATAATTGCGAGATATAAACATACAATTCAGAGAATATATACATATATTTGCAATCGCGAGTTTATATATCACTATTCTGACTTAAATATCACGCAATTCTGAGATAAAAAGTCAGAATTGCGAGATGTGAACTCGCAATTGTGAGGAAAAAGTCTGAATTGTGGGATAAAAGGTCGCAATTACCTTTTTTATTTTTTATTCTGTGGCGGAAACAAGCTTCCATACTGAATCACACATACACACATTGGAGAAATGATCTTAAGATCAAATGTTTCAACGCAACATTTTATAAATGAGTTCCCATGTGCCAGTCAATGGCCTGTCGAGGTGGTTTTTAGGGGAATGTCAGACCATATTAGGAACTAGTGTCGCATCACAACATCAAAGCCTCTAAATTATTGAGAGGCACAGCCCATTCTCTCCAGATGGGACCTTACGTCTCTATTGTGACTGCTGTCTATATAGTTTATATTCTGGGATGGCCTGTGTGCGGTCGCTCAATCTTGAGCTCAGTATATTTGATTTGGGATTCAATGAATGCCTCTCTTTTGGTTTGTGTGCCATTTACTAAAGTAATTTCCTGCGTTTGGAATAATGCCGACTAGAGTTTGATTCAATTGTATGGAAAATATGGGAAACAATAGTAGTTTATGTGCTGAAAAGTAAACAGTTTAGATTTTTTAAATGAATGTATATTCAAAATATATGCAATGTTCATAATCTTGAAATCATTTAAAAATAAAAATGTAAAAAAAAGCAGTGACTGGGATTTTTGGAGCTTTGATTCTTTGCCTCTGATAACATTTTTTAAACCGAACTTTCTTTTCTTAAGTCTGTGAAATGTGTGCTTTTAATAGGCATCAGTAACTATCTGGCAGATGTGGATGTTCTTTTTAATGGTCTTTGGAGTATTTGTCTGTCTAAAAGCGCTCAACAAAGTGCTTTGAATTCTACAGTTGTCTGTGAGGACGGAGATCATAGAGTGTGCAGTAATAATCATTTTGAAGTTGGTGCCATATGTGTATAATGCTTATTTGTCCTTCAGGTTTTAAAGGGATCACACCGGAGACACATTTTCCTTGATCTTTTGAGATAAAAGAGCTTCATGTACTATGAAAACATACTGTAACATTCAGAACTCAAAACTTTTGCTACTCTAATAAATGCATCAGCATGATCGCCACATTTACTAGCATGACCTTACAGACCCATTGGAAAATCCCGTCTACAGTACATTCAAAGTGAAAAATGATGTAATGTGACAAATGGCAAGGAAAACACATCCGCTTAATCTCGCGGTGTTTGTTTAAAGCTACAGAGGGCTCTGCTAAACCCTTTTATCATTTGTAATCCTCTACCACTGTAATTACTTTGCTCGTGTTAGTTTAAACATCCGCGAGAGCATTATCAGCTTCAAAGTTGGGGGAAACTACTGGTTAAACAAATAGTTTAATAGCATATTTAAAATCAGCATTGAAACCTGACGTTAATTATATCATATTTCTTACCCTCGAATAGCGAGGTAAATTTCAGGTGGACCCAGCGATGTGCATGTGTAGAGCAAAGGCTTTTCTACTCGACCTGAACACTAATTACAAATCGTATTTCCTGTATTTGGACCAAGTGTTCAAAGTGGGCGTGAAGAACACAAGTGTGCCGAGAACTTTTGATTACCTATTGTCACACTTTTACAGCATTGCAACAGTGCAAGAAAGTTTTTAGAGAGCTTTTTTTTTTTTTGATTTTCAATACATTGCACTTTAAAATGAACTTCTAAATGTCTGTTAAACAGTTCCAATAGAGGTAACAATTTAACTGTGGTGATAAAAAAATATATGCAGTATATACTGATATAATAACACTTTGGCCTGGTTTCACAGACATGGCTTAGATTAAGCCAAGATAAGGCCTTAGCTAAATTAAGTAGCTTTTATAAACATGCCTTAAACATCATTACTGGTGTGCATCTTGAGACAAAACAATGGCACTGATATATTATAAGATATATCAGTGCAAGTTGCTTTTTACGTTTTCCCCCCAAAAAATGATGTGTAATATCTAAATAATTTCAATTACAGTGGACATTTTCCTCGACAATGTGTGATTTTGGGGCATGGGAGTTCCTAAACATGATGAATTATGAGATGCTCTTTGCATCAAATACCAATCTGATGCGTCATTAAAGATAGTGTGGATTCATGTTAAGGGCACTGACCCAGCTAGAAATGTTTTGTTCTAAAAACGTTCTGAGAACATTACCATGAAGTTCTAATAATGTTTTCAGCGGGTAGTTTTATTTTGGTTCCCAGAATGTTCTCCTAAAAGGTACACAGCAAAAACTCCAGTGATAAAAAGTTAATGAGATAATTAAGTGATTAATTGAGCGATGAGTGACCATTATTGAAGACACCTGATGTTAACAAGCAGAATCACTGAAGGAGAAAACAAATCACGATTTTAAGTCACCATTATGTTGATCAGTGTTTATTTGAGTTGGGCTCTTGACCCTTACATTTTTAACTTAAAATTTTGTTTGGCTGTTGTAACTGATAACTCCCAGATGAACAAAGAGAAAAGGTGATCAGATGTTGTTGATTATGTTTTGATATAATCAACATTTGACCTGAATCACAAAACTCATTTAGAGCCTAATCTCTGACTTAGATTTATATTGTTGATTACATCATCAAGTGATTCTACAACATAAGATCCAGAATTTTCTATTTATTCCAAAGGATTTCTTAAAAGTTGTTTAGATACAATTTTTTTTTTAGTTTAGGCACAAACAGACATCAAGAATGAGTGTATGAATCTCAACAATGGTGACAAACTAAATATTTAATTAGGAAAAGGAAATTACTTAGACAATTCAGATCATAATTTATTCATAACGCAATGCATGATGGGAGCCATGAATGAGTTTTGATTGGTGGCACCCAGAATGCACTGCAACATGCTTTATTATTGTCACCATTGTTGAGATTCACAGGCTGAATCTTGATGTCTGTGTGTCTAAAAAAAATATTTTGAACAGAACTTTTAAGAAACATTTTGGATTCTATAGAAAATGCTACAAATCATATGTTATAAAACCCCCAGGCTGCTGCAATCAACAAGGCAAATCTAACTCTCTAAACTTTAATCCTCTGTTGTAAGTCGCTTTGGATAAAAGCATCTGCTAAATGACTAAGTGTAAATGAGTTTAGTGTTTCAGGTCAAATAATTATTACGTCAAAACATAACCAACACAACATGATCACCTTTTATCTTTGTTCATCTGTCAGTTATAACTTAGTTACAACAGCCAGACAAAATCTAAAGTTAGTAGTTTAAGGGTCAAGAGCCCAACTATTAAATCAGCTGATTAAAGATGGCGCCAGTGTGTGAGGCATGCCGTCTGCTTAGCGTTTTGTATGTCTTTATAGATATTTTTCCTACTTTTATTCACCACTGCTCCTCCCTACTGGTTTATTTTTTGCTGTGTAGGATTACATTCTCTAAAAACATCCTCAAAATGTTACAGTTAAAACGTTATATCTTAGTTTACATTTAACCTTATAGAAACATTACTTGGAATGAGAAAACATCCTCAAAACATTCTTTGAACATTACATTCAAATGTTTTCTTTAAAACATTAACCAAACTTGTAGGGAATATTAGCCAACATTCTGAGAACGTTCCCTGCTAGCTGGGAGCTTTGGCATTTCTCAGACCTGCGACAGACTTGAACTCCTGTCGCGTGCACAGGCCCTTAACATTCTCTTAACGTTTCACATAAAGACCAGGCTGTCAAATTTGCTCTTTTATTTAGAAAGACTTTCTTTACTAGAGCTGCCATATTGTATGTTCCAGTTCTGCCATATATTGTACTACCAGTGGTCCGTCTCAGCTATTTACAGTCTCAGGCTCCCTCCAGCCCGTCCTAGAAACAATTAAGCTACTATATTGTTTGGGAAGTGGTCAGCTGGGTCAAAACTAATAAAGTGATTTAACTGGATTTCAGGGTGAACATGCAGGATTTTACCTCTTTTAAAGAAGCTTATAGTTTTAATAAAATAAGCAGGTCTCGTAGCTTACCCTGATGAAAAATCACCAGTATGTTTTGCATGCTGGTTTGCTGATTCCCAGCCTGGGAAGCAGGAGAACTGCTGGACCAGTTGCACCAGCTCAGTTTTGCTAGAAGACATTATAACTATCCTGTCCACCAGCTAGACCAGCACAATATACGCTCTAACCAGCCCAGACCAACTGTTCAGTTCAGCTGTTCAAGCTAACTGCTCAATACTATTAATGGTTTGGGTCTTTGAGTGTGTCAGCAGCCTGGACAGTCTGTCTGTGTAACGACACATGCTGAGGAAGCAGGAGACAGCATTACTCAGTGTTCCCACACGTGTCTGTCTGAGAGATCACTCATCCTATTAATCAAGACAGCAGCTCAACAACACATGAGCAGAAACCGAAGAGCTGAATCAAGAGAAAGAAGGACGGGTAACACTTTACAATAAGGTTTCATTTGTCAACATGGTAACACTTTATTTCGATAGTCCACTTTAGACATTCTATTAACTATAAGTAACTTTGCAAAATCCTGGATCAACTTTCCAATCAACTGTAAGGGTGGATGACTAAAGAAACGTTATTAGCAAGATGGTAGAAAACTGTACATTTCTTGTCTATTCCACCCACTGCCACTTATACCGGCGACGGAAATAAGTGCAGTTACAATCGCTTAATATGTGGGAGAGCGTTGCTATAGAGAGTGACAATATTGTATTGCAATATGTAGCACTTCAAAGTCAATACCATATCAAAACTAGTTAGCACATTATTTGTAATTGAAAAGGTTTAATGACAAAATATGGTTATGGTTACACTTAAAATAGTTACAAAATAGATGTACACGATGATGATGACTTATACCATTAATCTTACCCAGCATGTAAAATGTTACCAGAGAGAGAGAGAAAGGGGCCCAGAGAATATGAAGAGAGCCAGAGCATCAAAGAGAGACAGTGCAAGAGTTACAATCTTCTTTTATCCTTTCCCAGACCATGTGACTAAAACCCAAATGTGAGACATTCAAGCTGACCAATCAGATAATTACAACTTCCCCCATCGTACTAAAGGTGTGACAATTCATCGACTCCTGAAGTACACACATCTTGGCCTACAGGCCTTGATCGCTATCATCCCCTCTGTGCCTTTGGGAACTCCAAATGGTCCTTGTGGTAGAAAGAGGGAGTGGAAAATAGTAAAGCAAATGTCTTTTGTTGTCAAATATATTGGATTATTTTCAATCCTACACAACCAATCAGATTTGAGGGACAAGTTTACATTTTATGTCAAATTTAGGCTTACATGATTATGTGCTTCTAAATCAGTCACCCATCATCTCGGATTTAAGGATAACTTACAGGTAGGGTTAGGTTTAGTGGTAGGGATACGGTTAGGATCAAATTTTCAGACAAGAATGCTGTTCCAGGATCAGGACGTGTGTCACTCCACATCCAGTCGGGATTGTGACATCAGACATGCCCAAAATGTTTGAAGTCTTGTGTTTTCATTGCCGTATGTATTTTAAAGCACTCAAACATCAACATCAACCAAAATACCCCATAAGCCCAGCCGTACCACTGTGCTGGGAACTTTTTGCATTATAACTGACCATGACCTATGCTATACCTAGGAATTCTCACAAAAAAAATCTTGACAAATTTTGGGGAATAAACCAGCATGCAGCCGAGCGTTTTCCATACGCAACCGATCCAACCTTTCGACCCTGCGCCCAGAGTCAAACACTGCTGCGCTTGATTTGCATCTTTTGTTATCTTGTGCAGGGTAATTATGCACATTATGCATATTCTTGCCTGCTGCTCTGATAAGAAAACCATTTATGTAGAAAATAAATATAAATGTAAATGTGGGGGAACCTCCTAATGCAATAACTGATGCACTGCAAGAGTGGACTTGTTTAGTGCATATCTCTGCATTTCAATAAACTCTATTCAAAATACAACCATTCAGTAGTGTTATCACTCCAAAATGTTCACGAAAGTCTCAGCGTGACTTTTTTTTTGTGTGTGTATATATTAAAATATTTCTGCAAAATATATGCAATATTCCTCTTCATTTTGATGCAGTTATATTGCCTAAAAATAAGTACAAATAAACAACAATTAGAAAATATCATTCTTATAGCCTATGTCAAACAGTGTGGAAAACACTGAATCTACTTGGAAAAGAAAAACACCTTTTCAGACCAAAAATTTACATATATATATATATTAAATGTCATAAAAAATAAAAAAATAAAAAAAAAAGATAATGTTTTATCCATATCGCCCAACTCTAATATCTCTTAGTAGATGAAGCATCACTATAAAAGCAAAATAATGCATTCGCAAGAATTAAATGAATCCAGAGAGCTCAGATTGTTTGGTAAATGGACTGTGCAAATGATTTTACACACTGTCACGATTTAAATGATTTTCATCACAGAATATGCTGATCATTTGAAAAATTCATAGCCTAAAACTAAGAAAGCTTTGTTTGAGTTATTTTGCTATGAAGAGTGGAATGCATTGATGAAATGTCTTCGCTTAAATTCACAGATCAGTAGTGAAGGGCTTAGTTGGCCCACCAGACACCGGCCTGGATTAATGTAATGTAATATTTCAGTGATATTAGTTAAACTAGTAAGGTTGAAGAAGCAGAATATAATGTAAGAGAGGACTGACAGTGGAAGAGTAGAGGAGAGGCATCACTTTTTTTTTTCTTTTCTTTTTTTTTTTTTTACAAACCATGCAGAGAACTTTAAAGTAGAAGTTTACTACAACTGCCTGTAAAACTATAAGTGCAAAAGGGCATATTTACCTTTAAACGCAGTCCAGCGTAAGACATTTGAACCTGCAGGGTTTCGTGTGTGAAGTCTCTGAAGGCTCTCTAAGCTTTTCTCCAATCTTTTGACGTTTTGAGTCCATGGCTGGAACTGCTCTCTGTTCTCTGTGGCCATGCGCTTCTCGTTCTCCTTTACATGTCTGCCTGTTTTCTCTTTTAGAGATGTTGAGGGATCAGCTGAGCACAAAACTGCACAGACGCATTGTACCTGCCGAGAATTCCTGAATTGGGAACACAAATCTCCTGAAAAATAATGGCAATAGATCTGACATGGCATATTGCTTTATATTTATGCTTTATATTGTGGCCAAAAATGAAACATTTTAAGAAAAGATATATATATATAGTGTTTTTAATCCATATTTTTGCAAAAATTTATTTGATTGACAACCCAATGCAATGCAGCCAGAGACACATACTTTAAATGTACTGCTTTAAATAAGTTGCTACAATTTAACAACCCCTTTTGAAAGATAGCCACTCAAAGGTTTCTTTCTTACTGGAAGACTTTGTCCCACTCATTGGGGTTTTGGCCTGGCACCCTGTGAAGAAGCCTTGTTAAGAACATGATTTAAAGCTGCGCTGAACAGAAATTGACATGTGGACTCAAGAATGAGAGATGGATAGAGACAGAAGTGTTGAGGGGGAGGCGGATCAATTTATGAGCTTAATTTAGTCTGGAGCTCATAGATAAACTGTGAGTTGCAGAACATCCTATGAATCATAGTGAATATTTTTGTACATGTATAAACAAGCTGAACTTTTCAATATGCAATTTTTTTTTTTAACTTTACTAACAATTAGCGATGTCGTGTTGCAATGACTGGTAAAATGAATATGCATACATATGGTAAAAACATGGCTTTTGATTAAAACACTGTGGTTTTGACACTTTTAAGTCAGACTCACACAATACATTAGTGTGTTTACTACTTTTATTAGTTGTATTTAGTGTAATCTGTTCAAGTTTATTGCTGATCATAATGTTTTATTTCTAGATAAATACTGCAAAAGTATATAAATATGGAAATAGATTCATTATATTTAAAACATCCAAATCAAATCCAAATCATTCAAGTTATAGTGTGTGTGTGTGTGTGTGTGTGTGTGTGTGTTCAATCATGAAACTCTAGAGGGTGCAGATATGGTGCGTTCCAGGCAACCTGTAACCCGTGTTTTTCCAACCTTATACCCGTGAAAGTGCACTGGAACGGCAGTCAAACCAGTGACTTCCCACCCGTGAACTCGTACTAGATCGATGTACTCCCAGTTACGAGCTCTGACGTCACATAGCCCGCGAAACCATACAAAACAACAATGGCAGCCCCTACGGATGCAGTGTTTCTGCAGGCGGTACACGGTGAGAATACACTTTAGGACAATATAACGTTGCAGTAATATAACAATAATGATAATACTACACACACGATTATGTATTATAATGTTATGTGTCTGAAACAATAAGTATGTCGTGAAAGTGTATTGCCGCATGGAAATGTTAAGGTGACGTAAACCTGAACTTGACAGCATTGATCATGCTTATGAAAAAAAAAAATATATATATATATGTAACATACAATTTCTCAGCATAGCGAAATTGGCATACAATGTTTACATCTAGCTACCGCAATTCCTTGCGCTCAGGTAGTTTGGCGTGACTGGCCTGGAACGCTACAAAGTTGTGAGTCGTGGTTTGAAGTCGTGATTTACGTGCTCAAAAACCTGCCTGGAACGCAGCATAAATCACATCATTACTGCATGCCAGAAGCTGATTGGCCTCTGTTGATCCTCCAGCCAATGGGATTGCTTGCTCATTATTTAAATAGTGTGGTTTAGCGCTGTAAGCTAGTCACTCATCAGAGTTCAAATTTAGAGGAACTATCAGAGTTCATTTGAAATCCTCCACCTGCCAAGAAGCAGACCTAGACAGGTGGAGCTGGGGGAGGTGGAGGGTAAAAATACGGGATGTAAAAATGACGCCATTTATGAACCAGCAGCAGAAGCGTATCTTCCATTCCCACTGCAGCGTGTGTGTTGGTAGTCCATACTTGATCTGCAGCGTAGCATTTATAGTGTGATCATATCTGTATCTGTAACAATATCAAAATTATTCTTTTAAAATTAAATATTTAAAGTATTCTGATAAATCTGGAAGTGGGCGTGGCTTTAACCCGAAGTTCATGAAATTACACCAGAGGCCAGTTTTAAAATGCAATTCTTTTCCCTTTATAGTTTTCATTCAACCAATATGCCTTGTACCTCATCAAATAATAATCATAACATGTATTGAAATGTTTTCTAATTAAAGGTAGGGTAGGTAATCATTTTTCTAAAAAAAAACCATTCCAAATTTGTTTAAACTGTCTTTATATACCAATACATAATTAAAATGTAAGTACTCTGAAAAAGAAAATATAAAAATCGAGTGACTGTAGACCTTTTAATCTGCAATAAACACAGCTCATTATTTCCATTCACTCCACCCCCTCCCTTCTGAGCTCCTTCCAAAGCCACGCCCCCAAAACACATGAACGCGCGACGCCAAACGCTCAGGCTGGAACAAGACGCATTTATTACCTGAGACGAGTGGAGAGGAAGGAGCGCAGTACATACAGTGACATCATGTCAGAATCACATGTAATAAAATACCTAACTTTATCACTATGAATATAAACAAATAAGATTTATTTTAGTACTCACTATCAAGCTAGCATATCGATAATGGTAAAGTTTCATTCGGTAACGAGCTATATTTATAAGGCAAAACTAAAAACAGGTTGCATTGATACACGTTTTTCCATTACCATCAGTTACACTGTGATGAAGATGAATTTCGTGTAAGATTCATAACATATACGGTGTTTTGCATGTAAGAGTTTCCATGATGAAAACATTGTTGACTCTAATGAAGACTAACGTACACTCCGAGTCCGGAGACAAGTACCGCATCGTCGGTTCGAGGACAGGTCCGGGGTTGAGGGCGAAGCAGAGGAGGTCGTTCAAGAGTGCGGGCAGGGTCCGAGGAAGTAGTTTTTGCCTTGTTTGCCTTCGCTGACTGCATATGCAGGTGCTTTGAGCTGAATATTTCCGGGAACGGTGACATGTGATGAGTGCACGCCGGGCAGCGCGCGCAGTGGGGCTCGGGGCGGGCACGAGACATGAAGGCATCTGATTGGTTCTTTACATTCGCACCGAATGGCAGTGATTGGTCAGAGTTTTTACTGTCCTGCAGCTGCTACAGAGGTCTGATTTTTTTCATTCCTTTTTCTAAACACATAATGTATTGACTACTATCAGGATGGAAGGACCATTTCACCCAGTATAAAAAAAAAGTGTTTCTGAACAGGATTACCTACCCTACCTTTAAAGCACAAATACTAAATCAGAGCTTTGTCAAGAAAGTCTCTCAGAAATCAGAGCTTAGACAAGAGTAACATCATCTAAACTACTACATCATACACATTTTCTAGTACTTGATATGTTTATTTAAAGGTTTTAAATGAATGATATGTTACTCTGTCTCACTCTCGCCCTGAGACTGCAAGCATTATGAAGCCTATTCTTTATCATTTTTGTTCAGATTTGCATCACTTTTCAGCCATGCCTAAAAGTTGTTTTCTTCAGTTGTTCAACCACTGAATATTTTATTTCATCATCTATGTTCTCTAATCAGCTATTTTATATACAGTCCTCTTATTTGAGTTTGTGGATGATTGTTTTGACATAACAAATACAATTTTAGATTGAGGGTACGTTTACACAACAACGATATGCTTAAAACTGAGAAGTTTTTCCTTTGAGTTTTCTGCGCACAGACGACACCGTTGTCCAAACGACCCTCATTCACACGGATCCGCTAAAACGACTAGGAACGCTGTATTCTGCTGCCAGGCCATTAGATGGCGATGAAACACTATAGACTGAACACGTTACACGCATGTGTAGTTACACGCATGAGATTTGCGTTTTTGTTGTTTACACGGACACCGTTTTCAAAAACTTGCACTTTGAAACCCGTTTTCGAAAGTTTGCGTTTTCAGGCATAAAAAAAAAAGCATAAAAAGTGTTACGTTTTATTGGGGAAACGGTGTCGTGTAAACAGCCCCTCATTTTTAGATTTTTCCCTTTCATTTAACATTTAGTATTCATGCTTTAATTAGAAAACATTTCAATACATGTAATGATTATTATTTGATGAGGTACAAGGCATATTTGTTGAATGAAAACTATAAAGAGAAAATAATTGCATTTTAAAACTGGCCTCTGGTGTAATTTCTTGAACTTCGGGTTAAAGCCACGCCCACTTCCAGATTAATCGGAATAGTTTTAATATTTAATATTACAAGAATAATTTTGATATTGTTACAGATACAGATATTATCTCCCCTGCACACCCCCTAATATATCCCAGAAGTGAATCTACACAGAGGACCTGAGTTACACTCCAAGGATGAACTGCACTGCCACTATAATTTATTTATTTTTTAAAGAAAAGCTTTGAAGAAGAGAGCAGCTCGTCTGTGTCTCAGAGCTGCATGAGTTTCTATTCTCAGCAGGTTTCTCAGATGATGCCTCTGATGGCAAAGCTGCATCATCACTGTCAGATTTCCCAGAATTCCTCCTGCTTTGAGACCGTCAGCTCTGCGTGATACAGGAGCGAACAATGAATATCACACATATATGAGTCAACAGCTTTAAAAAGACACACACACACACACACACACACACACACACACACACACACACACACACACACACACACACACACACACACACACACACACACACACACACACACACACACACACTACAGTCAATAATCCCAATGCTTTCTGAAGTTGTACACTTCTGAAACATCCCACATTAATGTTCATCCCCGCTGGAGCAGCTAAAAATGTAAATACTCCCATTTTAAAAGTATATTTTATTTTGTACAAACAATAGTGCATATGAAATATGTAAAATGCACATATTTACATAATGACTTTGAGTAACTCCATAAATAATTCACATCTGTACTTTGCAAGCAGAGTGTTTTTTGTTTGTTTTTTGTTCGTTTTTTTTTCACAGCAGGGAATTTCATTCGATATGAACTTAAAAGTCAACATGAAACCAAAACTGACCCTAATTATGTAATATGCATTGCTGGTCTTATAGTACATTCGTAAGAAAGTGTTCAAATCTTTCATCAAACCATAGTAATATTTTCTGCCTCTGAAGTGACATTTCAGTCAGTGTCACCTAGGCTGCGAAGGCTACTGGTTAACCTTTCAGCTTCAGACACACAAGTTCTTGAGCCTTCAATTTTATTGTCATGAACATGTTGCAAAACAAAAACAATGCTGTGTCAGATTTTGAATGTGTCTTTTAGGTGATTTCTTTGGCACATTATTGGCCTACAGCTTCATCAGTTTTTGGTAACACTTTATAATAATGGTCCGTCATTAATATGCATGGAGTAATGCAGGAATAATGAGTAGTTCTACATTAACCCTTCAGCTACTACTATTAAGTAATATAGAAACAAGCTTAACTAATCAGTAAGTGATCTCAAATTTAGGAGATAGTTCCGTATTAGGTAATCAATAATCACTTCCTGCATAGTTACCTATTAATGACGGACCATTATTATAAAATGTTACCCAGTTTTTTCCTCCCAACTCAAAGCATTTAAAGATAAGAAAGGTCACTGGGTCTGGTAACACTTTTTTTTTAGGTGACACTTACACATCTTACATGTACATGTACTATAGTAAGAACAGTATATTATGTATAATTACAGGCACCTAACCCTAAACCAAACCCTGACCCTATAGTAAGCATGTTGTATATTCATTTTACTCAGTAAGTATTTGTGTTGTTAAAAAGTAATAACGTCACCTTGAAATAAAGTGCTATCTATCTATTGTGGCAATATAGTGGTTATCATGCAAAACAACCATATTTTACCTCAAACAATTACTGTATATATATATATATATATATATATATATATATATATATATGAAGACTTCAGATGCAAAAGCCTCTAAGTGCCATCTGAAATGTTCTTCTAAAATTAGCATTTTTATCAAGCTTGTATATTTAGGTTCAGTAATTTCACTTTAATGACAATTAATAGGTCATTTTCATTGCCATTAAAGTGAAATTACTGAACATAAACATACAAGCTTGATAAAAATGATCATTTTAGAAGAAAATTTCAGATGGCACTTAGAGGCTTTTGCATCTGAACTCTTCATACATATATATATATATATATATATATATATATATATATATATATATATATATATATATATATATATATATGCTGTCAAATTGATTAATCGATTAATTAAAGGCAAATTAATCACACATCAAATTTGGCTGAGAAATTGTAAAAAAAAAAGATAATTTCAATAGAGTCATTATTGTGTTAAATGAGAAAAACATCAAATAGACATTATATTTATATTTGTATTTATGCATTTGGCAGACGCTTTTATCCAAAGCGACTTACATTGTATTTCAAGGTACACATTTCCCTGGTCATGCCAGTCACAGTGCTGACTGCATACACAGCACTAAAACAAAAACTAGCCCTAATCTAAATCCAAACCTTAAACTTAGTATTGGTATAGCGTTAGTGGAACATACGGTTTGCCACGATTGGATCCATCCATGATTTATTCGAATGCTGAACTGAATCCATGAAGTATGTTCTTGGATTGTATGCCCCTTCAGGGAGAACATTCAGCCTTTGCGGTCGGATTTTGGAGGAGAGATGTAGGTTTTTGCAGTCTAGCTAGTAAGCCAACAGTAAAAAGATTTCATTTTGCAGTCTAGCTAGTAAGCCAACAGTTTTCGTTTATTTATTTTTGGCTTATAATTTTGAGTGACAGATGTCATATTTTATTTAGCCTATTTTTTCTCTGTGACATTTTTCACCGTGTTGACAGTATTATGATAAGACAAAAATAACAAATAAAATTCTGGCGTTTTAAAGTGCCCCTATTATGCTATTTTAAAGGTTCCTGATTTTGTTCTGGAGGTCTCCTACAACAGGTTTACATGCATCAAAGGCCAAAAAAATTTTTCTCATAACATCTCGAATCTCAAACGACTCGTCAGATGAATCAATCTCTCTAAATCCCTCCATTCTGCCTACTCTGGTCTGATTGGTCAGATGGCCAGTCTGTTGTGATTGTTCAACCGCTCACAATGCACATCGGAAACAAAACGTCCATTACCATAAACTGCAGCTCCGGAGGCTTCTGTTATTGAGCCCAAACCTCCATCTAAAGGATGACTTGAGCAGTCACTACTCAGTTTGAGGTACATTATATGAGATGTTGCAACTGTAATTCCTCACCATCAGCATTAACAAGTGTACGTCCATAAACAAACCCATGTGTATATTTCTAATATATTGTGGTGCACATGCGGGAACTGTATCAATAACGGTGCGTACATTAGCCGAGCACTAACGTGAATGACTGATCTTGCTCCATCCTTTATCTTTACTCAAAGTAGTAAGAACGACAGACAATCTGCATTAATAGACACGGTTTTAGCCAATAGTGTCCCACAGCTGCTTAGCAGAAGTATTTCAGTAAGACAGTAATAACGTGAGTTAGCCGGTTAGCCGGAAGCTTACACAATATAAAACACAAAACTATGTATTTTGAACACCCGGTAGAAAATATATACATCAGTAATTATTCAGACTTACAGGTTGTAATTCTGAGGAGCAAGTTAGTCCAAATAAACTGAGTTCAGATCCATCTTTCAAGAGCAAGCGATCGTCAGGAAAATGATGTGTTTGAAGGCGGGACAAGTTGTTTGAGGGCGGACAACATACAACATAGGCGGGCATTATGCAAATGTCTTTTCTAGTCTAGTCATCCAGTGGGATTCTAATTACAAATGACTCATTTAGGCGGTTCAGAGTCGATTCTTTCTTTTGGGAGACAATAACATTACGTTTCGTGCACTTTCGACTTTACAACTTTGCAGAAAGTTTACATTCACAGACAGCTATAGTACACACTGCATGAAAGGGAATATTCGGAAAACCATAATAAGGGCACTTTAAGCGGGAGTGGGTGCAGAATAAAACCTAGCAGGAGCGGACGGAAGTGGGATAAAAAAAATAAATAAATAAAAATCTACTCTCAATCTCCAATTTGATTCCAAAATATAACATTAAAATGGGTTGTGTGCCTCAGTGATAATGTATTTTTGTAGGCCGAGCCATAAGTCAATCATCATACTGGTTCCATCGACAAAGCCCAAATAGGATTTTTCCATTGGCTTTTGTATTGTTGAAGAAAATAAGCTCTGTGACCAGCAAAGGTTTATGATTTTTGCATGGATTGTTCATCATGATAATCTTCACAAATGAACACAACTTTGACCAATTTTGAAGCCTAAATACAACCGTCACAAGTAAAAAAGCTAAACGCAGGTTATACATGCACTACACTACAGTCACATGACTTCAATGCCACCACCATTAAGCTTTAGACAAATCTTTCAGTCTTTATTTAAAACCTTTTCCCTGGAAGTTGGAGTTATAATAGTTTGTATAAGAGTGAGGTTACAAACACAACGAGGCTGTGAAAGTGACTAGTGAGTAGATGAGTTTATTTGTTCGGATGATGACGTTTAATGTCCTCAACAACCTCTATAGTCACATTAAACACTTGGTAGCAGCCGCCTTTTACAAGACAAGTAAAAGTTTTAAAAAAAGGGTGGGATTAATGATGTATTTCATGTTGTAGAATAAAACATGAACATATTTTGAGCTTGTATTAATCACAGACCTTATTTCAGACATTTAACCAAAAACTCATTCAACAAAGCTATTGAGTCTATGACGGAAGTGATAAAATGCTAACTCATTTCCCAGTTTTGGCCTACAAAAATACTTCAACCCTGCAACACTCTATAACGTTTCATGTTGACTTTAAAATTCATGTGCAATTCTGGCACTTCCAGCATTCATAAAACTTCAGCTACTAGAGTCTGGCCTGCATCACATAGCAGCCACAAACTCAAAACTGTATTTTGCATTTATTTTCGGCTCACGCCGTCCGACCTTGAAGCCACCACCAGCCGAACTCTTTCAGATCGACTCCAAAGATGGTGAACATCAGGGTTGCCATCTTGCTTACCATCAATAGCCCATCTGGAGGCAAAGTTTTGCTTTGGATCAAAGTAACCAAGAGTGAGGACACTTCTTCGGACGCATCTTCAAGCTTGACGTCAATGACCTCAGTCCAGCAATTCCCATGAACCTGTTGATACCAGCGATCTGGGGATTCTGACCTGGACTGGCCCTCAGTTTACCACAGACATCTTTAAAGGTCTATGGTGAAAGCTCAAAGGCAGTCCCTGCACAGCGCCACCTGGCCGTGGAGGTAGTCTCTGCAAGGGCAAACCCTCTGGTGTTTGGCACTGACTCCAGCGCAACTGAACAGCAGCGGCTCCTTCTGCTGGAAACACTCTCTCCTGTCCACCTGTACAGCTGGAAACACATGGTTCTTCTCCGCTTCCAAAGACTCACACTGAGCATTAAGCCTGAAACGCACATATTCACACACAACACATCCATTACAAACAACCTCATACAAGTACACGGGGAGATATTCAAAACAGCACGGTGAATAGAGAACAATGACTGCTCATTTCTACAGCGGTCTTGGTTACGTAAATACTTTTCTCATTCATTTTCTTCATAGGGATTTAAGATCTGTCAGCTTTAAACCAAACCATCCGGCTGTGAGATGAATAACACATTACACATTTTGACTGGAGCAAAATATTACATGAAACTGCTTATCCCATGAAGCTCTGTAAATAAATAAATAAAAAAGCTACAGTGACATAAAACTACTGATTCCATTGATTATAAGTATAGAAAATATACATTTCATGTTTTTATTCAAGACTTATGTATATCTTATCTGCTAATAAGGCTAGTTGGTAACACTTTTATTTTACAGTGTCCTTGTTACATATGTTACATGTACTTACCATAGTAATAACAGTATATTATGCATAATTACATGCAACCAGAGGTGTAAAGTCCAGGTTCAGAAAGTAAAAGTCCTCCTCAGTATTTTGTTCCAATCACTTGGATTTGCTAATTAGCACAGTTTTTCAGCCAGGAGATATGAATAATTAGTGAATCATGGGTGGAATAAACATATGGTAGGACTTTTACTTTCTGACCCCTGGACTTTACACCTCTGCATGCAACTAACCTTTAACCAAATCCTAATCCTACCCTATCCCTATAGTAAGTGCATTTAGTCAATTAATATCACTCTTAGTCATTAATATAACATACTTAAATGTATAATTACACTGTTACAATGCCACCTTAAAATAAAGTGTAACAGCCTATTTTTATTTGGAGAACATGATTGGGACATTTGCTTCGAGATTGCTCTACTTTAGCATGTTTCAATGGAAAATTACCGGTTACATTTTTATTATTGTAAAATTATTATTAAATTATGTACATATTATACAATTTGGATTTCACATTAATTTCTTATTCAAACTAAATCCTGTCATCCAGCCATCTCCTCCCTTTCTCTTTCATCATCATCCTTTTCTCCAAAAATGTGTTTTAGGTGGACAGATCCATAAAGTACAAAGAACATAAAAAAATGTTGGATGTTGGAAAATAACAAAGTCTTTTCTGTAAACCAAACGCTTTTTAATCTTCACTATTGCTTCAATGCAAATGAACAAGCGCGCCGTTATTTGCTATAAGCCAGATATGCACAGATTCTGCGCAATGCGCTGTATTTAATATATCATGATGACTCACGAGTTGAGTAATTGCGCTAAATAGGGCAGATTTGGCTTACATGAACTTCCCCAGTAATGCGAGTAAACATAATAAGTATCCTGCCAAATTGGCCAGTGATTTGACAGCGTTATCCGCCACAGTTGATTTTTACCTGCATTTGGCAGGTTGGCGGGTGTTCATTTCAAACCCTGATTATACTCTTTAAAGGTGTATATGAATACATAAGCATTACAAAGCGAATATATATACAGTAGATCAAATTAATATCATAACTTCATATGAACAAATACATTTAAAAATAATAAAAAATACATGCAAACAATCCAGAAACAGTGTGTGTCTCTCACCCATTGAAGGCCTCCATATTGTTGATGAAAGGAAAGAAAGCTGGCTCGCAGATTAGACCGGCGTCCTGGCAGGTTTTCACACAGGACGAGGCCTCTGGAGACAGGACGAGCCGGAGGGCGCTGAGGGGGGGCCAGCAGGCCGGAGCAGAGATGTTGGGTGCCCAGATCAAAGCTGTGGAGTTGGGCAGCTGGAGGAAAGGACTGGGTGGATTCCCAGGCCACGTTCTGGATTCATTGACTTTAGGGAATGGAACGCCACGGTGACAAAAATCCTACACACACAAAAAAAAAAAGAACAAAAAAAAAGAAAAGAAAAAAAGAATTTGACTGGAAAGATCTTTGGAAGACAGCCTTATGATGCATTATCAAAAAAATAACAAAAAATAAAAATAAATAACAAAAATAGCAGTTTTTCCTGAACCGACACAGAATTCAAATGATGTGCACTGCTGCTATTTTTGTACAATTTTGTGATTCATCCAATCAATCCAATCAGGATTTACAGACAACTATGTTTTATAAAATAAATAAATAAAAACTATACTAATAAATAAATAAAAACTGTTTAACTTTTGAGTTATTTTATATTTTTATTTTATTTGATGAAAATGACCATATTACAAGGCAAAGGCTTTAATAGTCACCAGACATAAGGTCTGCTGCAAGCAAGAGCAATAGCAATAGCAATAACGATAACGATATCTAGAACTATACAATTTTGTTTAATAATGGTTCTAATTCTATGAGAACAGGGAAATCCACACCACAACTATGACGATATCATACGATATTGAATTATATTGTCTGAATCACTTTCAGAACAACATACAAACATTGACAGCCAATCAAAGGGGCCATTTACATGTAAACTACAAAAAAGTAAACTACGTTATGCACATATGTATTACGTGTTCAGTCTAAAGGCGCATAGTGTTTCTTTACAAAGTGACATTGCCATCTACTGGCCTGACGTGAATAATACAGTGTTTTTATTCGTTTTCACGGATCCGCGTGAACGGGGATTGTTTTGACAACGTTGTAGTCTGTTTTAAACACAAAGGAAAAAACGTTCTGTTTATATTGTTGTCGTGTACACAGAATTGTTCCGATTTTAACGAGTTTGAGCATTTAAAGTGACAAACAACAGAAATTAAGCGTAGCGTCAGTTCTGTCAGGTCACGTTAGTCAAGCTCGCTTCAGCTGATCTGATCCACGTCTACCTATAGGAATACGACGCCTATCACTGTATACATATATAAGCTCCTTCAGTATTATCAGCAGCTGTCGCGTTTCTCAGGAGTGAATTACCCTCCTCCATCCCCAGCTCCTCTCGTCAGTCAGTATGGCGATCTGATTCCCCTTGAATCAGAATAAATTCTCGATTCATGTTGTACTTTAAAATCTTGAATTATTGATATCTGCAATACATTCAGGTTCTGTTCTGTTTAGCCTAAGGGGGATTATTGCTGCTCTCCCTGCTCTTATCTATGCTAGGCTGCATCACAGGGAGATCTTGCCCAGAACAGAACCATACCACCAATCCAAACTGTATGCAATTGCCAATCGTATTTGACGATAGTGGTCCTGACAGAACTGCAGCACGAGCTTATAATAATACAAAAAATTACTATCTGTTGATGTGGACGATAATATAGTTATTGTATCATTATCTTTACAGTTATTGTTTTGGTGTGAATGGGTCAATAGTCTGTTTAGTCAAATACAATAAAAAAAATTAAAATAAAACTTTTATAGTGTCATAATGCCGATACAAATAATACTACAATGCAAAATATGATTGCTTTTTAACTACTATTCTAACTTTTTTCACTTTAAATACCTATTTGTAATGATATGCTTAAAATATGAATACTCCCAAGGGTCAAAGGAGTAATTTTACTTTGTGTATGTTATTTCCAGGTTTGAGCTAAAAAAAGAAAGAAGTGGCGCTGAGAACTGAAGGAGCTGAACAAAGCGTTCAGAGCATCCAGGTTCTCAAAAGTGTGTTTCAGTGTATGTGCTCACATCAAATCCCAAAGGCAAACCGACTAGCAAGCTCAGCATATATGTAGTTCACATCATAGGCAAAAATATGCTTACGCTTATTCTCTTACATTTTTGTCTACGTGTGCATGTGTAAGCGTAACACAGATCATAGACTTGCTCCGCTCACGATTCGTACACTTTCTGTCCTAAACAGTATGCAGCATAAATAGCAGTGTGTCCCAAATCATAACATGAAAGGTTACAGGACTTTCAAAGTTTCAAAATGGCTCTAGTTGTGCCATTTTTTCATGATGTCATGTTGGATCCAGAGTGATTAGTCACGTGGTATTTTTGGCTTGTGTGATTGGCTAATAGACCAGAACTGAGAATCTATAAGCAAGGGTGACTCAAATTGTGTGTTTTTATTCAAAGTGCATATTTCCAGGGTTTTTTTTTATCAAATGGCAAACAAAATCAATGGGAATACTAATGGATCATTTTCTCCAGTTGTAATATAAATATATATCTGTTTTCTTTAATAGTACTAAACTTGAAATGCATCCGTACCTGATGTTGAATGTAAGCGTTCACTCTCTCCAGCATGCCTTCACAAGTGTACTCGTATGGTATAAAGGGTTCCACCTGTGCAAACAGACGAATGCCAAAAGTCACGAACAGAAACATATATACAACTTATGCAGCAAACACATGCTGTTCACTTAACTAATACCTGTCCATGTCATTATTGTGAAGCCTGATTAAACTATGCGTCTTGATTCATATTTAAAGGTACTTTCAATGTTATATTCTTAAATAAATCATAAGTGAACATTCTTTGTGGTTAACCAATGGCAGATGGGCAAGTGTTTAAGGATTGAACCAAGCCTTATGAGAGCTTTGTGTGAAGAACTGACTGGGAAAATCCTCTCCAATGCAGCTCACAAATATTCTTCTCCATCACTTTTGCTTATGACACACATGAATACCAATGACGTCAAATCCAGGGTGTCAACGTTTCTGTTTAGCATCTGATCGAGGTTTCAAGAGCTTTGACCAGGGGCAATATATTCATGTCAATACTGGTTTAAGCCCTATTCTGACGGGACTAGTTTTCATGGAGGACGTTAGAGAAAATCCTTTGAATGTTTTTTATTTGTATTTAAAATCACAAAGACTTGACTAAGAAACAAGAAACTCACCAACAGGTTACAAGGAACAAAGCTAGACACGGCACAATGGAAACATGAAACAAACAGAACAGATGAAATGTGACGCATGAAACAAGAGACCCAATCAGAACAGGACACATTAGACAAGAGAAGAACATAACATGATCACATGAGGGCAAGGGAATCACATGACAAAACCAGAAACTGGGGCTGTGTCGGAAATTGCCCCCTAACCCCTTAAAAAGGTCCATATTTGAGGCATCGGCCATTTATAGTGGCGTTTAACCATAGTGGACATTATCGAGTGCAATATCATTCAATCCCAGAATGCACCACAATAACGAGTGTACAACAAATGCACTCTCAACGGCTAAAGATTACCCACAATGCATTGTGAGGTTTGTACTGAATGAATTCCCACATCTGACCAGAAGATGGCGCCCGCAACTGAATCATCCATTCATCCATTTTCCAAACCGCTGGTCCAATGTGGGTACAGCGCAATATCATACAGGTATAAATTCCTTTTTAATTGAGTATTAAATTTATTAAAATATATTTAGTTTCCATGACAGAGTTCAAGATAAATATTTCCATTACTACTAGAGCTGCCAGTTTTCTAAGTTTCAATTGATTATTAAACAGCAAGCTCAAACTATGCAAAAGCGGAAGACCTTCTGGCGAACTCAGTGTCCAAATTCACTCACTCGTTTTCATTCACTCCTTCAGCTGGACTATATTAGTTGAGTAATGTAGGGAATAGTGAATGAGGGTATAGGGGGCGATTTTGAACACAGCTGCAGAATCTGAGCATGAATTAAAAAATTTAAGACATGAACAAAACCCAAAATTAACATTACAGCCTTGAAGTGATATGAGCATGAGTAAATAAAAACAAATGTAGTTTGTAGGTGTATTCACTGACAACTTTAACCAGCCATTCATTTAGAAAATCTCAATATTCCCACTTTTATAAGGTTTCACCAATGCCCGTAGTTCTAACTTTCTTTATATTATAATTTCTTTCTAATAAAAAGTACTTGTGTCTCCATAAGACTAGCTAGACTGGCTAAACCAGCACCAAACCAGCATTAACCAGCACAAGTCTTCTCAGCAGGGATGTGCAATCATTCCTGGAAACGGCAATATCACCACAGTGTTGAAACAAATTTAAAATAATTGATATTTTTTTAGAACAAAGATTGCATGTCGTATCATTCAACGGGTGATGGTGAAACTCAAAGCAAGTTTGGAAAGACTGATCTTGTGTACATCTACACAACTACAAACTGTTGTTCTCTGTGCTCAAAAACATGCTAATTCTTTTGTTTGCTTTCCCTATTTTTGCACTGTGGATGAAAAGAAAAACTGTGATTTCAAACTTTTGACAGACACTCCGTGTGTTTCCATAACAACAGCAAGTTTGTTCTTTGAGAAAGCAACTGAGTCAGAACTAAAGACTAAGATGACTAACAAACACTACATTGCACTCCTCTGTTTAATTGGCGCCATGGAAGATTTATATAAAAAAAAAAAGATGACAGGATCTCCAAATATTCCTCTTCCAACTACTAGGCATGTCTTGATGGGAGTATGTAAATTGTATTGTATAATATAAATTGCAAAATATATTTCTTCATAAAGCCATGCAACAACCACTTTTACACTGCATATAAGAGAGATGTAACAGAAAACTACAGGTACCTTGTCTTTGAGTATGTCTACAACAGCTGTCTCAAATTCCTGAGAGTTGTTGAAGTCTACTGTTCTGACATGGGGTTTGCCGATGTACTGTTCAGTGTACGGATGCTGAGATGACACCTGATGGGGAGATACAAAAAAAAAAAAATAGTGTTAACTATCATGATATCACGTTGCAAGAGATGAGTTGAGGCAGGAACTAAATGCAGTCGTCAACTTTATTAAACATTCAATCAAATTAACGAACACTTAGGAGATCAAGATAATGCAAAGAAGAAAAACAACACTAAACAAAGACATTTTCTCTACACTGTGGAAGTGTAGATGATCTGAAAACACAGACAAACAAGTAAGCTGGAGTTGAGCGATCTCCATTGAGAAATTCTGCTTAAATGAAAGTGTCAGTCTGTCAGTCTGTGTTCTGTTTGCTTGGACTAAATCTGCGATCAAAACTTCTCAGTTTTAAACTGCAATAAATCCAAACATGGATTTAGACTATTGTTTGCGATTGTGGTTGCTGAATAAATGCACCCTCAGTGTGGCAATACACAGTCGTTTTTGCTGATGTTTTAATAGAAAAACATTAAGGAATTCCACAGTTTTAATTTTTGAGAGAAGTTTCTTGTTTTAACAGTTTTCATAATGTGTAGAGTGTGTTAATGTAAGCTATATGATAATAGCGATAACGAATCAGGAAGCTAGATGAGGTAAAATAAACCACGCGTACGAGTTAACATTGTGGAATAATTCGGATGAAATATAAAAATATAAATACAAATGACAACAATCATTGTGATTTTAATTTTGAGCAAAATAATTGTGATTATCAATTAACCAGCATGACGAAAATGTGACTAGCTTTCATTGACTAAATTAAAACTATGCCCAGGCATATAGTTGACTAAAACTTGACTAAACAAAAACACATGACAAGGTTGACTAAAGGTTGGCAAATATGATGCATAGGATGATTTTTTATTTAAGGAAGTAGAATTACAATAAAATACAATTCAGAAACTCATACTGTATGTATACATACTAATATAATGTATACATTACATGAATTTACTGAAGTAGTATTATACATTTTGCACTGTCCTAGTAAAAAAAGAAAAAGAAAAAAGAAAAAAGAAAGAAAGAGAGGACTAATCCACAGAATATGGTTCCTGGCATATAAAGCGTGCAGACTGCACTTACCTCTCTGGAAGTGGGCTTGCCTCTGAAGAACTCATGGTTGAGGGAGCTGCGAGGGGGGTCGAACTTTGGCTGCAGAAATATGCATCCATTGGCTATGGCCTCTAAAGGGGCGGGGCCTTCGTACGGAAAGCCAAATCCCAGGAAGAGCTAAGAGAAAATGTAATGGTATTAATTGGTTTAAACTCTAAGCAAGGGTTGTCAACAGATTAAAAGTTATTATTTTTTTTTTATTTTTTTTTTACATATGATCATTAATCAGTAATAATGTGTATGAATATTTGATGGAGGAAGTCCCTTAAGTAATTGATCAAATGGTAGAAAAATCTCTTAGAATGGAATTTACATTCAGGTCAAGATGAAATTCATACTTTAAATTGAAAGTTCTACAATAATATTTAAACTACATTATTACCAGTCTTGCTGGTAATGCATTACAAGTAATGTGTATTATGCAAATAGATTACTTTTTTGATATAACGAGTAAAGTAATGCATTACTTTATAAATGTACACATTAATATTTAAGTTTTTTTTTTTTTAAGTAATAAACTAAAAAGTAACATACAATTATTAAAAAAATTAATAAAAATAAAATAAACTACTGAATTAAAATCTCTTCTCCATAACAAAGTCATGCATGCATGGGAACAGACCAAAAAAACTAAAAAACATTCATCAACTTTCAATAAAAAGAGTTATACAATAGGTAAAATAACCCATAATGTTAAGAGATTGTTTGTATGGCATACATAGATCTAGGGGCCAGGAAATATTCTAAGTGAATGTGTATGTTATATATTCTATGATGTTGAGTGCATTACTGCATTAAACACTTGCAAAATGTAACTTCTCAGTGAGACAAAATAATACAAATGTAATGTAACAGTAACACTAATGTAATGTACTGTAAAAAGTAACTGCAAGTTACTATGTACGGCAATTAGTTACTTTTTACGGAGTAACAAAATATTGTTACAAATTATTTTTAAAAGTAACTTTCCGCAACACTTCTTATCAAAGATTTAAACGTTCATCATGCTAACAGTACCTTAGCCTTTCTCAGAAGCTGCTGTAACTCCTGTTGGGGCAGTAAGCCGTGGTTCCTGACGAATGCTGGCACCTCTGGGGGACGCTGTGCCTCATAGTACACTGTCCCATGGATGTCCATGTAACGGTGTAAGATGGTCAGCAACTTCTCTTTACCCTTCATCGGCACAGAAAGTGGGGAGAATGGATGAGAATAAGCTGTACACTGTACATTTCAATTTGGTAATTTTACTTGAAAAAAAATCTTGCCTCAGGAACATCTAGTAAAGAGTATCAGTGTATTCAAGTTTTTATAACTTGGCTTCTGAGTTTTACTGACTTAATATTAACAGAGTAGCAGAGTGCATTGCGGCATGAATAAATTAAGCAATTGCTTTGTTTTTACTGTTTTGTTTTTTGCTTTATTTAACAATTGTATTTGCTTTCTTGTGTCAGTATTAGCACAATAAAGAACAAATACAATTGTTTTGTAATGGTCAGAGTCTTATACATTTAAAAATTAATGTAATGGTATAAATTTTACCATTTTTACATTATACATTGTAATATTATACATTGTACTTAAATTGTATAATGTTTTGTCTTATACATTGTTGTGTATGTACAATGACAATTGTACAATTGTGACAATGTACATGTACAATGTATAAGTATCAACTTATACATTGATCTTATACATTGGTGTGTTTTGTCTGTTGAATGTTGATGTCTGTGTGTCACTAAAACAATGCTGATTGTAATATATTGGCACAACTAGAGGGGGATCAACCCCCTTAAATGTTTACTGTTTCACAATAGTGTTAGCAATAAAAGTGTAATAGACCATAACTCAACATCAAATGTAGATTAGTTAGTGATTAAGAGAGAAATTTGGAATATTTTAAAAGCAACACAGGTATTACTTCACTTCCTGTGAAACCACAAATAACTGTGATTCAATTGAAGTTCCAAGTGCCCAACCAAAGGGAACACTGATCAGCATAATGACATTTTAAGAAATCAACATCAATTTATAAAGTCAAATACTGTGATGTTTTCTCAAATGTTCAGTTGTATTGACAATTCAACATTGACTTAGAACATAAGCGAAGGCAACTAAGGAGAAAGATAACTGCAGAAGTGGAGGAAATGAGTGAAAAATCAATCAAGAGTTGCCCCGCCTCATTTGCTCGACAAAATTATACTGAATCCAATCAAGTAATTACTAGATTTTTACAATTATGTTCAACAAATTGTTAGACATTAAGTAAACTAAAAAGGGTTGGTTAGAACAACTGTTTTACAGTGATAGAGAGACTAGTGTGTCAAGTCCTCCTGGAAAGTCCCTACTAATGAGTTCTTTGATTAAAATGTGATAAATACAGTGATTTTAGAATATTATTAATACATCTGGCAATTTTCTGAAAAACACTGAAAGATTTTGGGCCTAATGCAACATAATGAGGTTCATATTATGTGCACTGCATTTAATTGTTGCTTTATCTGTATTTTGTCATAGTTCAGTCGCGTAAATCTGTCACGTTTTCTCTAATTGAGTAGTGTTTTCTGGCATGCTGTATAACTGTTCTTCATCAACAGTACACACAATACATACAAATTGTGCATTTAAAAAGTGATTGTTTTCGCAACTACTGACCTGAGATCAGAACCATGGACAGCACACACAAACCGAAGCATGGTTACATAGGGGAGCAGTGAAACTGACTTACAATTAAAACTTCACAGCAGAACTACAAAATTTTATCAAAACTGTAATGCATTTGCATTTGCCTTTGACAAAAACAAAAAGCCTGGTCTGATGTAGCCAGCATATCCCAACAGCATTGATTCACTCTCCTTTTGTTGTCCAATAAAGCCCTCATCGGGACACACCACTTAATTTCCCTGTGTTTGTATATGCACTTTTTTTTTTTTAGTTTGTATTTGTGCATATGTGACCTCAATCAACAAAAACTAAATTGAATGTAATGCTATGTACACACTCAGAATGATTGAAGAAAAATATTAAAATAAATAATGCCCAAACACATCAGCATGCATTCATTATGCTGGCAAGATATATTAAAACATATTACAACTTAAAGATCACATCTTTAATTATGTATGACTAAAGTCAATTTCACCATCATCTCCACTGAGAGATTATTTCATTTCATACATTAATACTGATTTGAGGCTGTCAGAGTTTGACAGAGAAACATATAATTAAAATGAGCCGTAGGCTACAATTTATAGGCATATTAAAATCATGTTATACCCAAGAGTACTGATTGGATATCTCTTTTCTTGAGAATATTACTGTTTAGTTTATACTGCCTAACTCAGTTTCTTATGTACAGGTATATGCAATCTAAAGGTCAGATTACATTATGTTTTATTCAATATTAGATATTAAAGCAGCATAGAGTTAATGGACTCTTGATGTTTTATGCTGTCTGCATGAGTGCTATGGTTTGACAAATTAAAAAAGAAAATAAACATATTAGAAATGGTGATCAAGGTGGCTTTTTTCCCCCCAATCTGGCCCTTGACCGTACATTTGATATTTCTATTTTTGATGTTGCTATTTTCACATCAGAACAAAGAGAAGGACCATGTTCTCTGGACAATAATAAAAGTTCTCTTAGATGTGCAGTTAAAGAGGTCTATAAATTATTTACTTATTTAAATCATTACTCCATTAATAATTCATACATCTCCTCAGGCAAGTGTTACACCTAATTTCTTATATCAAACCATTAAGAGTTGGTGAGGCAAGCGCACTCTCTTGAGAATAAAAACACATTTGGCCCTTTTCCTTGCGCAGCAAAAGAACCTTGACTCTCATGCATGCATTAACAGCACAGTTCTTAAAAAAGTGACTAGAAAAGTTCAAAGTTTACCTTCCGGACATTTATGACCGAATGATTCTTGTGTGAACCAAATTGCTTTTCCTCTAAGCAGTAATGAATGTGCGATTGAAGAATAAGAGTAACAAATGATGTGCTATTTCAAACAACAGACGTAGGACAAAAATCAATGTAGTGCCTCGTTAAGGTTCACATTAAAGATTTCTGTCAGTCTCTGGAAAATCATTGGTAGGTTAATGACATCTCCGTATCGATCTCTGTATGAAAACGTTAGTTAAACAGCACTGAGGATAACACATTGTTATATAATTCTGTATCAAGCAATCAGTAAATTTAAATTAAACCAATGAAAGCTTATTTGTGAGTCGGCAAGTTGGCGTACATGATTCATTCCAATGCCGTTTTCAGAGTCTAAATGGAATCTTCTTTTTTTTGTACAACATTTTAATGCATTTCTATGTTTTATATATTGTATTTTTTCTTGTATGTTATACTGTATGTATGCCCCATGATCAAACCACTGTTTAATGTGACCCAGCATGCATCATGTCTCATTTCAAAATGTATGTATAGCCCCAGGGCGTCGGACTGGGGGTAAAACCAGAACTGATTACCAGGGCCCCAAGGGGAGAGAGGGCCCTTGAAAAGTTTGGAATATATTTTATTTTACCTGGATATTTTCATTTCCTAATTACATTTCCTAATGAATGTCAGATGAAATGTAAAGTTAGTGTGTTGGCTGAATAACTTGGTTGATTGACTGACAATCATTGATTTTGTATACAAAAAAGTAAAGACTATCTAAGGTCTCACGGTCCCACCCCTTGCTAATGGTTTAGTCCATCTGCATTTTGTTTATGTTAGTTAGTTGAGCATCTGGTGGAGTGCAAACTTCTGCTGTAGAAAGGTCTTTCTCAAAGAAAGACAAATCAGGCCACCAAAAAAGAAAGCAAAGACAATGGACGGAAATAAACAAAATGAGGGGAAACAATTGGTAACTGACTTCTTTTCAAAGAAAGGCGAGCACAAACTAGAACACGAAATCTATAGTGCTAAACTGCTTGAATATCTCCGCGATCGTTAGTGCTCAAAATGAACTGAGACAACCCATTGAAAGAGCAGAACATACACTTTCAGATGATAATTTGGTTATACATGTAATCTGAGGTAAAGGCTAAGTAAATAAACTGTACACTAACAATGCTGTTCGCATACAACACACCATTATAATAGCCTAATTTGAAACATGTTTAATTTTAAATTAATAGGCTATAATATCTCAAATTAGCAATAATAGACACAGAGTATTATTATTTTATTATGAATAAAGCATAATAAAAATAAATGTAATCTAAAGTAAAAATAATTTAAGTAAAGTGACTGTGGACCAGAGTATGTTAAGAAAGTCTGAAATGGTGACTTAAGCACATATGGCATTAATATTAGGCTACCTTTAGTGGCATTTACTGGACGGAAAACTCAAATGTCATGTATAAGCTATCTGTTCGTTTTGTCTTGTTCATTCTGCAAATAAAATATGTCTGAATCAAGTCTTGTTTGGTTATCATACAGTAAGCATGTTCATGTAGGGATTAGAAGACTAAAATGGTATTTTAAGCCGTTTTATGGGGGCCTATCAGGACTATCAGAATCTTGTACTACGCCCCTAGCCATGTTTACACCTGGTATTAAGATGCATTTTGGTTGGGATCACAAGTAGACGAGGGAGACGCATTCCCGTTCACACCTGGTGTTTTAATCCGTTTCTTCTGTCCACTTTCAACCACTTCTGTCCTGATTTCTTCAAGAGGAGGGTCTATGGGCGAGTAAATGAATGTGTTTTTTTCAGATCTTTATATCTAATGGACAAAAGTTATAAAGTTTAAATTCCATATGACTAGCGCACTTCCCATAATGTTTAGGCATCAAGTCAGTAGGCGGAGAGAAGACAGTCTTTTGTGGTTGTTTGAACACATTCGACCACATGAACGTTTACTCTACAAAAGCAATTCGGTCAAATGTGTTTTCAACTACATTTACGCATTTGGCTAGCGTCTAGCGAGTGTTTACATTGAAAAACAATGGGAAAAAGGCACAGTGGAATGTAAAAATGCATTCTGTGTGAAGACTTCTTTCAAAAACATTAACTTTTTTTTTTTTTTTTTTGCCTTTTATTGTGACAGGACAGTGTAGAGTTGACAGGAAGTTAGGTGGGAGAGAGACGGGGGACGGGATCGGTAAAGGTCCACGAGGCGGGACTCGAACTCGGGCCACCCGAGCACAACGGCGCTACATGTCGTTTTTACCATGTAAAAACATTAAATAATCTTATCGACCCCAAACTTTTCAAGTTCCAGGCCTGGAACTTCCAGGTTTCTCCATGACCGTGGGAACCCTGCTCATCCATAAACTGATGAGAAGATTGTCACGCTCTCAGTTAGAGCTGTAAGTGATCCAAGACGGTCGTCAAGAGACCGAAAACTAAATTAGAAATGGGGGGAGGGGGACGGAGGACAAGAGGAGATGATTGTCTTGCCAATCTCTAAGCATACAGTTGTGGTTCTGGGCTGAGTGACACATGCACAATGAGAGCGAGTGGGCTGCTATTTGGCCTGGAGGGAACTGTCAGTGTTTAGGGACTCCACAGCGCAGATAGCTTTAAAATGGCAACCTGTCAAACAAACAGAAATGACAATGCAATCCTCGGGCCGCACAGAGGCAGAGATGGAGACACATTAACACGGCGCCGAAGAGCGCAGCATTCAAAAAACGGCAGGAAAAAAACATTCAGGTTAAACGTGGAGACTTCATTTCTCAAAGACTCTGAGCTTTTTCACGGCTCCTGGGATGCATTTTGTTCTCGTCAAAACCAATCTCTGCTCCCGAATGCCCATTGGTTCGAACACACTTTCTGATTAAAGTCTGCTACTTGTCAAGTTTTTTATTTATTTATTTATTTATTTCTTTAGTCGGCGGACGGGTGGGCGCAGTTTCCTCTGGCAATGTTCACAGCCTGTCTCTCTCGATGCTGCAGAATGTTTGCTTTCATCCTTGCTTTGAAGCGTGTTAAAGCAGGCTGATGTTATTTGCTGTCAGCACATCCAAACACCACTTTAGCACAATCACTGTGCCCAACAAGCCATGATAGGAGCCAGGCAATCAATCTCCGTATGTTCTGACAGTTACACGGACTGAAAGCAAGTCTACAGCAGTGTTTTCTGCAAGGCTGGCGGTCTGACGCTATACTGCGTGATGTCAGAATTCTGCTCATTTCTGTTAACCATCTGGAAAACCTTTGCTTTGACCTGCTATTGTTGGATGCACACGTTCTTACCTTCCACATACTGGCTTCTTTGCCGTAAACCACAGCCATGTTGTTGACTTTGTCTCTCTGGATGTGGAATCTTTCAGTCTGGTTTAGTTCCTCGGTCACAAAACCCATGAAGGAGTTATCAGGAGTGTGTGCTGGGGGGAAAAAACACAGTCATTCTTATTTCATAAATACAGTTCCGTACAAGAATTTATTCATTTTGAATAGAATCTTAAATGTTAGAGAGAGAAGCAGCAAACATAATTGTTTTAACCCCCTGGGGTCGACAATCGCGCCGGCGTGATTTGCTCGTTTTTTTTCAGAGTATCATGATGTGGAATTCATGGTGAAAACTACATTACCCATGATGCTGTACAGAAAATTCCACCAATCAGAGAGTAGAAACAAGCAAAATGCAATAAAATATCTCTTTAGCTCCACCCACTCCTATAAACACTGTGATAATATATGCATATTTTGCAACAAAACTTATATAAACCAAATATCTTGTTTTATAAAATCAACATTTGTAATTGAGTAGTTTTATATTTCTCCATAGTTTTCAATTTGATCATGCTGTTCGCAATGCTTCATGGGATTATAGTTCTTTCTATGACTTGTACCTTGAAATGACTGGATAAAAAAAAAAAAAAAAAAAAAAAAAACAACGCTCCTGAAAAAGTGGACGGGCACTAATGCACTATTGATTTGTATTCAGTAGAGGACAAAAATGCACACATGTACGAAATGTAATTAAAAACATAAATATCAGCATTTAATTACAATGCACTTATTGTGTACACGTTTTCACATTGTACTTACGTAAAAAAATGCCCACATGTTATTTTATGTAACTACATTTGTAATTAACTTCTGTAATTAAATCTGTTTACCCTTTCCTTAACACCAACCATATCATCACCAGTCTCCCACCTCAATAGCAGCAAAAGCGTTTGGCAATCCAACATGAACACAAGTACATTTTTTTTTTTTTATGTAAGTACATAGTAGTTAAAGACATGAAGTGGTGCCAATATCCTTAAAGGTGCTCTAAGCGATGTTGGGTGACGTCACTTCTTGTTGACGTTCGAAGTATAGTCAAACAAAACGGAGGCTAGCTCGACCCTCCCTCCTCCTCATCCCGTACCCGTCCCCTCAAATTTTTCTTTGTCAGTATGAATACTCGACATATGGACTATTTCCAAAAACATTAGATGATTTTAATAAATAAATGTTAAGAAATATAAATATTAATAATTGTAATAAATAATGTAATACAATGTAATAAATTAATAAATTTTATAAATAATACAAATTCAAATGCCACTATTTAATTTACTGATATTTTTTATTTAATTTAATAGATGTCATTTAATAGACTATAGTTAAAGAACATTTCATTTCCTCACAATAGTTTAATTTTGTTTTTATATATAAATCTTTTATACACATAAACAAAGTGGTGGAAATGTTGTTTTTCATGACAAAATTCGAATCAGTTTGATGACTGGTAATTGTTTTGACTGCACTGAACTTTCAGTTCAGGGAAAAACTGCCTGCCTGAAAAATAACCCTCTACAGTAAAGAGATATTTACTGAAAATGCATCTTTGTTTTCAGTCATTCCAATCCATCATCCTGTGGGGAATCTGGCCAATTCAATTCAAATTCACATTTGCAAACTGAAAGGGAACAAATTGTTAAATTCTGAATTTCAGCCAACCCTGTGTCCTGTTATTATATTTAAAATAGGAGCAGTGCCTCAGACTGTCTAGATGCAGATTTGTGCATATGCTGCACAGACCCAAACCCTCTCCAGCTCTGAGAACATCTGCTGCTCTTCTCCTGCTTACAGATGATCTGCGCCTATAGCATCTGCTACCCAAGACACAAAACACTCACCCAAACATGCACTCTTCTTGTTTTCTGCGCTGTGATTACTAAACGTATTTTATTATGCAGCCTGATAAACACATTAGAGAAGCTACTCACCATTTACTTTCTTATTTTTGTTAGACTCTTAGAATAAGTAGTCCGTAGAAAGTAGAATATAAGTAGAATATATAGTCCGTTTACTGAAAATGCGGTATTTTCTCAAAATGGATTTCAAAGTGCGAGTTTTTAAAAATTGTACCGTTATTGTTTCTGTGTAAACTATAAAAATGTAAAAATCACTGTTTACGTTCACATAAATGACTGTGTTTAAAAGGATACTTGCAAAGATGGACATTTTGACATGTAAGTATGTGTATTTAACCATTCAAGCCCAGTTATGCAACACAAAGAGCTCAGTTTAGTACTCACATGCTTTATGAGGAGCGGCTTTATGCGTGCACATCTCTCAGACAGCGCTCAGAAACCATCCGACAATGTAGCATATAGTGAAATGAGTTATCTTTCATTGCTTATTGCACTTCAGTGCTTTGAAACTGTGAATAATAAGCAGTCATAGACTCACGGAACATGGTCATGTACTGTTTGCTGTTGAGGTTCCAGTATCCCCAGTTGGTCCTGTAGCCATGCAGTGTGGCATACTCCTCATTATTATATGCCGGCTCCGTGCCGAAGGTGTCGATCACACGAATGTGGCACCTAGACAGAAAAAGCAAAAGTGTATTTTCACTTCAACCTCAAATCTGTTAATTTTCCAGCTAATGTGCTCACAGTCACACATCCCATTCCATCGAAGAAAACGCTGTGTTCACATTAGCAGAAATGTTTCCACATTACAATATATGTTTCCCTATAAAAGAGAAAATTGCCTCATTCCCAAAGCAGAGAAGGTTTTTTTTCCATGCAACACAATGAAAGCAACCAAAGGCAGACGAACTCCAAAATTAAAAGCACCACAGCAATAGATCATTTGACTTGTAATGCCCAAATCAAATGAACTACCGCTGTGGTGCTTTTAATTTTTATGTCTTCTGAGGCAATATGATAGCTTTGTGTGAGGAGCACAGTGAAACTGAAGCCATTAAATCTTTCCCTCCATTCTAGCTATCAAATCTCATTAATGCAATGAGATATGATTGAATACAGATATACTTATCAGACGTAATCAGACTACATGACTCCTAAAATCTGAACGGATTTTTAAATTACTAGCCGTTACACATTTGCTGACTTTGTAAATTGTCCCAGAAAAACATGGGGATGATACACAAAAAAACTTAAGCTGTTGCAAACACATCAAACTCATTCTGAAAAAAAAAAAAAAGATGTCAATACTCGCAGTGATGTTAGGTTTAAAGTGCTGTTTATCTACAGTGCTCGGGAGGTGAAATGTGAAAAAAATGACCAAAGCTACAAAAGTAACAACCCCCCCCCCCCCCCCCAAAAAAAACACACAAAAAAAAAACACAAAAAGAACAAAGAAAAGATATCTATCTATCTATCTATCTATCTATCTATCTATCTATCTATCTATCTATCTATCTATCTATCTATCTATATATACAGTATATACAGTATACTGTATATATACACACATTTGTCAAAAAATGAGTTTAGAGAATATGTTTGAGATGGTGAATATAATCAGGATGCTGACAGCGAGGATTGATGGTATAAACCATCTCTGCTCAAACTGAACCCTTCCAAATATGCTTTATTTTGTTCTTCTATAATTTATATTAAAGTATCAGGAGATTTTTATACTCAAACCGGCAATTAGAGATCCATACATGTTAGATATAGATCCGGGTCGCTAAAGACCCGAATATGTAATAATGATTTGTGAAACATTCACGCATTTAAGGGTTAAGATTTGTGGCTTGTATTGCCTGTATATAGTACAGTGGAGAAAATAATTATTTGATCCCCTGATGATTTTGAAAGTTTTCCCACTTACAAAGACAATTATTTTTATGGTAGGTTTATTTTAACGGATAGAGACAGAATATCAACCAAAAAATCCAGAAAAAACACATTATATAAAGGTTATAAATTGATTAGCATTTGATCGAACCAGCAAGGATTCTGCCTCCCACAGACTGGTAATGTGCCCATGTGAAACAGACTAGTCCTGTCACTTTAAGAAAGTACTCTTAATGTCCTAATGTCAGTGGACACCTGTACACCACATAATCTGTATCTTCCATTCCAACCTCTCCACCACCATGGGCAATACCAAAGAGCCGTCAAACGTCAGGGACAAGATTGTAGACCTGCACAAGGCTGGAATGGGCTCCAAGACCATCAGCAAGAAGCTTGGTGAGAAGGAGAAGACTGTTGGTGCTATTATTCGGGAAATGGAAGAAGTACAAAATAACCATCAATCCCGCTTGGTCTGTAGCTCCATGCAAGATCTCGGCTCATGGGGTATTGATGATCATGAGAAAGGTGAGGGATCAGCCCAGAACTACATGGGAGAAGCTTGTTAATGATTTCAAGGCAGTTGGGAACACATTCACCAAGCAAACCATTGGTAACACACTACGCCGCAATGGATTGAAATCCTGCAGCACTAGCAAGATCCCCCTGCTCAAGAAGGCACATGTACAGGCCCGTCTGAGGTTTGCCAATGAACATCTTATGATTCAGAGAAGGCTTGGGAGAAAGTGCTGTGGTCAGATGAGACCAAAATTTAGCTCTCTGGCATCAACTCAACTCGTTGTGTTTGGAGGAAGAGAAATGCTGACAATGACCCCAAGAACACCATCCCTACAGTCAAGCACGGAGGTGGAAACATTATGCTCTGGGGCTGTCAAGTCAAGTCAAGTCAAGTTTATTTGTATAGCGCTTTTCACAATACAGATTGTATCAAAGCAGCTTCACAGTATTACATTAAAATAATACAACAAAGTTTGTTTCAAGAGGAATTGATTGATTGATCAAATTAAATTAAATATCCCCAAAATATCCCAAACTGAGCAAGCCAAAGGCAACAGTGGCAAGGAACCGAAAAACTCCATCAAGTGACCTAATGGTGTCCTAAAATTCCATCAGGTGACCTAATGGTGTCCTAAAACTCCATCAAGTGACCTAATGGTGTCCTAAAAGACCTAATGGTGTCCTAAAACTCCATCAGGTGACCTAATGGTGTCCTAAAACTCCATCAGGTGACCTAATGGTGTCCTAAAACTCCATCAGGTGACCTAATGGTGTCCTAAAACTCCATCAGGTGACCTAATGGAGAAAAAAAAAACCTTGGGAAAACCCAGGCTCAGTCGGGGGCCAGTTCTCCTCTGGCATTTATGAGCTAGAGGCCGGATTGTAGTTTGAACTATAGGATTATATGAATGCCTGGCTGAAGAAATGCGACTTTAATCTAGTTTTAAACTGGGAGAGCGAGTCTGAGCAACGAACAGTATCAGGAAGACTATTCCAGAGTTTTGGAGCCAAATGTGAAAATGCTCTCCCTCCTTTGGTGGTTCTGGATATCCTAGGTATGACCAAAAGCCTTGAATTTAGTGATCTTAAAGAGCGCGATGGATTATAGGGCGATAGAAGATCCGTTAAATAGACTGGAGCTAAGTCGTTTAGGACTTTATAAGTCAGGCTGTGTCTCTGCTAAGTGTACAGGACGACTTCACTGTGTTGAGGGGCTGATGGACGGGCCATGTACCATAAAATCTTGTACGAGAACCTCCTTCCTTCAGCCAGAATACTGCCAACAGGGGTTTCTCCACCAAGTACTAAATTATGTTTTGCTTTGGGATCAAATACTTATTGACAAATAAATGTATAACCTATGTATAACGTGTTTTTTTCTGGATTGATTGGTTGATATTCTGTCTCTATCATTTATACCTACCATAACAATTATTGACCCTTCATTTCTTTGTAAAGGGGCAAACTTACAAAATCAGCAGGGGATCAAATAATTAGTTTCTCCACTGTATGTCTATATGGTAGTATACACTTAAAAGTTGACAAAAAGTTTTAGAATTAAAAATATAAAATCAGTTTCTCTTCCTAGAAAAACAAACAAACACAAGGAGCAGGAATTCTGCACTCCATTCAACACGGAACGTTGGAAGATTCCAACTTCCTACAATTATTCAAGTTTAGAAATTCCTACATGATAATACAAGCGTTTTGCAGCCATAGGAGTGGATTGGCTTTTCTGTTAATAATTTTACACCTGCGAAACAAATGCTACCACAGTACAGCATCATTAATCTTTGCTCAGCCAGAGGTTCAGAAGACAGAAAGGCAGCTCAGTTATTGGAACAGAGGCTCAAACTGACCTGTGCTGTCTAAAGGAAAGGCCCATGTGCTGTTTCATCTGCTGCAGGCCGTGGTAGTCTGTATAGATAAGGTCAAATGACAACGGGCCAATCAGAGGACAGCTTCCTCTTCCTGGAGGCACACCAAGTGACCTAAAAGTTAAGAAAGAACAAGTTTTGACACACTGAAGGAGTTTCATTTGAAAGTTTGAGGGCAGTCATCAACACTAATGAAACTTTTCAGTCCTCTGCATTTCATGCATAATGACGCAACTCATATTTACTTGCTGTGGTGCAATATAGATATTTGAGTGAATCTGTGGATTTCATGTACATTATGTGCATTCATTTAAGGATTTCTTGCACCAATACAGTATCAGACTCGTTTTAAACTTGAACCAGGCCTTGTGAGAGAAGGGGCCTCCGCTTGCGCTCGAAAAAATGATTAATTTAAATGATTAATTGAAATGTTAGTGCATACTAGTAAAAGACACCTCCGTAATATAAAGTGGGACCATATATCCTTTAGTAAGACTAACTGTAAATGCTTGCCAGTGCATTCAGCAGTACACTTTAACCATATTTCAAAGACAACAAAAGTAATTATGAAATGAGATATAAAGATGTACTTTGTACAAAAAAAAAGAACAAAAAAAAAGAAATCAACTAATTGCATTTTAAACTAAATAACATGTAAATAACATGCAATTAAGTGTCCACAAAAATGCTACGTATATTCTTATAAAATATATTACGTCCATGATAAGTTTTCATGGGACATTCATGGGACATAAGACATTGACAATGATTTTTATACTGTACAAACTGTAATATTCTATCCCTTTACACTAACCCTACCCCTAAACCTAACCATCACAGAACATTTTCTGAATTTTTACATTTTCAAAAAACATCACTTTGTATGATTTATAATCTGATTTTCTTATGGGGACCAAAAAAAAAAAAAAGTCCCCACAAGAACAAGGATTTGGGGTAATAACCTAGGGTATATATACCCCATAAACTAGGGTATACCTGAATCTCACACACACACGTGTAGGAGGTGAGTGTAATGAGTGCACCACCTTCTCTCTGCTGGAGATCATTTGTCAGTTGGGAGAGTTTCTCTGGGATGGTCCTCCAGGGATACTGGAGCTGCCAAACCCAAAGCCTCTGGTGTTTCTGAGCAGATGCTTCAGCAGAGAATGTGTAAGACGCCACATTTCTGCTGCTAAACTGGCTTCTGATATTTCATTGTGAATTCTGGAATGGTTTCACCCACCCACATCTTTCATACAGAAAATGGGAAAAGAGCAATAAACTCATCAGAGTCATATGCAGGTTGGGCTCCGTTAAAATCCATTTCCGAGTACCAAAGGTTTTTGATCTTATTTCAATCTGAAATGTCAAAATGTGACCGCCTTTAACCGCAACACCCGGGGTTTAATAGACAGTAATGGAAAGACCTTTTTTTTTTTTTTTTTACAATTCCCAGTTAATTTATGCAAATCCTCAGGCATAGGTAAAGCTTTTTTAGATCCTGGTCTGCAAATCTTCTATAAATGCCACCACTGTAAGTGAGGTGGTCTTTTGCATAAACTAGGTAACTTCGTCCAAAGCAACACATTTAACCTTGTGTTAAACTAGGAGCTAAAATACATGTAACATGATGGAGTGTGTTTGTTCCACACGACCGGTGTGAAATCAGACATCATGAAGATGTTTCCTGAACTAATGTGCTCGTATATGTTTGGGTTTTTCCAGTAATTTTCATTCAAATGGCTATTTTCTTTTAAGGCGAGACACGGCAGGTGAAAACATCGGGCAACTTTACTCCCTTAACATGTAAGCTTTCATGTCAAAACAAAAAAATATGTCAACATTACACATTAAGGTGGTTATTTCACTATATTTTGTCAACTTAGATTAGCACATTTAGATTTCTACCGGAAATCACCAAAAGTTAGCATTCTAACGCGAGCTCCCGTGCTGTCTCCATTCACAGACACATGTCATGCCTGTTATCATTGTAAAGCTCTCAGCTCTAATCCAAATATGGGCATTTCCTTTGTAGAAATAACCAACTGTGAAAGTTTGCCTGGGAATCGACAGCCGAAAACCACATCTGATTGGTCGACATAGTTAGACTTTCAAAAGCAAACTTTTTTCAGTCCACTCGTGTGAAACGCAGGCGCCAACACATAAGCACAGCCAAAAAGGTGAAAAGAACCGACAGGAGATCGATGAGGGGCCTACATATGGTGCAGGCATGGACATATAAGGGCCCTATCTTACATCCGGCGCAATGCAGCGCCAAGCGCGACGCAAGTGTTTTTGGCTAGTTTCAGCCCGACACATTTATCATTTTCACGTCCTGCGCCACGTTGTTTAAATAGAAAATGTATTTGCGCCCATTTGTGCGCCCATGGTCGCGCTGGTCTGAAAACGAGGTGTGTTCTGGCACATTGTTGGCGCGTTGCTATTTTGAGGCAACAGAAATAGACTGTGCCCTTGACCAACTAAAACCTGGTCTAAAGTCAATGGCGCAATTTATTTATTTTTGTTATTTAAAGAGCGCGTTAGTAATGTGCGCCTATAGGTGGGTCCACAACTCGCGTATATTAAATACAATATATATTGTGTTTGTAGGTTGAGGGTTTCAATAGAAATGTATGAAATTATACAAAACTTTGAAAGCCGTTTTCTCAAAATGAGTTTTTTCTCACACTCAGAATTAGATATATCCACTTCAGTAGCACCTACATCCACCAACTTTTCCAGTCTTATACTATTATACTATATTCTGTAGGATTTTACAGAGGGATTTATTGATATATCATTCCTATCCTGAGTTATAGGTCCCTTTACTCCAAATGGCGAAATTCTTTTTTTTTTAAGGCTATTGTCAATATTCTCTAATTTACTAAAGCACACAATAAGATATCCAGAATCCCCTCTGTAAAAACCCTTTCACCTGTCAACAAATAGAACCAAGAATTTTAAACCTGGTCTTCTCCAATTTCCAGATTTTGTTTTTGGAAATGAATGCAAATCAGCATATATAGGCCTCATTTGCATATTAAAACATTAATTTACACAAAACTTGTAATACATTTTTTTTTCTTATGTTTATGCCAGTAATAAACTGTAGACCGTAGTGATTAAGTTCTTAAGTACTTAAGAAACATAGTCATGAAATTGAACTCTTTAAGTACACTCTTTAAGTACACTTAACTGTCCTTTTATAGAGCACATTCAACACAATAAGCAGACTTGTGTTCCACAAGGGTGAGGCACACAGTATCAGGACACATTAGCACTTACAGTACACTGCAAATACAATGTGATCGCATGCAATTTCTGACCTTTAATTCTGGTTTAAGTGATCACAAAGCATGTTGGGCCCTATTTGCATCTGTATTTAGCACTGACATGTTAATCCAAGGTATAAACAAAGCCTGTATTTGCACAAAATGTCTGCTTCCCTCATGAATCAGTGATGGATGCAGTATAGAAAAGAACAAAGGGCAGTACAGGCAGCAGGGGCTGGCGAACACAATCATACTGCAGAAACAGAGAGCACAACAGCTTTACAGAACACAACAGTGACCACCCACTTTCTTAACAGCCTTGGTTCTGGAAATCTTTTTCACATTCATTTCCTCTAAAGGTATTACACAAGGAAAAAAATAATCAATAGTTTTGAGCCGTGAACCAAACAGACCAAGCTTCCAGATGAATCACAACATTACAAACTTTTAAAATAATAATAATAATTATATTAAAAAAAAAATCTGAAAAAGAAATTGTGTGTGTGTGTGTTTCAGGTAAACACTACATTATAGGGACAAAATGTCCCTACAATGATGCAATATCCGAAATCCTTGTTCTTGTGGGGACATTTTGGTGAAATGCTGAAAGTGTTCTGTGATAGGTAAGTTTAGGGGTAGGGTAAGTATAAGTGGATATAATAATAGTTTGCACAGTATAAAAATCATTATTCCTATGGAAAGTCCCCATAAAACATGAAAACACAATATGTGTGTGTGTGTGTGTGTGTGTGTGTGTGTGTGTGTGTGTGTGTGTGTGTGTGTGTGTGTGTGTGTGTGTGTGTGTGTGTGTGTGTGTGTGTGTGTGTGTGTGTGTGTGTGTGTGTGTGTGTGTGTGCGACGAAGGAGATAACTCAAAGAACAATCTTTAATCACAAATACTCAAGAAATTACAGGGCACAGGAGAAGTAGCCAAACCACGTAACATAGACGTCACCGAACTATGAACTGAATGAACACAAGGAATGAATAATTGAAACAGAACAGGTGTTAACTAATTAAGAAGCATGGATACCAGATGTGAAAACTTTAATGTTGTCATTGCAATCATTTAACGATCTTTATTCGTACAAATATAATTTCTAAATTTTTCTCCCATTTTATCAAAACACCGCACTTATTTTTCATGTAAATTATAAAATCGAATGCACCCATTAATAGCTTCAGTGTAGTTTTTTTTTAATGATTTTCATGTAGATTACTACTTTATATAACTGTATGAGTAGCTTGTACGGTGGCTGAGAGAGCTATGAGTATTTGCAGCACGTTTCTGTATTTGATTGCTTTGTGAGTATTTGCAGCATGTGATGTCAATTTTTTCAATTTTTTCTATTTGCATGTTTTCTTTAGTTGCAGCGTGTTGAGCTCTCTCGGCCACCGTAAGCTTCTAACTTGGCAAGACACAGTTTGAAAATAGTTTCCCACAAACTTTGTCAAGTAAATATAAAAGAGTTACCACTAGAGATGCACCGATTACAATTTTCTGGGCCGATTCCGATTTCCGATTTCCGATTTTTCATTAAGTTTGACCTGCCGATACCGATTTTAGCCGATTCCGATTTCATTTTTTCTAACCACTTTACAGCACACACAAATATTTATTTTATATCTTCTCTGTAATGGAACATTTTACAATTTGCATAGTACATATTTTTTTTTGAACAGATAAACGCTATAAAATAGAACTATAGAAATTACTCCAGGTGTGGGTAATTCACACACAAGTGCAGTGTTATGGAAGAACCATTTCCTTTTCACATTCAATATCCAATAATTTTTTTTATATATGTATTTAGCAAACTAAACATCTTTATGAAAACAGGGAATGGCAATAAAATAATATATAAATAAAAAATAAAATAAATATAGCCTTGCAGTATAAAGATATTTCTCAAAGCACACACACACAGGCCTATTGCAATCACTTGTACAAACTGAATAATAAAACAAGTTTAAATGGGTACATTTTATATAAATATTAGTCTTCGTTTCCTTTTCTGACATAGCCTACTCCAGTTCTGTGCATTTTGGGCACTTTTTTTTTTGTGAAACCCTATTAAGGCTATTTTGTCCATCAAAAGTGTGCTTTCCCTTTAATTGAGCGTGAGCAGTGCAGCAAATAGACTCGGCGCCGAAACACGCGCTTCACTGCTCGCGACGCTCCTGCTTGACGCTCACGCGCTGCTCCTGCTCCCGTTGTGAATGCACTCACTGATTAACATGCACGGCGAAAAAAAAATACGCGTTTGCGGTCTGAACGGACGTAATTCACGAGGTTTCCTACATGTGAGTTCCGTGTGCACGTGTGATGCTGATGTTGCGCGATGTTAATCATGCGGCGCCCGAGTGCATTTGACCAGCATAAAATCGGCATCTGTCAGACTGACCGGCCGGTCGCCGGTCACGGCCGATCACGTGAAAATCGGCCAATTCCGGTCACCAGCCGATCAATCGGTGCATCTCTAGTTACCACCAATGGCTGCTAAGCAGTTCCCTTTCGAGGGAACTCGCATTGCGTCGATGACGGCTCTATGGGGAACACCCCTTAGCGTAACGTGTCTGAAGCATGAATTAAACTAATCCAATCCTATTGGCGTTGCGTGATGACGTAGCGTGTGACGGCATACACAGAAGCTACAAAGGGACGCCGGCACACAACAGCGTTAGCTTTCGCTCTTCAGCAAGCGCTCTCTGTTGTGTGAATCGTCTATTTGGTGTTGTTCGTGATATACATATTGTGAAATGGCAAGCGAGCAGTTTAAAAAGTGTGTGCATCCCTGCCCTCGTTTTATAAAGGGTGGGGACACACATGATACTGTATGTGTTGTTGTACTGCTTGGGAGTGCAGCACGCCCAGGCAGCCCTTGAGGGGGAAAGCTTCACCACTGTGAAGCACTATTGATTGCTATGCTCCCGCCTGGCTGTATTTGATGAAGCCAGCCAGGCTCGCGCTCCCTGTGGCTCAGATCGTGGGGCTCGCAGAGAGAGTTAGCAGAGGGGATCGAGACTGCTTCGGCACTTTCTCGGTCCTCATATGATAGCTCAGATCCCTTCAATCCCCTCGGGTTGAGAGCCTGGTGCTGCAGCTGTCTGACTCAGATGTAGATGTGCTCAGCATCACGGCGGAGGATCTAAACAAATCACACGTGCCATTTCAATCTGCACCCGTGTATGAGGAGCTTGTGGAGGTTGTGACGCGTGCTGTGGCCAAGCTTAACATCAGTTGGCCACAAGAGAGGCAGGAAGTGCAGGCTACAAGCAAGCTTGATGAGCGCTTCCTGCAGCACCGATCACAGCCTTCACGCCGGGGTTTGCCGTTCTTTCCAGACTTACACAATGAGTTGTGTAAGTCATGGAAAAGGCCATTTTCAGCGTGCCTGTCTAATCCCCTGGTGTTGGATTACAGCAACATCGTGGGGGTTAAGGAGGATGACGTTGTGTCATCCCTTAAAGCCCCGGCGCTGCCCACCAAACCCTGTCGTACTACATCTGCTTTGGTGGGCAGAGCTTATATGGCGGCGGGTCGGGCTGGTGCGAGCCTGCATACTATGGCCATCTTGCAGGCTTATCAGGCAGACCTGTTGAAGGACCTTGATGAAGGCGAAGGTCCTACTGAAGAAGATATTGTGGAGCTGCGCAAAGCCACAGATCTGTCTCTCCGTGTTACCAAGGAGAGGGGCTGTGCCATCGATCGCTCCATGGCAGCATCTGTGAGGCATCTGTGGCTTAATCTGTCAGGTATCAAGGAGAAGGACAGGGCCTTCCTCCTTGATGCCCCCGTTTCGTCTACTGGCCTGTTCAGCAACGATGTTAATGCGATCATCGACAGGTTCCAGGAAACGAAGAAACAGAGCACAGCATCTCCCTCGCCGTTCAAGGTCCAAAAAGGCTGCCGCCAGGGGGCAGCCTCGGTCGTCATCGAGCCCCTCATACCGGCAGGGCTAAAATGAGAGTGTCGCTTCTAGAGGTCCCCCTCAAAGACCTTGGGACTTCTAGGCAGTGCTCTCACCCACAGCCTCCTGAGAAGGCGGATCTGTGGACCGTACTTCAGGCCAGGAAGGCAAAGGGAAAGAGGTCCTAACTCATATGAGACCTCATATGCTAACACTATGCAAAAGTCTATGCACGCTAAACATTACCATAGTAAACATAGTAAATATGAATGCTTGAATAAATCAGACAAATCATAAAGGCTGTCACAATCATGTTTTTATTTTATCTGTCAGTAGCCTACCGTCTTCTTTATTCCGGACTATCATAAAATAAATCAACTTTCTTTTTGGGAGCTTCCTCTGTTTCTCTGACTGAAAATATCTGTAGCCTACTGGGAGTCGAGAGAGTGCTAAAGCTCCTCAGGTCGTATTTGTGGTGCCATATTTGTAGAAATGATCATTCTTTCTAAATGTGATGTAAATATGTCCTGTACATAAACAGAAACAGCCTCGACTGAATAAGTAAGTGTGTCCTCTTTCTTTTGTGAAATAGAACGGTAATTTATTTCTGTGTGACTACTGTGCAATTTTGACAATGTAATTAATTATGATCAATGTATCACTTTTTATTGTAAACCTGTGGTAAAACATCGATGCTTGGGTTTTAAATATTCAAGTAAACATCAAAAACGTGGTTGTACGTTTCCTCCGTTGAGCCTGGAGGATGAGTCCTGCAACTGCACCGATGACGGTTATTGGACCAGAGTTCCCACATTGGACCTGGCAGTGGTTCTCGAAGGGCTGGTTGAGGTCCCCTTCGAACCTCTAGAGTCAACTTAGGCCAAGAACTTGTCGCTTAAGGTGGTCTTTCTCCTTGCAATCACCTCTCTTAAGAGAGTAGGAGATCTCCAGGTGCTCGCCATATCTCCGCAGTGCCTGGAGTTTGCTCCTGGGAGAATTAAGGCCATCTTGCACCCTATGTCCCTAAGGTGCCATCTAATATGGCAAGGTTGACGGTTCTGCAGGCATTTCATCCCCCACCTCATGTGATGGCGGAAGATGGGAGACTTCCTTTACTCTGCCCTGTCAGAGCACTTAACATCTATGTTCCGAGGTCTTCTCAGTGGAGGAAGGCTGACCAGTTGGTGGTGTGTTTCGAGTTGCCTAAGAAGGGACTTCCCGCATCCAAACAGACCATCAGTAACTGGATTGTTCAGGCTATTTCCCTGCCTATCAGGTGTGCAGTTTGCCTTCACTTTTGGCCGTGAGGGCTCACTCTACCAGAGGCATGGCGTCCTCTCGAGCCTTCCTTTCAGGGGCACCTATTCATGAGATATGTGATGTGGCTGGCTGGGCCACCCTGCACACATTCATGAGATTTTTCCCTTCTCAGGGAACAAGAGTTACAGTCGTAACCCGAGAGGTTTTAGGGGCAATACATTACAAGTAACACAAGTTACGTAATTAGATTACTTTTTCAAGTAACTATTAAATTAACTTTTAAATTTACAACAAAATATCCAACTTATTTTTTCAAACAAGTAATACAAGTTACTTTGTTTTCCCATTTATTGACTGACTCCTCCTCTGTCCCCATGTTGAGATAAATGGTGAGTAAGTGCAGAGGCAGATCTCTCACTTACAGACTGTCAAACAGAAAGCAGATGGACCATAGAATGCACAGGTACATTTATACTGGATACAACTAGTTTTATATTCTTTATATCATAGTTGTTTAGACAATGAAAATAATAATTTAAATGTGTGTGTACAGGTTTTGTGATGACCAAATGTCTCCACAAGGATAGAAAAACTTGAAATCAGCTACACAGATGAATACACATGATACTAAATAACGTTTTAATTAAAACTGCAAATAAGTTTCTGTGTGGATTATGTTTAAAGGATATAAAATACCATTAGCTCAGTAGAATAACAATGTGTGAGTTTGTTTACAGGTTTAACCTTACACATCTGCTAAAAGATGTGCTGTTTATTTTCTAATTAAATACAAATGAACATGAATTTAACATATACAGTATAATGCATATGGAAACTATATGGGAATTTTTTTTTTTTATATATATAAATATAGCAAACTAAATGTGAAGCAATTGGTTAGCAAGATCAAACAACCTTATCTATGAAATGTGTGCATTGAAAGATAAAAAAGTATCTTCATATGAAAAATATCATAAGGTGCCTATATTTACAGGTATTTATTGATACAGAAAAAGCTATGTCTGCAAATGGAAGTGGAGGTTAATGATATAATTGTGTATTAAAAAAACAAAAACAAAAACAAAACAAACAAAAAAAACACCTCAAGCTATGATATTCTGATTTCTAGATATCTCAAACTACAGTAGCCTCTATTTACTTTTTTGGCCAAAAACGTACCTATACATATATAGCATACATATTTATGCCACGATACATACAACAACATAATAAAATGTTGTCAGACTCACGTTCATCTGTTTTGGATAGATCTGGACATTTTAACATCACTCACTGGACCTTTCACTTTGAAAGTGTTGTGAAAAGTACAAGTAGTAACGTAATATAATTTTGCAGAAATGTCACCATGAAGGCTCATTTTCCCACTAAGCATGGGTTGAGATATAGTTATGTCCACCCTTATTTTCTGAAAAGTCTGCTTAATATTTAGAAAGTGTACCGGCTGGAGTGTTTCTGAAGCTAAAAAATGACATTTTTCCCACTTAAAGCTGTCACGGGTTTCCATTCTTTCTTTGTGAACCAAGTGAACTAAAGCTGCCTCTCTCTCTAAAAAGAGAAATGACTGTGAGCCAAGCGCGAGCTGTGTTTCTACAGGTCACTGGAGCTCAGCAAATGTGACGATTGACAGACACAGAAGCTGTCACATTGAGCGGCACACAGAAATACAACACAAAACATCACATCAATGCAGCATTTACAACAAATGTGCAAGTATGACATCTACACCACAGTGGAAAACACCACATGTCTAACACTAACTCACATAAACCCACAGGAATGAAAGATCACAAATGACCACAAATCTCCAAAACAGTAATGGGAATTAAATGGAGAGAGAATGGAGATTTTGCTTAAAGACCACATGAAACTCTATTCATAACTAATTTTATTTTCCTAATTTTTTTCAAGTGAATCGGATATTAAACAATAAGAAAATGCAGTGTGGGACCTCATAGTGTCCATTTTAATACAAGATTTAGATATAAGAAGACAGAAATTGGAATAAATAGAATAATGAGCAAAGATGAATGCACAACAAGAACATGTATTAAGTAAATATATAATACAGGCGAAGCACTGCTACTTCTGCGGAGTGATTTACTCCAACTCTGAGCGAACTCTCTGCTCCTCACCACGGGGCTTCTCAGGTGCTGAGAGCAAATCACTCCGCCAAAGTAGCAGCGCTTCGCCTTCTGAGAATATAGTTCTCAGTATGTATATGGTTAGAAGATGGCTGTGTCTCATGTGACCTTGTTATTCGTACACGCTGTGACTATACAAATCACAACATGTAAATAGGAAAATGTTGGCGTTATTTTGTCACTTATTAGGAACAGTGTGCAAGCTGCAGCCGTTTACCTCCAGTCTTTGTGCTAAGCTAGGGTAGCGGTGGGTGCGTCAGACAGAGTTACGGCACGCATGGAGATGAGAAGGGTATGGACGGACTTATCTCTTAATAAGGGTATTGGACGGACTTAACTCTGGGGGATAAGATGAATAAGCTAAAGTCCCAAAAAGTCGGCGTGTTCCTTTAAGTGTCGCAGGTGCCAGCCCTGCTGAGAGATGCTTCTGTATGAACTGAACCAACCAGGTAGTCGACTGGATCCAAGCGACCAGGATCCGTCATGTACAGTAAATAGTGAATCCGCCATGGCGCGAGCGCAACTGGCATTTAAAGGGAACGGGAGAAGAGACTCTGATTGGTTTAACACCCGTAAATCCCAAAACACACCCATTACTCATTAAGAGAATAGGGACAACCCTTTTAGACCATGCGCCTGGCGCACCGACCTTTTTTCTCGTCGTTAAACTACCTAACTAAAAAGTGGATTTGGACAAGCCCTAAGTGAACTTGCGTCCTGCGCTTTAGACCATGCGCTTAGATTGTTAAGATAGGGCCCTTAATGTGGTCTTCTTCTACATGGATGAGTTGCTAAATGCTTCCACTTTCCAATAATACCACTTACAGTTGACCGTGGAATATCTAGCAGGGGTGACATTTTATAAACTGACTTATTGAGAATGTGGCATCTCATCAGAGTTCCAAGCTTGAATTTACTGAGCTCTTCAGAACAACCAATTCTTTTACCACAAATGTTTTTAAATGCAGTCTGCATGGCTCAGTGTTTGACCCCTGTGGCAATGGATCTGATTGAAGAACCTGAATTAATTAAGAGGTGTGTCCCAATACTTTTGTCCATATAGTTTAGTTCGTGAGCATCTCTTCCAACCTCTGCATCGACCCATACCCGTGTACACTTCCTGCCTTTCTTTGGGTCACGTGATGTTTAACTTGACAATTGCCTGGGTCACAACTTCAAGCAGTTCCTCATATCCTTTTGAATGAGGAAGTTGTTCAAAAGACGTGCCCGGTTCATTATAACCAACATCCAGCCCCACAGAGCCAGATGTAGCTGACAGTAGGTTCACATCGGGATTGGAAGTAATCACACAGCGAGCTTACAAATCCAGAATGGGTCCCTTGGAGTTAGTAGATAGGTAACACCTGTCTCAGACGTGTTTACCAACTCCATCTGCAATCCCCATGATCTGAGCCTCCACACTGCCTCAGCAGCAGCAGGACCCGAACCACGAGGTGCAGACGCCAGGGTCCCATCACTGCCGAAGAGAGCCAGGCGGGAACGGAGCCTCTTCAATGTGAAATTCTCACTATGAGGGCAGTCAGCTCCCTCAAGAGCTAACAGAGTGTGCTCCACTCTTAAACAAGCCACACAAAACTCATGTGCATCATCTCCTGAAATATAACAAGGCCATGGCAGCATACATCTCCTAAACTCTTTCTTAGAAGTCAGATTTTCTAACTGTAGAAAGACAAACAATGACAAACAATTCACACGTGATCAAACAAATGGTTTCTGAAGACAAAGAAGTTGGGGATTCCGTGACGTATTTGCCCTTTTATGGTTCTGCTGATTTCACAGGTGGTTCAGACACCGGCACACACTGAAAGCGTTCCCATAACGTCAACAGCATAAAGTATAACAAATAAAACTTATTGGAAATGCAATAGTGATCCAATGGCAGTATAGTTTAAGAGTCAAAAGCAGTACACTCATAGCAGCTCTCTTGAGTCAAGGTCGGTTAATGGTTACAACAGTTCTCGAGTCACCAGTGTACTGAAATGAGGAAACAGTTAGGACTTGGACATGCCCGCGGAGAACCAATAAACAGCTGATAAGAGCATGCGTAAAACGAGCAGTTGACTCGAAAGAGGGGGTGAAATGTAAGTTCTTTTATGGTTTCTCATGCTTTATTTAGAAAGGTGAGTTGATTAAAGGGTGTACTCACACTAGGCACGGTTACCTTGTACTGTGCCTTGGCGCAATTGCCCCCCCTCCCCCACTGTCCCTCACTCACATTGCACTTAATATCCCAGACACACTTACTTCATTTACGATGCAATTTTTTGTTTTAAAGAAAACCGTACGAAACCACTTTCGCTAGACTGCCTAATAGGTGTATAATTTATGCCGTGCAGCGATTTTCACTTGATTGTACTGCATGTATCAGAAGATTATTACAGAAGCAGCTGACGTTGATGGAGGAATTTGTAGCTTTACTCGCAAACTACAATTCCTGTTTATCAATAAGTTGAGAACCAGACCCATTATAAGTGCACTGTCCAGGTAGTAAGATGTTTGCTGTTGTAATGATGACAGTAGCGCACACAAGAGCAGCTGTTCTGTGCTCCGGCACTGTTAGCGATCACACTACACACCCGAGCCCAACTGAACCGTGCTCTGGCCCATCTCTTCCAAACAGTCCAGGGACGGTTAAGCGAATCGTGCCCGGGCAAGGTACGGAGTGATCACACTTGTCAAACGAACCAGACTTTGGGGGTCAAACGCACTCAGGCACAGTTCAGATCGCCTAGACACCCTAAGATTAGATTCAGTGTCACCCTTTAATGTCATTATTGGGTGCTTTAATAACAGAATTACGTATAGTCCTATGTGACGTCATTGTGTGATTATGTAAACAAACTAGTGAACTGTTTTCTCTTAACCGGTTCATTGACACAAGCTGTTCGAAAGTACCAGTTTGCAGAAAAGAAAAAGATTGCCATTACTAATCTGAATTACGCAAGCCACATTTATATTATTATTATTTACTTTTACTGTATAACAACAATGGGCAAGAGAGACACACACACACACACACACACACACACACACACAGTTTTTGCAGAGCAAATATCAGATTTAAAATCAGATACACCCTACTCTTCTATTTCCCTGTGATAAATTTATCTTGCTTTAGTGTTTTATTTCAGGGAAGAATGGATGTCTCCTTGCTAAAGAGTAGCTAAATAATAAAATATATAAGACAGCTTGTTCTACAGACTACTAACTAAGCCATTACAAAAGCTCTAGTTGTAAAACACATAGTTCCTGCTCTAAAATCAGAAAGGATGAGCAACATTTGAAAACGTTGTAAAATACTCCTCTTCCTCTGCTAGGACACCTGTGTGAACTTGAGGAGAACAATTCAGTGTATCTGCTATTTTATTCCAATCGTTTTGCTATAAATATTTAGTTACGTTTTAATAGTGCAACGCACAAATATTTAGTAGTGCATTAGTTGTAACTTAGTGCTTGTAAGTTACGTCAAAACTAGGCAAAATTGTAACTTACTCACAGCTGGTGCAACCATTCCCTGCTGATTAAAAGACAGTGAGCACAAATGAAATAAAAGTAAAGTTAGTGAAGAGAAAAGATCCTGCAGCATTTGAGCACAGATGACATTTCCACTGCAGTTATATTCAGAAATGTTTTAATTGTGAGTTAATTGTCCAAAAAATGTAGTCAGAGAACTCGTTTTTACTATGGAAATGGAAATCGTGGCAAAACAGCTGAGCAGTGACTGTCCACTCCCATGAAGCATTGCACATAAATCAAGCTGGTCTCCCTACATACTCAGACTATTCTGGTGCTTGTGTATATTTGAATACTACTTGGAGATTCTTCTTTAAAATGGGATGATGCATCAGCCTGGCACCTTGTAAGCATGACTTTGTTTCCCAGTGGACTGCTGCTTTTCCCCAATTCCCAGAAGTTACCAATATGTTACCAATCAGTCTGGAACTAAACGTTTAAACCTGCTCTTCCATGCAGACAGTTTTTGTGTACAATATGCATCAGGTGATCAGTGAACGGACCATGACCATGTGAATCTTTCATCTGAAACTAAAAACATTGCATTAAAACAGGTAAATAAATTCCCAAATTCCTTTTTGTCTCCATATTCTGTTAAACACCATGAAGCAGAAGCACACATAGTCACATCTGAGAGCATCTCTGCCAGTTGCCACACTGTTTGTGTTCAGCTGTCACAGAAGTGGACCCATTAAAAATTAAACTGCCCACATTTCTTTCCATTAATTTCAAGCTTCACTGATTCAAATGGTTCTTCTGCTGACAGCTTAGTCCAATTATAAATAAACTCTTCTCAAAGCTGTTGCAACTCTAAAATCTTAAAAATAAAAAATAAAAATAATAAAATAAACCCCACACTCTCATTCCTTCAGGATTGTCCTCTTCCAAAAAGGCAAAGGTAAACACCCCTGGTTCTGAAGAAATTTTCTACAAAAACTCTAAATGTGTATGGCTCATTTCCTATACTGCAGCACAGGAGTTTCTAGCACAATCACAGTAGGACAGATCTTTAATACATCTCAAATGTGTTTTTGTAACAAATGCAACAGATTACACAGATTAGAAGGCGGAGAAATTATGAATAGACGAACAATTGTGACGGGTGGAAAATCAAGAGAAGTGGTAGTGTATCACACAGAGAGAATGAATATGCTGTAATGGAAGAGCACAAGGCTGTATTAAGCAGACTGCCGTTTCATTAAATCAACTCTGCTAGAGGCTTTAATTAGATGTATGCAAATTCCAATATGAACTTGTGAAGCAAGCTATGTATGCAGTTATGTAGCATAAAGTGTGAGCAGTGGTAAAAATGAATCCTGCCTACACATAAAACACATACTGTACAAGTAAGGAATTGAATGATTCTGGTTCCGATTACGATTCCACAGAACCATTCCAGTTCCTTAATTAATTACTTAATGATTATTTTAGTAATTTGGAAAAAGAACGAATAGTTGGAATTGATTATACGTAAAATATTTTACATATCAACTCAGCCTCGTTGTTCAATTACATGTCAGACTTTAGCAGAACAACAACAATAAGAAGAAGAACTTATTGAGGCTGCTTGAGACTTGGAGAACTCACAAATACAAGGTTTTCCTGCATTTGTTCCAATTGCTCTGATGTTGACACATCTCTATTCAATTTACAAACGGGTTGCATTCAGCACTCTTGTCTCCAGGCACAAATTCAATATCAGTTTCTGGGGAGTGCTGCAGGGTTCACTGTTAGGCCCCTTAATCTTTTTTCGGATGCATATGGTGGAATCAGACTTACTCTGGGAGAAAGACTGGATGCAGACACACATTTAGAGGGAGCAGTTTATGTTCTGAGTATACACTTCTGAGTGCACAGCCCTTGCACACTGTTCCACTTCAATAGAGCCACACTAATCTCTCTCCTGATATCAAAGAAAGCCTAAGGAGAGATTTTATAGTGAATGTACCACTTCATTTTGACCTGGGGTCTGCAAATATAGCCAAAGACTTCCATTCTAGTTAGATCATAGGGCTTCACATGAAGCCACTGGGGTTCAGATTGAAAAACGGCAGGAAAGTAATGAAGCATTCCTTGTGACCAGTGATTTATGTCATATGGAAGAGATTTTTCTGTTAGCGTCGCCTCACTGCACTCAAATGAATCAGACACCTAGAGACGTGAGACAGATGCAGCCAGAAATCCCAAACACCACTGCTCTCTTTCTTCAGTAACATCTCAAAGCAAATGAATGCTGCGTTAGAAATAAGCTCTCGAGGACACAAATGAAATCATTGTAATCTTATAACGGCATAAGTCCTTTTCCAATATACAATATTTGTTTTGCTTTAAAAAACAGCATTGCAGTTGAGGATGTGTGGTTCACTACAGATCTAAAGCTTCAGGATTCACATTAGCTGACCTTGTTCAGACTGGATACAAAGTTGATAAGAGACCGGATTGTTTTCTCAAGAGGCTGAGCAAGTTTCTCCTCTCCAGTAGAAACATAAAACAAAAATAAAAATGCATTTTTATTTACATTTGAGCAACTTTCCAGGCTAAGTCATAAGGGAACCTCAATAACCTTATATTTAACATGCATCTATTATTGCAAATTATAAAGCCTTAAAATACAATTATATGACATAATTCTACACCACACTTTTTTTTACAACATCAAATCCAATGATGTTGAAAGGCTGATGAAAGTGGCAGTAACTCAAAATACATAAAAAATAGGAGAAGATTGGTTGCGATTATATTCTCACAATATATTGTTTCAGTAAAAACAGCTTTATTGTTTAATAATTCATACATCAGATAATTCGCTTTTGAAAAATAAGAGGGTAGAAAGAAATGTGAAACTTTTGTTGTTGTTAATTTCCACCATTTATGCCACTTAAAATGTCACTGGGGCAAACGTAAAAAAAATGGCCAGACTATTGGAATTGTTTTACCTTACTGTTGGCCCCTGGACATTAACACAAGTTTAATTTCCAGAAAAAAAAGGGAAATAAGGTGAAAATTATTTCTCACAGTGATGTAGAGGATTCATATCCAACTTGCTTCCTTTGCAGCTGAAGAATCAATGTGGTATAGATATATACTTTGGTATCCATGCATTAATGGTCCATGAAATGTGATCTGATCTTCTATGAAGACTTATAAAGGAAATGTAATGTCTATTCTAAGCTCAGGTCATATAGCACTGGAATAGGTGAGTATCCAAACTCTTTAACAAGCATGGCAGACCAAACCCTCACCTGAATTGATGGCACTCTAATTATCTTTCTTTCAATAACTCAATATCCTTGTTTACTTTGTTTTGTCTAATGAACAGTATTTAATCAGTGCTATTGTGTGTGATTAAACACGATTGATTTGATTCATTCTAATTAGTAGAAGATAACAGCACATATCAGGAGAAACTCCACTTTTTTGTGTCAATTTACTGTGTCATTAGATGTCCAGAGAGGAGAAGCTGGACGTCATTTGACTCTACAGTGAGTACCATAAAAAAAAAAAAGAAAGATTTCAACAAAACATATTTAATTTTATACTAGTGAATAAAATATTTAAACAAACTGAAAACTGCCTCTAATGTTTGAAGGACCACTAAAAAGGACACAACATGAGAAATCAAATGTTACTTCTTTTGAGATGATAAAAAACTAGCTGTTTACATGCATCCAAATAGTCTGTTTATAACCACATTGATGGCTCAATCAGACTGAAAAGTTTTCATGTAAACACCTCAATCGATCCCACTGAGCTCAGTCAGATTGTAAGGGGAGGTGCAGACCTGAAATAATCGAATCAACAAAAGAAAAGAAAAAAAAAAGCAACATGCTCATGCTTAAATCTGACTACTTTCTTAATCGGATTCAAAAACACCTTGCACACATGCTCACAGCGGTGTGATGTATATGTTCTCATTTGTTTTGCTAGCATGTGTCACGCATTACGTCTATATTATGCATATAAAGAGCCATTCTTGATGGCGCCTAAGTCTAAGATGGTTGCATTTTTTTTTTACATTTTATTGAATAATAGATCAATGCAAACTTTGTTGGACCTGCCAGCAAACCATCAACCTATGATAGTGGCAAAAAGTGCTGTTATTAATTTCACATGAGAAGAAATAGTTTGCATAGAAGTCTTGAAGACACAGCTGACTAAACAAAAATTGCCCATTTAATTATAAGAATCAGAAAGAGGGTGAAACAATCCAAAAACTAAAATATAATGTTTGGTGCAGAAAATCTTTAAAGCAGTCCTCAGGGGAAAACAAATGTATGACATGACCCCTTTAAAGAATCACATTGTAAAGTGAATCAGGCCTGTAAGCTATAAGATTGTTATTATTTCAGTAATAACTGACATCTTCAGTGCCTTGTGTGCCATAAGCGGCATACATAAACTGTTCATTTGCTGAATATTTCTCTATTGAACAGCTTTAGTAATGGAAATCTGTTCTTTGTACCACAGGGCACAGATTTGTCTTCCAAGTCCCATAATACATAATTCTGTGATAGGACAGCGTTCATACGCTTACAGGCTGTTGATAATATAACAACATGCTCATGTGTCTATAATATAGCAACAACATACGCATAGAGGGGTTCATGTGTCTTAGCGAATTTGTGCAGTGTATCATATCACTGTTATCTTGATTAGGCACCTGTAACGTTGTTTTCAACTGGAGTGCTGCTACTCTAGATACAGCTTCAAAGCATCGGAACAAAAGTACAGTGATAAAGGGAGAAAGAAAGAGTGTTAGTGCCCTGTGGCACTAAAAATACAGCTAATGCACCAAAAAAAAAAAAAAAAAAAATCCTCTTTAGTGTTTCGAGAAAGTATTCAAAGAAAATCTGTGCAACATAGGCTGGCACCTTTAATACTGACTAGGATAAAATAATGAGAGCCCTGACCAACTATAGGAGGTATAAACACAAAGGACAAACCGTCTGATATGTGTTCACAGTCGGCAACCTATAAACAAGGGGTGATGCTTGATACAGTACATACTGCATATCAGGAATAAGGTAAATCCTATTCGTAGAATGGATAGTGCACCTAGAAATCAAAATTCTTTCATCATTTTACACCCACATGGCTTTCTGCATGATCACAAGGGAGACTGTCTTGGCAGCTATTTTTCGTGTAATGAAAGTGGATGGAGACTGGGGATATCAAGCTCTGAAATAAAATAAAAAACAACAACATAAAAGCACACAAAGAGTCAAAATTGTATACTATATTCCAAGCCTTCTAAAGACAAAACAAAACAACACAACTTGATATCACACAATATGGTAACAATATGGTAAGTACTAAAAGTGACTTTTTTTCCGCATTTTTGTCTACTTTTATTATACATAAAAAAATACATTACACTTCAAAAGTTTGAGGTTTGAAGTTTGTCTATATTATTTTAGAAATCTATACTTTTATTCAGCAAGGACACATTTAATTGATCAAAAGTGACAGTAAAGTCATGTATAATGATACAAACGATTTATATTTCAAATAAATGAAATGTTTGTATGTTCTATTCATCAAAGAAAATGTATCATGGTTTCCAAAATAATATAAATTGGCACAACTGTTTTCAACATTGATAATAATCAGAAATATTTCTTGACCAAATTACTGTATTGACTGTAAACCTGTTCCCTGAAAAAGCAATAATGAGATGCTGCGTACTCATACGCTACGGGAACATCATTTGTTTGATCGGTTGTGAAGCATGTGTGTCAAACACGGCACGAACTTCGCTTAAATAAACTCTGACGATAACGTCACTGGAATGCGTGCTCGTGAGAGGCTATAAATAGACGTGCAACAGGTGCGCCTTCAGGTTATCACTTTGTCTAAAGAGACGCTCCCTTTCAAAATCTACTTTCGATTTCCAATTTCCGAATTCCAATGCCGCCGCACTGGGAAGTGTCTGGACCACTCAAGGTTGTGTAGTGTGTGCCGCACAACCATTGAAGAGGTCTCAGTCTCAGACATAACTCTCCCCAATTCTCTTTAGAAACAAACCAAAAAATCTTTAGAGCTTGACAGGCGCTGACTCTAGTGGCTCAAAAGGGGTCTTGACCAGCCCCTCAAGGACTATGGCTAGATCCTACGAAGAGACCTTCACTCATGGGAGGCCTCAGCCGCCTAGCTCCATGAATGAAGCGGGCGATCAGAGGGTGTTTCCGCACTGGAAGCCCGTCAAATAGGGCGTTCCAAGCCGATATGGTGGCCACAAATACTCAGAGAGTCGCGGGACATGCGCCTGTTGACAACTTTTCCTGCAGAAACTCCAACACTGAAACAATCTGGCAGTGAACTGGGAATGCACGGCGTGCAGTACACAACCTTTCAAAGAACACACCACTTAAGGGCATACATCTAGTATGTGGAGGGGGCCCTGTAGTAGCTCTAGTGGAGGGGGCCTTGGCACTCAGAATAGTCTGTACTACATCAGCTGGAAGCCCAGAAGCCCCCTTGAGCATGACAGGGAAGACATTTGACGAAGGCTTCCTCATGCCTCTTCACCTCCTAGAACCTGCTGTCTGAAAGGCAAGCCAGGGGCATCAAGTAGGAACACTTTGTCCCTGTCCTTGATGCCCGTGAGGTTCAGCCACAGATGCCTCTCTGTGGAGACCAAAGCCGACATTGAATGGCCGATAGTACGGGCCATCTGCTTAGTCACCCGCAGAGACAAATCCGTGGTCCGGCGAAGTTCTGAGAAGGCCTCCTCGTCTATGCTCCCGCTAATGCTCAAATCCTTCAGCAGGTCAGCCAGGTTTGCCTGTAACACCATCATAGTGTGCAGAGTAGCATCAGAATGACCCGCTGATTGAAACGCTTTCCCCACCAGCGTGGATGTTGTTCTGCATGGTTTGATGGGGAGAGCTGGATTTTTCAATGACGATGAGCTCTCAGGGGAGAGATAGCCCACAAGTGTCTCTTCCACATGAGGCATCAACCACGTGCCCTTACACTCACAATAGTCAAATAAGTTGACGCCTAGGACACAATGATGAATGTGGTTTGGTTATGGATAGGGATTTAACTCATCATGGAGAGCCTTGAAAAAGGGGAGAGACCGTCGCTCAGGCCCCTCCCCTTGGCCACTGGACAGAAAGCTGTCCTCTAACTTTGAGCGCTTGGAGGTCTCTTGTTCCTGTGGCCAGTCTATCCGTAACCTGGCGACTTCACGAGTCACCACCTCGAGTAACTCCTCGTGCACTTTATTACCGTGGGAGGAGCGCTCGGAGGTGGCGCTCTCAAAATAACTTCCCAATCTGGAAAGAGAACGAGAGAAAGGGAAGGACCAGTCCCCCGCTCCTCAGCCAGATCAACTCGCAAGCCCCCCCGATCTTAATGTGGGACTCACAATCCTTGCACTCGCCATGCTTAAACGCAAGGACAGAATGCTCTTCCTCAAGCTCTCAAAGCAGAACTCATCGTAATCGGGTATGGCCCTTGAACAGAAAGGCACACATCTCCTGATTGTTTGTAACATGATGTTCTCTTGACTTTTTTTTTTTTTTTTTCACACTCAGAAATTCTGCACATTGACAACTCAAACTCTAACAAAGTGTACCGATAGAGAGGAAGCACACGCACAGGCACAATGCTGTCTCTGAAGACAAAGAAACCTGAAGGCGCACCTGTTTCACGTCTATTTATAGCTTCTCACGAGTGTGCGTTCTAATGACGTCATCGTCAGAGGTTAATTAAGCCAAGTTCTTGGTAGATTCACAACCGGTTGAACATAGAATGTTCCGGTAGCGTATGAGTACGCAGAATTGAGAGTAGCTTTTGAAAGGAAACAGCATATTAGAGTGATTTCTGAAGGATCATGTGACACTGAAGACTGGAGTAATGATGCTGAAAATTTGCCATCACAGGAATAAATTACATTTGACAGATATTAAAAAAAGATTAAAAACTGCTTTTAAATTGAAATATTTCACAATATTTTTTTTTTTCTTTCTTTTTTGTCTGGGTGTTTTGATTCAGCAGAAGAAAGTCATGCCAGTTCGGAGCGGCATTAGGGTGAGTAAATGATGACATAATTTTTATTCCCTGCTGAACTATTGCTTTAAATTGTGCACATCATTAACATTCCTCACAGTGAAAGACAGTGGTGATTTGAAATGCACAACTGATGATGCCGCAGTGCAGACATATGCTTCTCTAATTCAAAGTGTAGTGAACGACAGTTTTTAAACTGCTGTCCCCTCACGGCAGAGACCCCATTTACGCCTTCCACTGGCTCATTTTCCCTTCAGGATGACAGAAGGAAGAGTGCTAACAGGAATAAAGATCAGATAGACACCAGTGTGAGTCTGCTTCACATTCTAAGACAGAATGAAATGTAATAGATGACATTAGCACTGCATTAATCTTAATTTTGTTTCTCTCTAGCTTATACTGATGCTGAATAATTACCAGTCTTTTGTACAGGAGATCCCTGATGGGATGTGACATCTGTCTTTGCCTCTTTTCTCACCTCTGGCATCTGACGGCTTGTGTGACAAACTGTGTCTGCAAGCTGTTCTGCCCTCCCTCTAACGAAACCTGTTCTCCGCAGATGCCCGGGACTCCATGTCATTCACAAAATGATGTCTATAACACAGTCCCTCACTCCCATTAAACCTTTAATGGGGCGTTCACATATGCCATATATGGGCGTTCAGCCACTGTATTGTTGATGTAGTGCTGTAATACTCCTGGATTTCCTAACGTTATTGGTTAAGCTACACAACTGGCCAGAGATTATGAAAATTGATCAAATGGGGTGCATTTCTTGTCTTCTGGGTTTGAAATGAACAGAGGCAAAATCAAAGAATGTATACAGTGTGTGCTTGCCTATGTCAGCAGAGTCTCATAATTATTCATGAGGCTGCACAGCCTTGTCCTATGTGAAGGCACTGTCTTATAATTATTCATGATGCCATGTGACCTTTCCTTTTTGACAGGTTCTTCAAACACTTTATACCACACATAGGTCACAGGTGTTTGCATGCATGGGGCAAAAATATGGTGCTCTCACACGATGCTGAAAGAACGACACGTCAATCGCTGACACCTTTGAAATGTTTATGTGCAATGATTCACAAATACGGAAATTGTTTCACAAATGATTCACAGATTTACGGAGAGGTGGACTGATGCTCGTGTGAAACACGACGCGGTCTGACGCTGATAAACTCGGCATCTCAAACACTATCCACCCTTACTGTCAGTGTGTCAATGATCACTGTAGATCTGGGAATTGTCACAGAATGACTTATTTAACAATTATTTATAAAAATGGCAAACACTTTAGTTTGGGGACCAGTTCTCACTATTAACAAGTTACTTATTTGCATGCATATTACTAGGATATTAGCCGTTTATTAGTACTTATAAAGCACATATGAATGCCTTATTCTGCATGACCATATTCTACATTCCTTAATCTGAACCAATACCTAAACTTAACAACTACCTTACTAAATATCAATAAGGAGTAATTAGGTTTAAGTTTATAGAGGCAAACATCGTAGTTAAAGGTACAATATGTAAGCATTTTGTATCAAAATATCCAAAAACCAATTGCACAATTGTTATACATTTCAGTCCCACTTTATATTAAGTGGCTTTAAGTACTATGTACTTACATTGAAATTCATAATTTGATACAATAGACTTATTGTGTACATACATGTTTTTACATTGTACTTATATTTTATAAATACCTGCATGTAATTACAGCTGTAATTGATGTATGCAATTACATTTGCAATTACACTGTTGACCCTTCCCTTACACCTTAACCCACCCTAAAAACTACCCATACCACCACACCTGACCCTAACCGTACCAGTATCACACCTCAATAGCAGCAAAAGTGTTTTACAACACAACATCCACACAATAAGTACATTGTACTTATTTTTTGATGTAAGTACATATTACTTTAAGCCACTTAATATAAAGTGGGACCTATATTGCTTTTAATTGTGTACTTCCATTATCCTAAATGTTTCCAAGAATTTGAAAATTCAGAGAAATTCACAATTTTAAAAAGTGGCCGTCCCTGTTCAATTGTCGCCTGTCAATGACGTAATATCCGCGTTATCCCTGGTTTCCGCTTGTACTGCCATAGTAACCATGGTGACAGACGTGGACAACTGTGTAGTTCGTAATGTCTATCTGCACGCTGTTGTTGTTTCGTCCAAACATTATGGACCATGGCAAGCAGACTGTGGGGCAAAAGGAGAACTAAAACGAGGATCAATATCAGCGTGGCGTTACCGAGATGCCAAAAGCTTCATGTACGCGACTAACTTGGACTTGACAGAGCTTCACGAGTCACGACTTGACAGAGACGCCGCACTTGCATGTACTTTACTAGACAGGTGAGCAAATGTTATATAGTTCAACATGATGAAATGTTAGAATATGATCAGTGTGTTATTCTAATGTTGATCTAGCTTACTGATAGCAAACAAACTAACACATATAATAACATTATAACTTTCAACACACTCAAATGCTGTTTAGTATGATAGTGTAACTTTAGAGCAAATGAAACAGTTTAATTCGTCAAATAAACTGACCTGTGTGAGTATTAATTCAGCACTTGCGGGTAGTTCGGTAGAATGAAATGTCCTAATTCCTTTATATCCGCGGGACTTGCGTGTGGCGCTGATATCTGTCTCTCATTAGCAGTCGCGACCTGCTTCATACCACAGTCATGTTAAAAAACATGAATGTTTTCACTCATCCATAAACATTATTAGATCCATCAGCTTGACAGCAAGTCCCATCATTCCACTTATCACTGCGTCATCAACCTACGCCTTTTTTATTGGAAGAGATTAGCGACCCCTAGCAGTGAAACAAAAAATTACATATTGTAGCTTTAAAGGGTTAGTTCACCCTCATAATTTACTCACCCTCAAGCCATCATAGGTGTATATGACTGTCCTCTTTGAATCAAGCACAATCTGAGTTATATAAAAAAAAATATCCTGGCTCTTCCAAGCTTTATAATGTGAGTGATTGGTACCTTAGATTTTGAAGCCCCAAAAAAGCGCATCCATCCATCATAAAAGTCATCCATACTGCTCCAGTGGGTTAATAAAGGCTTTTGAAGCAAAGCTATGCGTTTTTGTAAGAAAATACCAAATATATCCATATTTATAACTTTATAAACTATAATCACTGACTTTTAGTAACGGTCGTACGCGAGTCAAGTTCCAGCGAAAGAGTGACCTCTGACCCGACGCATGACGTAGGATGTAGGAGTAGCGTAAGCTCAGGTGAGAGTAAACGCCTCTTACGGTTTAAAGGACAAGTTCGGTATTTTACACATAAAGCCCTGTTTACAGATCGTATCTGATGAAATAGAACGGTTAAGATTAAAATTTGGACACATGCTGCTGTCCAGAGAATTTTAGGTTTATTTCGCAAAAATTTATTTCGCATTACTCCGCCGCTTCTTCTTCTGCTTCTTCTGTGTATTCAATGAAATGCCCGTGGTTTGCTTGCAATTGGCAAAGGTGCATTATCGCCACCAACTGGGCTGGAGTGTCTATTATTCAAGCTCTCAACGGAAGAATCACGGGTGTGACGCGTTTGGAAAAATAGGTCCACAAAAGCGAAATAAACCTAAAATTCTCGGGACAGCAGCATGTGTCCAAATTTTTATCTTAACCGTTCTATTTCATCAGATACGATCTGTAAACAGGGCTTTAAGTGTAAAATACCGAACTTGTCCTTTAAAGAAATAAGGCTGGGCAACAAACTCAAGCTCCTCCGACATTTCTCTTTTCAAATTTTCCGTTTTCTAATTCATGACCAGTGTTTTGTTTTGATCTATCCTCTGCTCTTCTGCGTTCATCAATATGTCATGTAAGAGGTCAGAGGTCACTCTTTTCCCAGGAACTAGACTCGATTTACGGCCGTTAGCGGAGACCATGAGAGTGAGTAAATGATAGGATAATTTTCATTTTTGGGTGAACTAACCCTTTAATAGTGAACACATGTTCTCCCATCTAAAGAGTGACCTAAAATATATTTAAAAAAAAAACTATTCAAAATTCAAAAGCACATTTCCATATATTCAGATGTAGAGTACAAATGTACATAAAATGTGCGTACAAAATGTACAAATGTGCATAAAATGACTAACACTAAATTACTTATGTATTTGTGTAATGTACAGGATTGGGAGCTTTAAAAGTGTATATATTTATGCTTTTTTGTGTGTGTACAATTATGAATTGCAGCATGCATTTGCAAACTTTAACACTCAAATCATTTTAACCCGTTACAATATAACAAAACTAATATAATCTCATTCCACAGGTTTCCATGCATAATTTTTAAAATTACATTTTCATAACTGCGGTGAGAATTGACCTGTGCTGAAACGGGCAGCTACATGACATTTGAAAACATGAAAGGATGACAAGCTTCTTTCTTGTAGCGTGCGCTGGGCTTTTGACAGGAATCATCAGAGTTTCATGTATTTGCTGTGTATCTGTGCTCTGCTTTGACACTGACAGCATTCAGCCAGCAGGAATAAAGATGAGAATAGAGGGACAGCAGCTGCTGTGGAGGAGAGAGTATCATGAACCCCTGCAACAGCTGGAGAACAGGCATCTGTCTGTTCCCTACAGAGAAGAGACACGGGGTACGCAGTCAAGAGGGGAAGCCAATCAGAGCATGTTGCCTTAGTGGGACTCATCAGAGAAGGGTGAGTGTGTGTGTCTGGTAATTTCAGAGAGTCAGAGGACATGAAGCTAGAATCAGGACATGCTGGGCTTTTCTGAAATATTCCATTGACACAAATATAGGTGATGTTTTGAGGCAGAATTGCATGTATCATTTGTGGAGAAGACAATCTCAGAATGTACTGTATCCTGCTCTGTAAAGAAACAATACAAACAAAAAAAAACCATCCAAAATGAGGATATAGCGGGAGAATTGCCTTTCTATTTTACCGAAAATGTGTCCATCTATTCTTACCGTTTTGAAAAAGAAGTACATTTAATTGTATTGATTGTGCACTTGTAGTGTACTTCAAATCCTACAAGTACATTTTAAAAACTGTACTTGCAGATAATATAATATTAATTCAATAAAAGGCCATGTAAGTGCCCTTAAAGAGAGACACTTCCATGAACGTTTCTTAACACACTTAAAAACACTTAAAAAAGTCATTTTAAATCATCTTTTGTCAACTTTTAAAGAAGTGCCCTTGTTTTAATGTGTTGACTAGCATACTAATGCACATGTAAAGTACTTGATTATCATTTTAACTGTAGTGTGTTTCCAATATTGCATTTAACGTTAATATATTTTAAATGTACTAAATTACAACTTCATCATCACAAATATATTTAAATACGTGGCATACAAGTTTCAATAGAAATAATATTAAAGCATATTTTAGTCTATCATAAATGCTTGTCAGTACATTCTGCATAAAAAAATAACATTATAGGTCAGTCTATTGCAGATGTCGTTGCCGATTTGTTAAGTAAATGTGAGTTTGACAACATGTTTTGTTTTTGAGATATGAATTGGTCTCGCATACCCAAAATAGTCATCGTAAATATGAACTGATATTCGTTGAAAGGGTATTTGGCATTGCATTGCATAACAAACTCTTTTGAAATCACTTGTGAGTCTTATGAAGGTCTATTTTAGCTTTAGTTAGGATGCTGCCTTAGAAGGCTTACTGGGTTTTGGAACGCAGCCTGTGATATTTTGGTCCCTATATGGCCCAGGTCCCAGCTAAGTAAATGCAAGGGATGAGGAACCATTTATTTAAATAATAATGATAATAATAATAATTCACTCGAGTGAATCTGAGCAGAGAAATGCCTTGAGCAAGAGAGAAATACATGCAGTTTCTTAAAATGACTCTACTAGAATGCAAAGGCTTTTTAAAGTGTGTTTTGGCACTCACATACTGTAGATGTTTCGTGATTTCACTTGCCAATTTATAGACATATCAGAATTATTTTTTCCTCCTCATGAAACAACTATTGAAATTGCATTTCATCCGACTTCAAAGCAGCACGCTGAAGTCTGACAGAGATTCGGATCAGCAAGAGCAGTGACTCCAGCATCCTCGCATGTTCTGACAAAACAGATTAAAGAAGAATGTCTTCAAGTTCAACAAAAACTGTAACTGAAGGCAATTTTCACACATTTCAGGTTTGACAGTTAGCGAGATTGGCAAAAGCCAAAAAGCTGAACTTTAGAAGGTGAAGTGTGGATGGCGTAATCTTTCAAAGGACTGATGGAACTGTCTGTTGCACAGAGACCGGCAGACGCTCGTGTGAAGGCCTTCCGCATGATTCGATTCAAGATGTCTCAGTGCATTAAACTGTAGAGCAAACCATCAATTACAACATTACCTCCAGCGTCATGTTTTCAGTCAAGCATTGTAACATGGCATTCAAACTATTTCAACTTTGACTGATTCAATGAACCGGTGAAAAGAACAGGAATATCGTCCAGGCTTGAATGTGCGTGTAACTGATGGTGCGAACAATGAGTTACGAATGCTAATTATTGTCATTGAAATCATATTAAGTTCGTGACTAGGCTATCAGTAATTTGTGATGTAAATCTGCTCAAAAATGGGTAAGCTTTTAAAGCCCACTTATGCTTAAATGTGTTGGTGTAGGAAATATAACGCAAATTAATGTCCATGCATCTTCCCCGCTGCTGTAGCTCTTTCACATGATATAAACAAGTATGTTTGCATAGTGTTCCTCTTAAAATGTTAATGCATTTTGCACCATGTGACGTATGTGTAACAGTAATGTTTACCTCTGTTTAGTTTCAGTGTGTTTTAGTTTGGTTCTCCCTGTTTCCGTTTGCATGTGCATGTAAATGTATCGAACTCTTGACCTCCAAACCGAGGTGACTTCTGTGTACTGTTACACCCCTAATAATTAAAATAGTCATAATTGTTTTTTCTATGGGGACAATGGGGCTTTTTCACATAAAACAGTAGTCCACAAAAAAAAATAAAAAAAATAAAATAAAAAAAATAATTATGCATTCCATGTAAAGTTTCACATCTGTATGTTACATCATTTTTTTTTTATTATTATTATTTTTTAAATACAGCTTTGCCCAGGAGAAGGTCAAACTAGTTGTTGTCCAGCATGAAGCGAGACAGAAACCTGCTGTCACGGTGCTTCAGTTTAAATTCCCTAGTATCATCCTGAGACAGTTCATTCCAATGTTCGACATACCTCTTTTTTATTTCCTGCAATTTATCAAAGCCATCACCAGAACCTTTTTTTCCCCGTTGTGAGCTCATTTACATGTTTACACATTTACTGTGTACACTTACTGCTTTCTCATCAACTATTTGACAAAGCCTGACTGATTACATGCACACATTCAGGCAGGTGTCACTCCTGGGGTATTGTATAATAGCCTTCTATTCAGCTCTAATAATCCTAGAGCATCCGAGGCAAGTACAAAATGAAGAGATTTAAAATCTCCCAGACATATTTTCCGTTAAACTCGAGCAAACACTGCCAGATTGCTGTGTGTATAATGGAGCTGTCCATAGTGCTGAAATATACTCTTTAGTATTGAATGCAGCAATTTGAAGGAACACCTGTTGTTTTTGGCCAGATTGGTGCCTTAGGCGAGCTATTTATTTAATTGATAAAAAATACAATTTAAAAAAAGTAATATTATGAAACATTGTCGCAACTGAAAACAGTTATTTTAAATTTTAATAATATTTCACAATATACCGTTTTTACTGTATTTTTGACAAATAAATTAAAAAAATAAAACAAAGTAAGAAGTGAGAGAAGTCTCTTAAAAACATCAAAAACATATATATATTTCAAACTTTTGATAGTGTACATTGTGAAAAGAAAATTCTAAATTAACTTGTCATTAGTTAATTTTGGAAAGGCTATATGCATAGTTCAGTCATGAAACTCTTCCGAGCATCTGATTGGTTTTCTTAAAGCTGACTGCTTTGGCCAATCGATCTGTTTGTTATTTTGTGTCTACAAACAGTGTTTGTGTTTGTCTTTTGCTATTTATTTTGATGGTCCACTTTATTTATAACTCTCATTAGAGTATTAGTAGACTGTCTGCTTAATATCTGCTGACTCTTTATTGTGATGCTCCTCCAACAGACACTCAACTGACTATAAGTAACTTTGCAAGTACGTCAACTTTTCCTACTAACCCTAAACCTACCCCTAAAAAATCTACTAATACTCAACTAATACTTTAATGAGAGTTAGTTGACATGTAGGCACAACGTTATGTATATAAACATACTATCTAAAGGGGACCATCAAAATAAAGTGTAATCTTTGTTTTTAGTTTAGTTTCTTTTTAATAAACCAAGCAAAAAACTTCCACAGGACCTGATGGCCAAAGAGTCAGAAAATGCGCATTTAACATACTTGACAAAGAAAAGTTTACATTTGTATCTGAGCAGATCTCAATGTCACCATCAAAACACTGCAACTGAAGTGCATCTGCACAGGTCATCAAATAATAAATAGTACCAAGGCGACGGTTGGCTTGTGAATATTGATGAGGTAACAAGACTGGAGACTGAGCAGCATAATTACACGACTCACCCCTGCAGTTCTTTGACTGAGAGGGAAATCTTGAGGTTGTGTCCCAGCACATGAAGGGTGGTGAGGATGTCTGCCCATTGGACCATCTCTCCAAGTGGCCCACCTTTCAGCACTTTTGGACTGAACACATCACCGGATTCCTCTGTCAGAAAGCCCACGTGCACCAGGATCTGAAAGAGGGAAGAGATGCTATGTTCAGAATGAAATATTACTCATACTACTATTTCTGCTGAATAGTATGTCTACTACTAGTATGTGCACATTTTCTGTAAGCAGAGGATACCAGGATAACCTACTAGAATCGCCAAAATAAGCATTTTTATTTTTTTATTTTTTTATCAGTGGAATAAATGAACTGTTAAAAAAAAAAAAGCCAGGAAAAAAGCAATATGTCTGAAAAAAGGGGATAAACTTCCATAAAGCTGAAGTCCACAACCATAAATCCACAAACTGAGTTTGAGTAACTAACTTGCCTAAACTAATTAATTCCACCTAAAAGTTCACATCTCTCACACTTCAGCTTGCAATTGGGTCAGTTTGGTTTGGTACGTCACCATTAAGGATACATATCTATGTACTATATTAAAATAATATTAACCTTTTTACATGAACACAATTCATATTACACAATTCATCCACATTTCATACATAACTATTTCAGAGATGTCATTATACTTGAGATGTGTACCAAACTGTGGTTTCATCTTTGTAATTTGCTTGTTTGTTTGTCATTTAATACATCTAATATAGGAGATACAAGGTAGACTGAAGGCAGTCGAACACATCAGGGCTTTTAAACTAAGGCATGATCAAAATATCTTTATGATTTGGATCCAACCTTTATTTCAAGTCTACATACAAGGTTCAAAGCATTTGCCCTTGACTAAAAAAAAAAAAAAAAAAAACCCATCTGAATTCACTTATCAACTAAATAGCTTGTAAAAGAAACCTACATAGGAGACAATAAAAACATCCACTGCTAAGTCTTTCCCAGCATGAGCTATCTTAAATATTTCAGATCTTTCAGATACAAAGAAGAAATAAATAGATAAACAGATAGACAGACAGACAGACAGACAAACAAAACAATAAATAAATAAAAGATTCCACTAAAGAAGTGTGCAGAAGCCAAGTTTCCGGTAACACTTTAACACGTATAGTGTAATAAAGTACTTACAAATCATGTGTAAACTATTAGTTTATAGTTAATTACTGTAGTTATACATTAATAGACTATAGACAAATAGTGAGTTCTTCATTGTCACTATTAGCTCATATGTAAAGAGTTAGATAATGTTTTGTAACAACTTATTAACAGTAAATGTTATTAACAGTAAAGCTATGCTGGATTTCCGTGTTTAATAGGGACTTTCCATAGAAATAATACTATAATACTATAAATAATAATAGTTTTATACTGTACAAACTGTATATTCTTTCCCTAAATCTACCACTAATCCCTACTCATCTATTTTTAACAATGTGATCTTACGAGTATTTGTATGTAACTAATATTTTCATTTATTTGTTTGTTTGTTTATTTTTAAGTGGTTATGTTTTGCTTTTGAGACAGGCTTAATGTATTTGTAAAAAAATTTTATTAACTCAAAATAATAATGCAATTACTGTCCAATAAAGTTTGGTTTAAAGCACTCAATTAATGTCATTTTCCCATTTTCCGTGACCTAATCTAAAGTGATAACTATTTAAAGTTAATACGTTGTTAACAAAACATTATCTACTTCTTTACATATTAGCTAATTAACCAATAACACTTTGCTAATTACAGTGACAATGAATGAAGAAGGCTATTATTATTAATAACCGGCATTAAGTTTAGATCAGATCGTTACTATTTTGTCTGTTTAAATGAGGAAACATCTAAGATAATGTCAGTAAATTATGGAGTGCCACAAGGATCTGTGCTTAGACCCTCTGCTGTTTTCAATATAAATGCTGCCACTTGGTATTATTATAAGAAAACATGGAATTAGTTTCCACTGTTATGCCTATGATACTCAGTTCTATATTTCATCATGACCAAATTAAATCTTTAAATTATCCAAGTTGGCAGAGTGTGTTAAAGATATAAAATATTTGATGACAAGTACTTTTCTTTAATTAAAATCGGATAAGACTGAGATATTACTTATTGGACCAAAAACCTGTACACAGAATCTCTTTGAATACAATTTGCATTTAGAAGGAATAACTGTTACTTCATCCTCTACAGATAAAGACCTGGGAGTTATATTAGACAACAACTTGTCTTTCTAAAATCATATCTCATATATGTAAAAAAAAAAAAAAAATTAAAACAGCTCTTTCTAAAATTGTATACACCTCACAGATGCTAACATTTTCCAGTGCTGTGTGTAGAAAGACATTAAGTGTATTTTTTATTTAATTTTTTAAGGGGAAAACAGTTAATTTACGGATAATTAGGATGGACTTCTATCTTCTTCTGGATGGTTTATTGAATGAATGTCACTGGATGTACCGTAGATGAGTAATGCAGCTCTCAAATATTTCAAGGTATTTCAGAATGATTTATGAAGCTCTTATCCGAGATTTTTTTTTTTTTTTTTTTTAAGCATTGTTTGCATGGTGCAAATGTATGAAATCGTTGCATGGCCTCCCTTGCTATGCTGACAGACTGACATCTCTGAAATATATGTGTGTAACATGCATTTCTTAGAATGTTGATATACTACAAATTACACTTTTTTTTTAAACAAGAAATGGCCTGATTGTGTTTTAGCTTCACAAACTCTCCTCACATTCTCAAAAGTCTGTGATTTTCTACTATTACTTCAGAATATGTATTTGTTTGTGCATCAGATTAAAGACACACATGACCAGTGTATATGTAGGTTGGCTTGCCATTTTTGGTTATTGTTTTGCGTGGCCACACTGCTTCGGGTGAGCCTTTTTTTATTCCACTTCTCCATCTATTTTATTCTTCTTTTATTCATTTTATCTGGCAATGCTTCAGAGCATCTTCACTCACCACCATATTTCTTATGCTGTGTCTGCAGTGTGAACACACACCATGGAAAAACACTGAAATATTTTGAATTATAATCAGTAAACCACTTCATTATGATTTTGTCACCATCAGTAACAAATGTGACCTGTTCTCATTGTAACAGCAAATTAGTTTTGTAAACACATTTTTTATAATAACCAAGAAAGACAACATTTTCTCAAGGGTCAAGAGTCCAACTAAAGCAAACACTGATCTCCATAATGGTGATCTCAAACAAAAAATTTTTTATAAAACATCAACATCTAAACCTCTGATAATTCTCAATAACAACCGCTGTAGACGTATGACAGAAATAAAGTTTGTAAGAAGTGAAGATGTCAATGCTGTTTATGGAGCTCTTTAATCCTCCTCTGCTAATATCTTGAAATATTTAATGTTTTCTTTTATCTTCAGTTGATTTAATCTAAGGATGTGGATGGAAGTCAGTTGTAGTTCTTGAGTTTCTCTTTTTTCTTTTCTTGTAGTTTCTCTTTCCTTCAGTGATTCTGCTTGTTAACAGCAGGTGTTCATCAGTAATGCTCAATCATCACTAACTTAATCACTTAATTGATCACTTAACAAATGTAATGTATATCTTCATTTAGTAAACTCAAATGAAATACGTTCAGAGTACTCATAAATATTGGCTTCTAAACTTAAATTAATTCATTAATTGGTTTGGTAATTGATTTCCTCAAACGTAATGAGTAAGCTTAACTTTTTGAGTTTGACTTGTGTGCTATTGTGAGCTCGCAAATAACTGCAATCGCTCATTAAAAGTTTGTATCACGGTTTTACTCAATATATTGAAGTTCACACTTTACAACGTATTTGAATGCAGTGTACAGTTTAATTGTATTTTAAGAAATATCCTGGTTTTAGCGGACTAAAGTTATGAGAATAAGTAGCCTACTCATAACTATTGTTGTTTTAACTTCAATTAAGTTTTTTAAACTTAATTTAATTGAGGTAATCGTGGGTTCATCAAATGAAATGAGTTAGCTTAACTTGTTGAGTTTTACAGAAGTCACATGCTAAAACATGTTAGCCAAATGATTAACCATCCTAGCAATATGTCAAAACAACTTAAATCAAAACAAAGCAAGCTAGCAACTTAAAACCCGGTAACATCCTGTATTACACCTAAAAAATATGGTAGCAACCGGTTAAATACATGCTAGGAACAAACTAAAACATGCTAGGAACATGCAAGCAACATTATTGCAAAATGCAAAACATTAACAGTGTGCTAAATCATGTTAACAACATGGAAACATGGCAAAACATGCTAAATCATGCTAGAATCATGCTAAATCATTCTAGAAATGTGTTAAAATATGTTGGCAATGTGTTAAAACATGTTAGAAACACTTTATTTACTTCATATCTTAATTCTTTATCTGACTTCAGGCATTTTCAGACTGGGTTTTGTCAAGCCAACATAAAAAAATTACATTTTTACAAATCTAGTTGGAGATTTAGTTACCTTTTTGTTGTTGTGACTGTTCTGAACACTGACACCAAATAATGGAATAAGCTACAATACATGCAATACATTCTCGCACACAGACATTCATTCAATTTTTCTATTTGTGGTTTTCCAATGAGACCACTCTCAGTGAAAATGAATAGCTGATAAAGTGATAGATGACCATGGAGTAGAGGTCAAGCGCACAATCAATTCGCGTTTTAAAGTGCTGCACAGCAACTTCAGACAGTTTATTTTCTCTATCTTTCTGAAATGAAATGTTTTCATCCATACATTTCAGGTATCACTTTTTGCCATTAATTCATTTTATTTTTTGGTATATTCAAGTTGCTTATGACGTTTCTAATCCCTGACTTTCTAACCTAAATAAACTTCAAATCTCTAACCGTGAACTATAAATATATTTTATATCATGTATAATGTCATTAACACTATATTATCCATAACTACAAAGCTAACCCAAGACCTGACCTTAACCCTATAAGTATATGTAGTTAAATATTACTCATTACTGTAATTACACTATAACAACATCACCTTATAATAATGTGTAACAAAAAAAAAACACGCTCTGTCATAATAAATGATACTTTTATTAATATATAATATTTAATTTGGTATATGTATACCAGAAATATTATTGTATTTTATCTAGTTTACAGTTAGGTTATTATTTGGGCTTCCTTAAAAGTACTAAATAGTTTACTGGGAGAAAAAAAAAATTGTTGTTAAGGAACCAAGATCATTAATTAGAATCAATTCTGAGGCAAAATAATTAAATTTCCAATATACATGGTAAACACAGACAGTTGGTAATCCATATCAATTAATAACAGAAGGCAGATTCAACCAAGACTGTTGAAAGGATGTTAAATGACTCAATAGGGCACATCGAAAGTGCACCAACCAAACGGAAATGTAATGTTGAGAAAGCGAACTTGAAGACAAAATAGACAAAGAGACCATAATTAAAAACTAGCACATGGGAAAATGTGTGCAACCAGCCATTGCAATCAGTTTCACAAGCACCTGCAATTATCTTACTCTTTTACCAGTCAAACTCATAAGCAGCATTCTTCATCTACAGTAAACAGCTTTGTCATTGTCACAGTCAAACTCTTTACAGAAAACCATTTCTCTCTGACAGAATTGAGAGTGTGTATCGGGGTTGTATCTCACAGTGAGATTTATTTAATTTAATATACAGTTTTTTGTTTTTTTTCTCAGGCTTGGCTTCGGGACAGAAAATGAAAATAATCAGTTTGTATCGGCTTATTTGTAACAGATTCTCTTGAAAGGAAATGGTACAAACATTACTGTTTATAATCTTCATAATAAATGTTCCTATTCATGCGAGACTAGCTTTTCCTGAGGAGGCTAGGTAAATTTGTTGTTTTGCAGACGTATTTTCTGATTTTAATACCATCCAAATCAAACGCGGCTGTTGAAATTCCCGACTTTTTTTCCCTCTAACTCTGAGAGATCTAATCCCGTTCAGATAGGAACATCTGTGATTGGTTTATAATTTATTTTTAGCGCTTCTCATTTATTTTGACCTTCATCAAACGCCATATCTACAGCTAAACTTGTGGTTTGAAATCCCAGTTGCATTCAAATCAATACATGGTCCTCTGTTAATAATCAAAACTCAAATGTCACTTCGAAAACAAATCCCATCCGAATAGTGCTAACGAAGTCATTGTTTTACAAGGAAACCTCATTATAGAGCCTTTAATTGAGCTTCTGTAGACAGTGTGTGACAGCTCACCCTCTTCTGCTCTCTGTACTGACCGCGCAGACGCTCCTCGAGTCTCCGTGCAGCTACAGCCCACTGTGCAGACAGTCTGCGCATACGCCTTCTCATGAAGCTTAAGGACTCTTTGCCTGAGCCGACTCGTTCCAACAGTAGAGACAGGTCGGAGCGGAAAAATGCCTATGGAAAGAGAAAAAGTGAGAAAGAACAGGCGAAATGTATGTCCATACAAAAAGCACTGGTTATTTTTATAGACATAAATCAGAAAACAATTATACAGTTGCACTTTAGAAGCACACTTTAGCATACTTTTAAATGGGTACTTATTACTGAAATAATATACTTTAAATGAATGCTTAAGTGACAATCAATCGCATTTTAATTGCAATTAAATGAAAATGTATTATAGTTTGAATTTACATTAAATGCTGAACTTTAGAGAGTTTTTTTTTTATACACTCAAGAAGGACTTAAGTACATCTTTACATGTCATTTCATAATTTAAGTGTACTGATGAATGCACTGACTAGCTTTTATGAAAAACTAAAATATACCTTGTCATTTCTATTGAAACTTATATGCCATGTATTTTTTAATATATTTGTAATGAAGCTAATGTTTAGTACAATTATATTAACTTTAAATGTACTAAATTACACACTACAGTTACATGTGCTTAAGTATGTTAGTCAAGACATCAAAATAAGTGTTCTTTAAGGAACAACAAATGATTAATAAAACATCATTATTTAAATTGTACTTCACGGTAAAACTTTTAATTTGAAATTACAAAGTGCACTTTTAAAAGTTTACCCCTGAAATCAAAATGTAAGCTTTTTAGCTTTTAGTATGTTAGCCTTAAAGTTATGAATAAGCTAATGTGTTCCAAAACAATGGCAAAATTCACATTTAGGAGATACAAGCATTCAAAACTTACATTCTCTCACTTCCGCTCAAATGTATCACACATTTTTATGACATCACATCTTCTGTCCAATCAAATGTTCTCTAGAATCTAAAGCTCTGCCCCCAATGCTATAAATACCACCTGGCCAAAGCGACCGTTGACACGTCGCGGAGCAATATGGGTTGGAGATGTGTGTTCGGTTGCTCAAACGCTCCAGTTTTATTCTGTTTTCCAACTGTACGTTGGCTAAGAATGAAACGGCTAGAATTTATTCACACCTCTACTATTGAATCCAACGTATTATCAGCGCTCGGTTTCGCTTCCATGTTGCCGTCGAGTACGACTTGCAGTCTGAGAGGTAAACTAAACACTATTGGCTATTTGAAAAGGGGGAGGAGCCATTCAATATGTCCCGCCTTAACTTCCTGTTTCAGTGGAAATTACGTCAATGCATCACACAAAGCTGTGCGTTCCAAGGCACTTCAGTGGGCCTTTAATGAGAAACAGTCATGCAAGTGTACTCTCTTTAAGTACACTTCAGTGGCCTGTTATGTTGTTAATATTTTTTTGAAAATAAATTGTTGAAGAACACTACAAATGCACAAACAATACAAGTATGTGCACTTTATTTTACAAGGATATACAGTGATTTGCAGTTCTTCTCTTGGATATATACTATACTTACTAAATGACTCAAACAAACTCTGAATATCTTTGATGCCACTAACCTGGAAAATCCAGTGATTAGCCATCAAAAGCTCAAAAGCAATCAACCCAATGCTTAAACACAACAGAGATTAATGGACGGCGAGTGGTCATGCTGCATGAGGCTGAGGTTAAGCAGGATTTTACAAATGAAAGGAACTGTCATTTTAAAATGCCAGATAGTGGCATAAGAGTTCAGGCGTATGCTGGTAAAAGCTGTGTGGAATTTAAAGAGGTAATTATGCTAGACAGGAAAATGTTTCAGTATTTTAAGCTCTAGGGGAAAGAAAAAACCAACAAAAAGCCCCCCCCAACAATATCTCATTTCAGTCTTGGCAGGGTTCAGTGATGTTGTGAATAAGTGTCAAACAGCTGGAATTCTTTCACTTGAAATGACACCGTGAGAGTATCTACTAACCAGGTGAGATCTGCACGCTGCACACACAGCAGAAAACCCACTGAGCTTCATTGTTTTCTACAGCCTACCAAGGCAGAATCCTAACTGAAATTAAACCTCATAAATGACTGATTTGGAGCGCTGCATAGGTAGCAACTTGTGCGTCATACAAACACGCGCATGGGGAATGCGGAGGACTCAACACACAATGGAGAAAAGAGCTTCATGGTAACATATTGCTAATCCAACAATGTCAGCCTCCAAAAAACAAAAAAACGTTCACTTACGTGTACTTACGGTGTACATACCTAAGAAAGTCCTGGTAATGTAAGGTAACTATAAGGGTAAGGTTAGATATAGGGGGTAGGTTCAGGGTTCAACAACCCAGTTATTGTAATTGCTGTGATAAGAACATAGGATTCACATGGGGGACAGGGATGTAAAATAAAGTGCTACCCAACATATTATTACAATTTAAAATAACTGTTTTCTATTTGAATACATTTTAAAATGTAATTTTTTCCTGTGATTCAGAGCATCATCAAGGTGCGTTCACGCCATGTCGTAATTACCGCAATTACGTGATTTCAACTTGTGAAGAGCATTCACGTCCTCGTAGAGCTCGTAATTACAGCTTGTAAGATGGAAATTGTTTGAGAGCTCGACTTGAACCACCTGACCGCTGCATATTCATTTATCCGTTGATAGTGGTGCCATAGAAACGCATAATTCCCAGTCTGAGGATGTGAACAGCTCCGAACATAATGTCCTCCGGAGTCTACGGTAATTACGACGGCGTGAATGCAGCATTACTCCAGTCTTATGTGTCATAATTCTTCAGAAATCATTCAAATTTGTGACGCTCAAGAAACATTTCTGATTATTATCAATGTTGAAAACAGTGCTGGTTCATATTTTTTTTGTGGAAACCATGAAACATGTTTACATACATCTTTACTGTCACTTTTAATAAATAACTAATTTCTTTAAAAAAAAAAAACTCTTTCTGACTTCAAACTTTTGAACAGTAGTGTATTTTTGATTGCTATTTCTTTTACTTCATCTCATTTTTCTGGATTTTTTTATTTTAATTTTTCTGGATAAAATAAAGAAAATAGCCTTATAAACTTCAGATTAGCCACAATAACTCACAAAAACCTTCTCTGTGTCAGTGAGCTCAGTATTGTAATTTTTGACCGTTTCAGGCACTCACCTGTCTTTTTGGGGGGCTGCTGGTTGTGGGGTGGATGCTTTGATTCCTCCCGGCCAGCGGGGGGCAGAACCACTCGACTTCACTAAGGTAGATGAGGAAAGAGCAGTCGGAGCCATCCACTCCATAAAAGGTGTAGCAAGGGTCTGAGGTCCACCTGGCTCTCATCCACTTGAACATTAAGAGATGAATAACGGTTAACTGTAGGTTGGCATTATTTTGACATTTCACAGTGAGAGGACAGATGTGTGATGCCCAAACCAAGCATGTCGGGACCCATCAAATGATTTGTTTTTATGAATAACTCAGGTTTGGAATTACATTTACATTGTGTATTTTGCAGACACTTTTTTCCAAAGCAACTTAAAGGGCATTCAAATTGTATATTTTACCAGTACTGGCATTCTCTGCATGGGGATCTTGGCATCGTTCAGGAACTGGAACTGATAGAGCATTTCAGTTCAGGTCAAAGGGTCTTATTTACATAATGCAGGGCTCCAGACTAACTTTTTTTATTAGGAGCGCTGTAGCCCCTGACTTAAAATTTTAGGAGCGCAAGCAGAAAATTTAGGGGCACATCTTAAATCACCTTGCAATGCAATTATTCACATTTCCCCCAAAAATAACTGTATTACTGACAAATGCTTTGATAATAAATAGACTTAACGTACAGAAATTACAATGTGCAGTTTTATTTTAAGTTCAGAGGGCTCCAGACTAACATTTGAGGGCAGCGGCACTAAGTTCTACAGAAAGTATCTGGTAGCACTGTGGGATGACAAAGCACTGAGCTTAATTTGAGGTGTAGATAAAATTAACTTGAACTATTATCATTCATAATGTCTTAATATTCAATAGCAAAATGAGTGACAAAATAGATATTAGGGATTGAAAATAGCCAATAAGCGCCCTCAGCAGCTATGTTTACAATGGTAATTTAATTTCATTTATTTTTTTAAATAAGTGTGAGTTTTCCTACTTCTTGAAACTTTTAGTTTTATAAATAGAGACAATCTTTAAAGGTTGAACAAAAAATGTTTTGGTCAACACATTAAAAATAACATTTAAATATGATATTATAGTTTTGAAGTGCTGGAAAAAGATATGTGTAGGCTACTGTTATAACCACAATATACCGTTACAGTTAGTGTTACTACATTAAATCCATGGTGAATGTTGCTGATCTGTGGACCTAAAGCCTTCTATAACTTGTTCGTTCATGGCACATGTTTCTCCTGGTTTCCACGTTAGCGCTGTTTGATCTGATATGGTTTATAACAGAGAATTCTGCGTTGAATCTGAATGTTTCTCACTGGATCTCGCAACGATGTTATTAATTCTGTCGCGAACTCAATGGATTTCTTCACTGGATGTCCACGATGTGACGGTGTTGCGTGATCGAGATCCGCCCGCGACTGGCGAGAGAAGCTCTGCGCTGTCTATTATTGGTTCAAACTATTAAACGGTCCGTGACGCAGAAATGAGTAGCGCAGTTTTTTTCCGCTTTCATTTTGTTTTGATTTATTAACATGTTACGGAATACTCTATGCTTGAGGCTGAGAATGTGACTAACTAGCATATTGTGTTTAAACTGCGAAGTGCCTGCACTGTCTGCAAACTTCGTTTTCCCCGCAGTTCTGGGATAGCGACTGCAACATTCGCAGTTCATTAAGTTCGTCTCCTTACAGTAACAGTTACCTCAACCAGCTGAATTCTCGCAGCCAGTCTTCCCGAAAATGGTGGGTTCGGGCTAGGGTGACCAGATGAGATTGGCTGAAATTCGGGACGGAGGGGGGGGGAGGGGGGGGGGGGGGGGGGGGGGGGGGGGGGGGGGTCTATGGGTCTGGGGTGACGGGATGGAGGCTTCTATGATATTAGACTGCGTAGCCTATAATAAAAGATAATGAATTTCAAACCTGAACCAAACATATTTTTATTCAAAGATCAACAGTCTGTCATTATTCTTTAGTCTGCCACAAAAAAAATAAAACATTAAAATCATGAACTCAAATGTCATTGTGAAAAGAAAAAAAAAACAATGACTGTTGTAAGTAACAGTGCGTAAACCAGACCTTTCAGTATAGCCTAACGCTAATAAGCTTAAACGAAAATAACGAGATAATTGTGTAGTGAAGTATTTTTTTGCAGTGCCGCGAACAATTAATCACAATCAATCACTCCTTTACGCATGCAGCACTGTCCTCGCGGCTGCAGCAACTTGCGCTCTAATAATAGGCAAAATAGGCTACAGAATAAGAATATTTCATTCTGTATTGACAGGTGCAATATTTGAAAATCGATCATATATTTTTTTTATTACATTTATATCTGCATTTATGTAAAAACTTAAACTTTCAAACATCAAAATGTCATTTATTAATATGTTTTCATGTCAAAATGACATACAAACATCTTTTCCTATTCTATTTTGCCTGGAAACGCTTCCAACACGCTTGCATGTCGCGTGAAAAATAGGCGTCGGTTCTATTTATAGCATGCACGCGTTTTCCGCGCGGCTCGAGGCGCGCCTGAGACGCGCGTGTCACGCAGGCAGTGTGCAAGCTCTAACCTGTTAACAGGGGAGCCGAAATAAAAACGGACACGCCACGCAGCCAGTGTGTCGCCGGCCTCAACCTCCGCAGACAGTTTTTAATGTTTATCAGACAATAACTACTCAAGATTTTGCTTTAGTATAATTTTCGGGACAGTTAGGGCCAGATTCGGGATTCGGGACAACAGTTTAGATTTCGGGACTGTCCCGAATTTTTCGGGACGTCTGGTCACCCTAGTTCGGGCCTTTATCACCTCACAAACCTCTGATTCTGAATCATCATCCGGCTGTGTCTGTGACATTGATATTTGTCTCCGTCTCCTTCCCACGGACGTTTACGCGCGCTCGATTATCTCTAGGACCCTCCCCCTCCACACATTAGCCAGTTACAGTGGCCATTCCCAATTCTTCTCACACTCATTGGCCTGCCACACATTCCGGATTCATTGACGCGCCCCTTCCGTTTAACGTGTAAAAACAAAACAAATTTACTGGTCGCACATGTGCGACTGGATGAAAAATTCAGTCGCACACTCTCAAATTTTGGTCGCAAAATGCGACCATTTGGTCGCAGTCTGGAGCCCTGTAATGGGTTCAGTCTTCATCTTAAAAGGATTAGTTCACTTTCAAAAAAAAATGTTTTGCTTATAATTAACTCACCCCGATGTCATCAAAGATATCCATGTCTTTCTTTCATCAGTCGAAAAGAAATTAAGGTTTTTGAGGAAAACATTCCAGGATTTTTCTACACAGAATGGACTTCAATTGCAATCAACTATACCAATGTTCAAAGAAGGTTCAAATGTCCGTCTCGATGCAGCTTCAAAGTCTCTACACGATCCCAGTCGAGAAATAAGGGTCTTATCTCCCAAAACGATCGGTCATTTTCAAAAAAAAAAAAATATATATATACATTTTAACCACAAATGCTCGTCGTGTACCATCTCTGAAACGCGCCACGTATTACGTCATCATGTTGGAAAGGTCACGCGTCACGTCATCTATCTAAGTTATTTGTCTGTGTACTCCGGTTCAAAAAGTTAGGGAAGGGAGAAAAATGTAATCTCATTTTCTCCTCCAACTTCAAAATCGTTGTTTTAATTTATTATTATTATTATTTTTATTTTTTTGTGACCTTTCCAACGTGATGACGTAATACGTTGCGCATCTCAGAGATGGTACAAGACGGGCATTTGTGGTTAAAATGTATATATATTTTTTACATTTTTTTTTGAAAATTACCGATCGTTTCGCGAGATAAGACCCTTATTTCTCGACTGGGATCGTGTAGAGACTTTCAAGCTGCATTGAGACGGACATTTGAACCTTCTTTGAACATTAGAATAGTTGGTTGCCATTTAAGTCCATTCTGTGTAGAAAAATCCTGGAATGTTTTCCTCAACAACCTTAATTTCTTTTCGACTGAAGAAAGAAAGACATGGATATCTTGGATGACATCGGGGTGAGTAAATTATCAGCAAACATTTTTTTGAAAGTGAACTAGTCCTTTAATGCCTCTGCAAACCTTTAAAAGAGCACATAAACTGAAATGTGTGCTTTTTTTTCCCCCCCAAATGTACACACTTTGCTAGAAAAGATTGGTTTGATTTGGCTGCTTTCAGGGTTCTTTTGGAATGGGAGTGTTGAACAAACACTTAACCTCAAAGAAACTATCATCCATACAACAGCCACTTCACATGGGTGATGGTGTCATACTTCAGACATGAGTGACACATTGAACACAATTCTAACGGCCCTTTCACACCAAATTTAAGGTAAAGAAAAGTTAAACGAACCAGTGGCAAATTGTCTATCCACACCAAAAACAGAAGGAATATCCATATGGCTGAATGAAAGGACAATCCATATTGGTACACAAGATGATGCATGTGTCTTTTAGCTGCTCAGTCGTATTAATATCAGAAGCACGAGATGCAGGAGAAGCAAATTCAACACCCTAATTTAAGCAAAAGAAACCAAGCAAAAAGAAAACCCAGACATAACGTAACAAAAGTAAGTTGTTGTTTTTTCTTTGCATGGTGGAATTTAAAAGGTAAATTCACCCAAAAAATGAAATTCTGTCATTACTTACTCACCCTCATATCGTTCCAAACCCGTAAGGCCTCTTTAAAGTAAATACATCATTAAAATAGTCCATGTGACGACAGTGGTTAATGTCATGAAGCGACGAGAATACTTTTTGTGCGCAGAATATAATGACAAAAACAACAACTTTATACAACAATCTCTTCTCGCATAGTAAACACAGTGCAGCGCTTCCATGTTTTACGTCAGAATGCTAGCTCATCATTGGCCAGCTCCAGTGTCAGCATCACACGCATGTGTCGTGTGCTCACGTGACCAGCGTCGGCCAATAATAAGTCAGCGTTCTGCCATAGAACCCGGAAGTTCTGCACTGTGTTTACTACGTCAACAGTGTAGGAGTCGAACACAGACTCCTTCTCGAAACTGTTGAATAAAGTCGTTATTTTTGTTTTGTTTTGCGCACAAAACGTATTCTGAACCACTGTAGTCACATGGACTATTTTAAAGATGTCTTTACTACATTTCTGGGCCTTGAAAGTTGCAGTGACGTTGATGCATATGGCTGGTTCAGAAACCTCTCGGATTTCATCAAAAATATCTTCATTTGTGTTCTGAAGATGAACAAAGGTCTTACAGGTTTGGAACGACATGAGGGTAAATACGTAATGACAGAATTTTCATTTTTGGATGAACTAACACTTTAAATCTTTCCCTGCAACCGTTTGTTTTATAAAAGTTGCCAGCATTTTTGATAGTTTTCACAAAAGTTTCATGACCCCAGAATATTTTGTTGTATGGATATCTGAACAGGCAATATATCAAACGAAAGAACAGAGTCTGTGATTAAAAAACAACAACAAAAAAACCCGTTTTATTCTAGCTTCATGTGGGTCAATTTCATTTAAATTTTAAAAGCAACATTTTGAACAAAAAGCTGCGAAAATCATGTTTTTTTATTTTATTTTAAAAGACTACAACATGAATAAGCAATGCTTTTATTGCTTGTTTCTGCTTCTTTTTTCCTGTGTTTTAATCCGGAGATTCTGTTCTCTTTCAACAGATGTGTAATAGCGCCACCTACCATATAGCAATGGAAGCAAGGAAAGCCAGACAAACATTAGTAAATTAAGTCATATTTAGTCCAAAAACTCTATTTGATTGTAATTATTGCAGATTTCATAAAGTTCAAAAAATTTGGAATCAGTAAGATTTTTGGTAACTAACTATACATAACTTTCCAACTACATGTCAACTAACTCTCATTAGAGTATTAGTAGACTGTCTGCTTAATATCTGCTAACTTTATTTTGATGCTCCCCAACAGACATTCTACTGACTATAAGTAACTTTGCAACTACACGTCAACTTATTCTACTAACCCGAACAGTCTATTAACACTCTAATGAGAGCATGTGTCTAAAGTGGACTATCGAAATAATGTTTTGAATTGTAATAATATTTCACGATATCTCAAATTTTACTTTATTTTTGGTCAGCTGCAGCCCTGGGGAACAGACTTCTTAAAAAATATAATGTAAGTCATAGTTATAGGGCAAGCACATAATTAGGCTCATTATAGTGTGTGCTTTATTCACAAAATGCCATGCTCCATGTGAGATATGTCAGATCTGCTGTGCTCTGCGCAATACAGCACTGCGGTCCTGAGATCTCAACCGTACTGTGCAAACTGCGTTCAGCACAGATTTTGTGGGTGTGTTTGTGCCGTTGCCTGATCTGCATAATTAATTTAGTGGATCGGGGGCTAAAGCAGCGCAGACAGAACATGCAAATAAACAGCTTTCAGCGGGAGCAATTCATTCTTAGTAAATTCCCCCATGTGCATTACCTACAATACAAATCATTAAAGCCATCATAATTATTTTAACATGTTTGACAGCCCTATATTTCATAAAAATCTATTTATTGAAAAGTGGAAAAGATGCAAATGTGATATACGTGGTGAAGAATGTTGATGCAGGTAGGTGTAAATATGTGCAAGAAGCGGGGAAATATTTATGAGGATGAACCATGTGTCATGCAGGGCAAAAGTGTAAATTCGTGCTGAATATTTTATGTAGACACACACGTTGCTTATCAGAGGTTACGCATCTGTTTCATGGAAACTAAAGAGTTCATGAACAGCAAAACATTTTATTTTATAAGTAAAGTTCTGGCTTATAGTCCAGACATTTTATGAAAAAAGGTTGAACAAATTGCAACAGAAGCAAACTCAACTGATTTTGTATCCTCAATATGTCCCGAGTAAGGAAAAAAAAAAGCCCCGAAGAATCCCATTAGGGGAAAGTTTCGAAAAAGACCCAAATATATCCTATTCATACGCCTATTCAATCTTTTTCTTACGTGAATAGGGTAAAAAAATTTAACCTTTAGATATCACCATGAAAATTACTGAGTTGATTACTTACATCAAGACAAACAAAAAATGTATTACGAGTTTTTTGAAATTGTTTGTTAACATGGACAAACGGTGCATAGTCTAATTATGTATGTGCTAATTTGCATAAATACCACAACAGATCTAAACATTGGGTATAGCCAGGTGAAAATGTCTTGTTGAATCTTGTTGACACAGAACAGTAAAATACTTAAACGTACAATATGTATTTTTTTTCACCGCTAGGGGTCGCTAACCTCTTACAATAACAAAGGCGTAGTTTGATGACGCAACACTTGCTAAGAATTATGGATCTTGTCGTCAACGTCAAGCCGACCAATCTAATAATGTTTATGGATGAGTAAATACATCGATGTTTTTATCATGACTGTGATATGAAGCAGGTCGGCATTGCTAAGAGACAGCTATCAGCTCCACACGCGACGCGAGTCCCGCGGATATAAAAGGAATATGGACATTTCATTCACCCGAACAAGTACACGCAAGTGCAGAATTACTACTCACAGGTCAGTTTATTAGACAAATTAAACTTGTGAGGTAACGCAGCGCTGTTTCACTTGGTCTAACATTACACTATCACACTAAACTGCATTTGAATGTGTTGAAATGTATGTTATTCTGTGTTAGTTTGTCTGTATGAGACTAGCAGTAAGCTAGATCAACATTAGAATAACATACAGATCATATTCTAACATTTTATCATTGTTGAACTATATAACATTGATTAGTTTTATGTAAATGTGCTCACCTGTTTAATAAAGTACATGTAGGAGCGGTCGAAGTCTCGGACGTGGAGCTCTCGGCATCTCGAAAACACCGCGCTGATATTGATTCTCGTTTTAGTTCTCCTTTTTTATCCAAAGTCTGCTTGACATGGTCCATAATGTTTGAACGAAACAACAACAGCGTGCAGATAGACATTACGAACTACACAGTTGTCCACATCTGTCGCCTTGGTTACTATCAGAGGGCTCTGGTTACTATGGCAGTACGAGCGGAAACCAGGGAGAACGTGGATATGACGCCATTGACGGCGACAAAACGGAAATAAAGAAACGGTCCGTGTCTTCGAATTAAATTTCAAATTTCTCCTGGTTTGAAAGTTGTTGGAAACAGTCGGGATAATGCAAGTACACAACTAAAAAAAATAAAAATAACATAGATATAGTGATTTTGCTATTTTTAAAGCAAAAAAATTACATATTGTACCTTTAATGTTAAGGTCTGATTGGAACCCATTTAGGCTACCCATGAGCATTAATACATAGAGGCAGGAAGAAGTACTTTAGAAACCAGCCTTTATTAATTTTTAAGAGATAGGGTTTGGGGCTGGGTCCGTGGAACTGTTTCTGGGGGACGAGTCTGAGGGAAGAACAGGAGACAATGGTAAGGAGAATGCAGAAGACAAAAGGTAGGTAAAATAAAAAGTGAATCCCCAGAAGCAGTCCCACGGACCCAGCCCCAAACCCCATCTCTGCAATAATAATTAATAAAGGCTGGTTTCTAAAGTACTTCTTCCTGCCTCTATGTATTAATGCTCATGGGTAGCCCAAATGGGATCCATTCAGACCTTAACATTAAGTATTTTACTGTTCTACGGATTCTTCTGGGCTTTTTTCCCCATACTCAGGACATATTGAGGATACAAAATCAGTTGAGTTTGCTTCTGTTGCAATTTGTTCAAGGTTGACCCCCATTTTGGCTTAAAAATGACTGGACTATTATACTACATGTGCTTTTGGCTTCAATGCTAGTTTCAGTGCATTAGTGCCAACAAATACTCTGAAATGGGATGTTCACCACAAACAATGTGCATTGTTTCTTTCAATATATATTTTTTATTTTTGGTTGCGGGGTTTTTTATTTATGTATTTATAATCCATTTAACTTTTTATCCACTTAAACTGTCGTAAATCTTGAATGCTTTAGAGCAAAGACTTAAGTTTGATCTCTTTTCAAAGACGACACTTGACAGATTATTGCTGAAGTGCAAAAAGATTAAAAAAGTTAACTTAAAAAAAGTAACAGAAATGTACGTGTATAGTTAAAAAAAATGCTCAAAAATACTATTTAAATTTGTATATGATATACATATTTTCAAAATCACGTTTTACTCTAAAACTGCAGGAAAATCAAAGGCATAAATCTAAACAAGTTGTGTTCCAAATTTGAGTCTGATATCTCAATAAATGAGCTTTCAGTAAGATGTTGTTTGGCTGCAGTACCAAACGCTTCCACTAGATAAATCAGAGTCTCTCATTAATTTCCAATGTGGTCATTTGTGATCTACTATTTTTCTACAGGACCATTTAACCTTTTCGAATCAACCATTCCAATGAAGTAAAAATAAATAAATAAATGTTTTAACATTTCGGTCAAAAATGACCAACGAGCACCAGAGGCAAGACAGAGAACATATCAGTGTTTGATGATTTTTATGTGGTGTTTTAGAGACCATGCCTTTAGATTAGCTCTCTCCATATATAAAATATTGTAAATGCACTCTAGGTTTCTCGTGTCCGAACACTGATAGGGAGATGTGTTCATATGGTTTCTAAAACAAGGACAAACTGCACTAGAATAAACAACATTAGAAGAGAGACATCATCTATAAAACAGCATCATCAATCAATGAAACAGGTGTGAAAACACTCTCCAAGAAATCAATTTGTTTGGTGCCAAGTGTTTGCTTCCACCAATCTGTTTCCCTCCAAGGCAACCATGGAAGGAAAAAAGACAGACATAAAGGAGTATGAGAGTTTTTGAAAAAAATCTTTGTCAACTCACATCCACTTTACTGGCGCAATCCGGGTACCCAGGATCCTTCGGGACTTCGCACTGGCCCATAACTCCATCTCGGCCTGTAGATGAAAAGGACAGGCAGTCACAGTCTGATAACAGTCTTCCACAGTACAGTAGCTTCGGTGGTGAACACCAGTGGGATCCGAACGCTCTCGGCTTTAATGAGGCTTTGGGAGAGTATCTTATTCCATCTCCTCAACTTTCTCTAAGCTTTCTTTATTAGGTATTATGAAAGTGAACTCTTGGCCTCATATCTCGCACTTGTCTGAGTAAGGCTTGCTCTGGGCTTTGTTAAGAGCTCTGTCCTGCTTTCTCTTCACTAGGGTAGAAAATTGCAAACATCCCCCTTCTCCTTGATTAATAAACTCCCATCTCTCACCGGTAGCCAGTCCCAGTCAGCCTAATTAACTTAGAAAGATGTTGTTCTTTGTGAAACAGGCTACTTCAGATCCATCAAGAAGCAATACAGAGAGAGGAATTATGGGCTATGCTGCTTGATTATGAAAAGATATCCTTGAACCTTTAAATCAAAGGACGTCCACTGGCTCTTGTATTCTGTACCCATGGAATATTAATTAAGGAGATTCACTCCATCGTCCTGCGTTTGATACTCCCCAAACTTTGTAGAGATCCCTATTGAAGTGTCTTTGATGGCAGACTCTGATATTTTGGAAACCAACAAAGAAATTGTCGAAATCTCTTTTGAAATGAGACGTAATATTTGAGCAAAAATCTCAATGCCGTCTAGGAGAAACATCTGAAGTATTAAAGTGGTCTAATTTATTACTTTACTTTTGTATGGGCATATCTATAAGAAAATAGCTATTTTTTTTGAGGGAAGTCACCAGTGCTATATTTATTTGCTAAAAAATACACTAAAACTTTAACATTGTGAAATATTATTATAATTTTAAAGATCTGTTTTCAGTCTTTAGTGTCACGTGACCCTATTTATAATCTTCATATAATCTAATATGATGTAATTGGTGCTCCATTATCAATAACTAAATGAATGTTCCATGTTATTACAATAATTCTAATAATATTTCAAGTTTTTTACAGTATTTTTGATCAAATAAATGCAGTCTTGGTGGACATAAGAGACATCTTTCAAAATCATTAATAAATCTAGGAACACTTCATTTCGATTGTCCACTTTAAAAATTCTTCTAATAAAGTAACTTTGCAACTACATGTTAACTAGCCGTTAGAGTTTTAGTAGTAGAGTAGTAGTAGAGCAGTAGTATTAGCCTGTCAGTTTAATTTCTGCTAACTCTTTATTTTTATGCTCATCAAAAATACATTCTTCTGACTTGTGTCACGGGTGGTTGCAGGCAAACAGAAGAAGAAGAAGAAAAATGGAGTTTCCTTTGTGTCTTGTTTTATTCAATCAAACATACAAGGTTTGAGAGTAAAACCAATTATTTTGTAATTAAAAGAAATCAAAGTTTGCAAAAAAGTCTTCTTAAAGCTAAAAAAATAAAGATGTTGATAACAAAATGATTTGCAGTGCGTGTACATCTTTGAAACCCTTTATTTTTCATTTGTGTGCATTTCGAACACTTTTTCATCACAAACGCACACACTTTGCTCTCTTTTCTGCTGTCTTTTTTGCGGGGTTAAATCTTTTGCTTGAATGAAGCCGTGTCTCAGTGGACAGTCTCTATCAACCAGGGATGTGTTTCCCAAAAGCATCGTAAGCCCAAGTAGATCATATAAACGATCTTACGACTGATCTTAATATTACGGTCTGTTTCCCAAAAGCATCGTAACTTAAGTAGCCCTTGAAAATCATCGTAGATCTACGAGTGCTCTGGTGTAATCATAAATCCCCAAGTGCATCGTAACACCTGCAGGACAACCGGCAGATTACACCTTTAACTTTATTCAAGTGCAATGTGATTATAATATAAGGTTTTGATTGTACGTTATTGTACACTTTATTACACGTTTTTTGATTAAATGCATGTGTGAAATAATAATGGGCAGAAAAAAAAATAGAAATAATTTAATTTAATAATTTTAATTTAAGGGTATATTCACACCAGAAAAGTCCGCTAGTTCACTTACTTTGGTCAGGACCAAATACAATGTTGATTTTTTGTTTGGTGTGGTTCAATTTTGGAGATCTTTCGTAGTGCAATTTTTTATCTTTTACTGATTTGGTGTTATCAGCTACTAACACAATATGAAGAAACTTATGAGCATCATATGATACAATGTTTTTGCGAAGACGAAATGCCCTTAAACTGCCCTTAAACCTGCTGAAAATAATACGTTTGTATAGCTCCGCCTCCTCTAAAATGACATTAATCTCCTCTTTTTTGAAAAACGTCTTTTCTTTGTTTTTTGTGGTTCAGCCATTTTGCTGGTGTCTCCACCCGTAGGTTTGTGCTTTTATAGATTATTGGCCTCGTAGAAAATGCACATCAGATGAAAACAATTAGGTTAAAAGATCTCAAAATACAAACGTGTGCTACAATTACCAGCCATTCAACAAGGTGATATTTCAGCACTTGGCAAACGGACAGCGACTCTTAAGTAGCACTTAAAGCACAGCTGCGTGCGATCGTGCTAAGTCGCTTTTACACTGCCGTTTTTGCAAGTGGACCAAAAGTTGTAAACAAAACCACACGTGTGCTAAGGTCATCCATTCATTGGACAGAAATTATCAAGCAGTGCAAAAACAGGCAATTTTGGAGATCTTTCGTAGTGCAATTTTTATTCTTTTACTGATTTGGTGTTATCAGCTACTAACACAATATGAAGAAACTTATGAGCATCATATGATACAATGTTTTTGCGAAGACGAAGATGTGCTGCAGGACGGTTGTGGCAGAGAGAGCATGCTTTTAACTGATTAAGTTCAAACATTATTAAAAACAAGTGAACAGTCAGTAATAAAATAAGAACAAATACACTATAATACACAATTACAAGCAGAGATGAATACTAAATAACAAAGTTACAAAGACTAGTATTCAGGTAGGCTACAGCAATTAATAATTAAGCCTAAATGTAAAATAACACTATTTGTTCACTGTAGAAATTAAATATAGTTTAATCTTTGTTAAAGCTGTTTTATTTTATTTATTAACATTAATGACACAGACAACAGTAGGAATATTGGTCACTTTAAGACTGCATTCTTCGGTTGCATTATTCTTTTTATTGTTTCTTTCTCAACTATGACATAACCTAGAGAATGCTTGCCGAGACGGGTATTTAGACGAGTTTTTTTACATAATTTGGGGTGTATGTGTTGTGTCCGCAGGAATCAATTCGGTGTTCAAGCGCTATCTGAAAAGCGCCCGAAAATATGACCCTGTCAAGAAAGGCGCAGTGCTTTTTGCAATTGGGTCGGGTCATGTTCAGCCCTTAAACGAACCGTACCAGAGTTCGTTTGGAACCGGACCGAGACCACCTCTTCAGCTGGGTCTCGGTACGGTTGTTTGGTCCGCACCCGAGTGTGATTGCTGCAGAGGAAGAAATGGCCATGTCAATACTAGGCCAACCAAGAATTTATTTATTTTATTCATTTAATTTAGGGTGTATTCACATGTCTTATTTGGTTCGATTGAATCGAACTCAAGTTCGTTTCCCCTCTTGGTGCGGATCTTTTGGGCAGGTGTGAATACACCCTAAATTAAATGAATAAAATAAATAAATTCTTGGTTGGCCAAGTATTGACAAACCCATTTCTTCCTCTGATGTGAGAAGGGAAGACTCATTGGGCCCACCACCTGTTTTATTAAATGTGGTCCTCCGCAGTGCCCTTTTCCTTTTAGCAAGGCTGGCAGAGTCCTGCACTTCTTCCTGACCTCCTTCCCTGATCTTTTCATTCCCCTAGTTTAAGCAATATCCTCTCAGTTTTATTGTTTTTGTTTATTTGTATGACTGCCCTTAAACCTGCTGAAAATAATACGTTTGTATAGCTCCGCCTCCTCTAAAATGACATTAATCTCCTCTTTTTTGAAAAACGTCTTTTCTTTGTTTTTTTGTGGTTCAGCCATTTTGCTGGTGTCTCCACCCGTAGGTTTGTGCTTTTATAGATTATTGGCCTCGTAGAAAATGCACATCAGATGAAAACAATTAGGTTAAAAGATCTCAAAATACAAACGTGAGCTACAATTACCAGTCATTCTACAGGGTGACATTTCAGCACTTGGCAAACGGACAGCGACTCTTAAGTAGCACTTAAAGCACAGCTGCGTGCGATCGTGCTAAGTGTGTTTTTTTGTGAAACGCACGTGAAATGAACACGAACGTTCGTAAAGTTGCTCGTAGAAAATCCTCGTAAGTGCTAAGATCCATCGTTATCTGGAAACGCAGCCCAGGATGAAAGGCCCTTTTCTATTGGTCACCCTGGATTGAAGTGACAGGTTGGCCACGCCCACAAGAGCGAGAGAACTTGTAACATGTCGAGCAACAGGTCGTTTACTGAGTAAGATAACTGATTTAATATCATAAACTCAGTGACAAGTCAACTGAATATTTATCTTCTTATGCTCTCCCATTTAGATACTTAACCAGTATGCTAAACCAGTGAAGTCGGGTCAAATGGTCTGGTTTAGGTAATCATATGTCTCCCATAACTTCTGGGTCATTTAATTACTGGAACCGTGACTGTGCTAGCAGGAGAGACGTTACATTGAGTTTTAACAATATTAGGCTTACAAATTAAAATGATAATATAGGTACATAAAATACATAATATAAATTTACACATTTTCTTTCATTTATATATATATATATATATATATATATATATATATAGATTACATTGTATAGCATGCACTTATCTAGAAAGTCCAAGCAGTCTCTAACTTTTTGCTGTTATGTAAGTGCATTTACACTTTCACATTTTTCATATTCATATTCATATTTATTCATATTTAATCTTAAGTAGAGATTTAAATAACGCTGACTGCCAGAAAAGAATCCGGCTGTCGCAGTGTGACTTGCTACTGTTAGCTGCTGGTTTATATGTCATGTGCATGATCTGTCTGTTATCAAAACTGCATGTCTCTAGAGCACCAAAAGTTAAATAGTGTGCATTTAAGTAAAGGAATAACAGTGATTATAATGTGTGATCAATGATCTACAGCAGCAGCAGCCATATCACCCTGTAGCCCAAGACTAGTCGCCCACTGAAGCTAAGCAGAGTTGAGCCTGGTCAGTAAATAGATGGGAAACTTCCTGGGAAAACTAGGTTTCTTCTAGAAGAGGTGTTAGTGAGGCCAGTAGGGGGCGCTCACCTTGGGTCCTAGCGCCCCAGTATAGTGACGGGGACACTATACTGTAATAAGCACTGTATTTCAGATGATATTTAAAACCGAGGTTTCTGACTCTCTGTGGTCATTAAAAATCCCATGGCACTTCTTGTAAAGAGTAGGGGTGTAACCCCGGTGTCCTGGCCACATTCCCTCCATCGGCCCTTGCCAATCATGGCCTCCTAATCCACTGAATTGGCTCTATCACTCTCTCTCCTCTCTCCACCTATAGATGGTGTGTGTGAGCGCACTGGCGCTGTTGTACTGTGGCTGCCGTCGCTTCATCCCAGTTGATGCTCACACTGGTGGTGTTGAGGAGAGATCAATGGTATGATTGTAAAGCGCTTTGGGTGTACAGTAGTACATATGAAAAGCGCTATATAAATGCCTCATTCATTCATCTGAATTTGTATTACACAGTTACGTATAAATGCTTCTGAATGTTATATTGTGGAATAATACAATTTTGGAATGTTTGGAAATGTCAGCTGATATTTTCTACAGACACACTACAGCAAAAGATCAAAATAACTGGCTTAAAACCATTTTTTGTATACTATTGGTGTCTCTGGCTGCTAGCTATGCTGTTGTGTTGGCTAATAAAATCTATTCCGCGGTAAAACTAACTATAGACTGGTTTAGCCAACGTTAAGTGTTTAAATGGGAGAGCATAAGAAGAGAATAATTCAGTTGACTTGTCACTGAGTTTATGATATTAAATTATCTTACTCAGTAAACGACCTGTTGCTCAACATGTTACAAATTCTCTCGCTCTTCTTACAGACACACTGCGCAGCAGCAGCGGGAAAACGTAGTGGGCGTGGCCAACCTGTCACTTCAATCCAGGGTGACCAGTAGAAAAGGGCCTTTCATCCTGGTTGATAGAGACCGCCCACTGAGACACGGCTTCATCCGCAAGCAAAACTTGCAAGCAAAAGATTTAGACCCGCAAAAAAGACATCAGAAAAGAGAGCAAAATGTGTGCGTTTGTGATGAAAAAGTGTTAGAAATGCACAAAGAAAAATAAGGGTTTTCATAGATTTACACACACTGCAAATCATTTTATCAACAACTTTATTTTTGAGCCTTAAAAATACTTTTTTGCAATCTTAAAAAAAAAAAAAAATTTATTACAAAACAATTCGTTTTACTCTCAAACACAGTACGTTTGATTGAATAAAAAAGACACAAAGGAAACTCCATAAAGAAAAAAGTTCCAACACGAAGTTAATCATAAGAATCCAAATAATAGGCAAACAGGTAAAGCAACACACACACAAAGGCTAAGTTTACATGACAACGATATGCTTAAAACAGAGTTTTCCGTGTACAGATGTGTAAAAACGCTGAAAAACGCGGAAAAATGTACACGGTTTTAATTTTTTCCGTGTAAAAACGCTGTCTTCTGCTACCAGGCCAGTAGATGGCGATGAAACCCTATATTGAACATGTATACGCATGTGCATGATGTCATTGTTTTCTGAGATTTGCATTTTTGTTGTTTACACTGAGACCGTTTCGAAAACTTGCACTTTGAAACCCGTTTATAAAGTTAGCATTTTCAGGCACCCAAAACGCCGTTGTCGTCTAAATGAACGGCCAAAATGCATAAAAAGTTTTACGCTTTAAGTTGAAAATGGTGTCGTGTAAACAGACCCTAAATGTAAGAGTGACCGGACAACAAACAGAGGAAAAGGAGGAACTTAGCCTAAATACTGGCACAATTAAAGGTGATTAACAATACACAGCTGAAACAAACAAACTTGACGGTAACCATGGTAACGAAAGAGTGGCAGGAAAATCAAACAAAGTGTGACTATTGAAAACAAACTGAATGTCCATGAAAACTAAAACAGACTGAACATAACTGTGACAACTACTGTATAAGTATATTTCTAAGTACGTTAACTTATTCTGTTAACCCTAACCTAACAGGCTAAGTACTAATGCTCTAAATGAGAGTTAGTCGACATGTAGCTGCAAAGTTACTTTACTAGTTTACTAGAATGTCTAAAGTGGACCATCAAAATAAAGTGTAACCAAAAATCTGAATTATTCCAAACTTTGGACATGAATATACAGTATATTCTGATTGAGTGTCACGTTGTGTCACATTTTCACATTCATTGTGAACAGGCACAGCCACTGGAAACTGAGAACACAGCGAGTTTATGACTTTACAACAAAAGATATTTAGTATTGTCAAGTCAAAACTGAAATATTACAATTAGAAATGTCTAAAAAGTAGCACACTGAGGTGCTAATTTTCAAAAAGAAAAGTTTCCATAACAAAGTAAGCAGAGTTTGAGAAGAATCCTTGTACTTTCTGTCCAAATGGCAGAGCAGAAGTATGAATTATGTTTGTCTTGCATTAGTAGTTTAAATAAACCTCCCACACATCTTGCACATATGCTCGCTAAAAACCAGCTGGAAATCGACCAAACTCTGTTGGCAAACTTTAGAGATATCTAAACCTACAGAGGGCCTCACTGAACAAATAGCGGCAAGAGATGACTGGCATTATTGCGATGGAGTTCAATCAAGTTGCATTAAATAATAAATAGCAAATGTGTTGTCCTGCAAAATGGCATTGAGCCCAGACCTCTTCATGACTAATTTTAAACAGCATTTTTAATTTGATTTTGGCTCACTATAAAGAGACGAAGACGAGAGTTTTTGGTGAGTTTATCAATCTTGTTTGCTGTTTTATATAATCAGGCAAAAAAAAAAAAGACTTAATTGACTTAATTTATACTTAATTTAAGTATAGACACAATGAGACTAGTTTTACAGTATAATATATATACAGTATATATTATTTTTGGTTTCTTTGAAGGGGAGAGTACTATAAAAATCAAAATGCCTATCGAGAGTTCCTGTGTACAACATATGCCAATGTGTGTGTGTGTGTGTGTGTGTGTGTGTGTGTGTGTGTGTGTGTGTGTGTGTGTGTGTGTGTGTGTGTGTGTGTGTGTGTGTGTGTGTGTGTGTGTGTGTGTGTGTGTTAATGTATTTGTAAACATTTTAAGGAACACTGAATATCAATGCAATTAATCTCTAATAAAGGTTGGTTTAAAGCACTTCATTTATGACATTTTCCCATTTTGCGTGACCTAATCTAAAGTGAGAACTATTCACTAATAACTAATAACCAATTAACAATTCCTTTACTAGGTAATTAAATAATAATAACTGTTGATTACAGTGACAATGAATGAAGAACTCATTATAGCCTATTATTACATGGCTTTATGGAATACTTGATTATGATTGGTCAATCGCGCCATCCAGCCGTATGTTATCCCCGGTAACAACCGCTAAAAATAGATAACACGCGCTCATCCGAAATGAAAAAAATAAATAATTAAAAACCACATTGTGAAAAGTTGAAGTCTCATCCTCATTACCAAAATAAAGTAACTTCTGTTCTGTCACTTGTCAGATGTGATGCAGGGAAGTGTCATTAATGTTGGTTTTTATTTTAATTGGCAGGTTTTTAATCTATGCAGTGCCGCTTTTTAAAGTTGTCTTCGTCCCATCAAGCAATCCTGTCATGCAGAAGACTTCTTGAATGCATTCAGTATTTTTCCTAAGGTATTTTCACCAAATATCCTGTGCTGGAATTGATTTGTTAATAAAGTGATGTGATAAAATGTCAACCCTGTTGTCTGTGTTCTGTATTTTGCTTAATGTATTTATGTTTTTCATACAAATTTGATTTTGGGACAGTGAGAAATAATCGACTGCTTCTACAGCGTAACATTTTCAATTGGACCAACGACACGGTTTGATAAACTTAATTTTTCCATTGACTCAACATATTATTTCTGAGCCCCTGTTAACAGACTATTGCCACAATTGCTAAAATTCAATTCACAGAAATTGAATTAGGCCAATTGAACAATTTTGATATTTTTGGTTTGCCGCCCCAACAGCGACAAAATGGAACCTATTTGTACAGTGTTGATAATATTTGTATCCAATTTTATCTAATTTGTGAATTTTTTTTTCTTCCTACAACAACCCTTACAATAAGAAAATCCTCAATCACCTCTGCCTGGGATGTTAGTCTTCTTGAGAATCTGCTCCATTCGTATAGCCATGTCAGACACGTTCTGGGCGATGGCCTGGATTCGCTCCACCAGACCAACCGGCTGAAATCTGGAGAAGTGAACAGAAGTGAGAGAGAGAAATGATGCCCAGCTGTTAAAGAAACAGTTCACTCAAAATGAGGCTACTTTGATAATCATTTTTTTTATTAAGCATGACAGTATAAATCACAATCCACTTTGTTTTATGCAATGGCCAGCTCAGACAACGTCTCATTTAAAGTTCCACAGAATAAAATAAAAAGACTTTGGAACGACATGAAGGTGAGAAAAGATGAGTTTAAATATGCATTATGGAAATGAGGCACATCTAGTCTGGGACTAATAAATATGAGAAATGAGAAGACACAAGGTCTAAAGATGTATCCTCTTGGTTAGACTGAAGCAGACGTGTCTTTATTTATTGTGGAACTGAATGTTGCACATCCTTGAATGGTGCGATTACCCATTGGACTTGCTAATTGCTTGAAATATGCTTGGAGCATGAAATGGTCATGCTTCTGCACTGACACCATTTACATAGATAGATAATGAAAATGACACACGGCATGTTTAGGCCTGGCCCTGGGAGAAAAACACGTTACAGCAATTAAGCCAGTAACTTAATTCCCTTGTTGTTGAAGCCTAGAAACGATCCGAGAGATTAAAACAACTGGGTTCAAATGAAAGGGAAACGTTGCATCATTTAATTGTTCCAGAGGTGGATTTTTAGAAGATTTCACCACTTTTCGTTTAAATAAAGCTAACATTGAAACGGCCTTGGAATGTTTTAAGTATGCGTTCATTATTTTCAAATGCCTTTAATGTGTCATTATGATATAAATTCGGGACTTCGCGTTCCTTCTCCTTTTCCCTATTCTTTGTTATTTGTTCATCGGAACGTTGTCTCTTTGGTCGTGTGTCGGCCATATAAAAATTCTCAAGAATATACAATTTTAACGTCAGTCGTTGTTAGGACATCTCTCCTGTAGCTAACTTCCTTCTTCATTCTTCTCTCTCCACTCCCCACACCCCCCTTCATGTGCACGCGCACTAACCCCCCAACCCCCAACCCCCACCCCCACCCCCAAATCATTATTGTCGGTTATTGACTGAAACACTGTTTGTTATGTTTCGTGGTCCAGGCTGGGCCAGTTTGTTTTTCTTGCCGTTTGTGGAGCCTGGGATGTCTACAGAGACCACGTTTTTTGACAGCGTGTTCAGGGGACAGGCAGCTAGCGGATTGTGAGGAGATGTTTGCTTTATGTGACATCGCTTTAGAGCACCTTTAATAAACACGGTATAAACAAATGTATTGATCATTGTTAGTTAATGTTAGTTAATGCATTAACAAATGCTAACTAATGGGATCTTACTGTGGACCTTAAATGCATAGTTCACCCAAAAATGAAAATTCTGTCATAATTTACTCACCAATCTCCAACAACTTTTTGGTTTCCAACATTCTTCACAATATCTTCTTTTGTGTCCAGCAGAAGAAAGAAATTCATACAGGTTTGGAGCGACTTGAGGGTGAGTAAATGATGACAGAATTTTCATTTTTGGGTGGACTATCCATTTAACTGTTACCAACATTTCAATTTTTATTAAGTAAAAATTGTAATGTACATTTTTAATGTTAGTGATGGGATACACAGTCGAAGGGTCACCTATTTCTGAATTCTCTTGATTTACAAGCTCAGATCTTTAACCATTATGCTTCCACCACTCCATAATGCTTAAAGACTTCTATGCTTGAAATGAGTCTTAAAAATGGAGTATCAAATAACAAAATAATAGATATATTTGTATTTTTGAACAAATAAAACATCCAAAAAACATCCTATAATAAAACAATCAAAAGTGTTGTATGTATGGCCGAATATACAAATTGAATAAATTGTTAGATTGTGCCGATATCCTGCCGACAACGTCAACATGTTAGATCAGATGGATCTCCATGTCAGAAATGTCAGATATATTAGACATGTCCCAAATCACTGCCAGAAGATATCAGTCTTAAAAAAAGCCAGGGAAGAGCAGAAAGCAGGAGACGAAGTGATGATAGTAAAAAGAGTCTTTCAGCAAGCTCGGGGAGTGCATTGTCATCTTTGTTTCACACCAAGTGTTTGATTTCTTCATAATACAGCTCGCATGAACCTCCTGCAACCTCGTGCCCTGCGGCTACAGTACATCAGCAACACGCCGAAGCAAACAGCCCCCCTTCTGTGAGCAACTGTCACTCGCAATAAATGTCACCTTTGCACAGCACAGGACTGAACGCTCACAGAACCACGCCATCTGAACCCTGACCTTTCTGACTTCACACCCGAAGACAATAAAGCGTTTAGGCGGAGCTGTCACATGCATGTTTGACTTCTGCATCCTCTGCACTTCTGAGATTTCTTTTTTTAGATCCTGTCAGAGCTTTTTACCTTCTGTAGTCTAGAATCCACACCAATCAAATCAGTTTTATAAAAGAACGTCAGTGTTGATTTTTCAGTCCAACAGACACATTTCGAAAACACAAGGCAAAGGCGCTGAGGCTTTGCTTATGCTGCACCCAATTCAATCTGTACTGTATCTGCAATCAATTTTAAGGCTGACTTTCACATTTTGCGAGTGATGACTTTGGATCCGTTTGTTCAGTCAGTATAGTCAATATACGTTATTTCTACATCGGTTGTTGCAATAATTACTTCAGCTACAACAAGGTGCCCTAAGACTTTTGTCTACAGCAACAAAGAGTACAGTAGCATGGAAAGTGGTGAGCTCATCAGATAATATAAGCATCAGAGGCATGACATTATTTTAAACAATCATTTACAATGTTCACTCATTCACTATTTACTATATAGCAAATGTAGTTACATAGTTACAACGGGTCGTATTACAGAGAGTGAACAAAAATTTGTTCTGGCATGATTTTGTGTATTGCATTGTGTATCTAAAGCTTCAAATTGGAATATCGCATAAAACATTTGCGAAGGAAGCAGCATTTCCTAAAACTCTATTTTACAGAAATTCAAGTCATAAGTATCAACCAATCATTAACTCTAAATGAAGGCTCTTTACATACCTAAAAATTATTTAATGTTTGTTAAGCTTAATTGTAAAAATCTAGTAATCCGTACTGTTCACATATAATGCCTTTGTTACTCAGAACACCCAAGTTAAAGGGATAGTTCACCCAGAAATTAAAATTAGCCCATGATTTACTCACCCTAAACCATGATTTACGCAGCAATAGTGAGAGACTTTTTTGTATTATTATTTAAAGACAGACATAGTTTGTTCAGTAAACCACTGTTTAATATATATATTTTAAAAAATTGTTTTGGTTCAGCAGGGAAAATAAAAATAGTTTTATTTTTCCTGCTGAACCAAAAAAAAAAAAAATATATATATATATATATATATTAAGTAACAAACTGTCATAATACCATTACACCCCTAATATTATTGTGAGGCGCCTCTCATTTTTAAAAGAAAAAATGCATTCTGTGATCATCCCTTTACGCCTGTCACAATTATTATTATTTTTTTACTTCTGAGTCAGACTGGACAGATAGTGAAACTAAAGGACGACGAAACAGCTTATAAAGCTAATTTTTGTTGATTGGCATGACAGAGTTTAGGGTATTTTGGTTTTGATGTGTGAATTGTAATATGGACTCATGCATTTTCTGTAAAGCTGCTTTGAAATGATGTGCATTGTGAAAAGCGCTATACAAATAAATGTGAATTGAATTGAATTGAAATGAATTGAATTGAATTGAATTGAATTGAATTGAATTGAATTGAATTGAATTGAATTGAATTGAATCTTAACGGTAAAAGACGAAACACATCTGCTTGTGTTAATATTTGTGTATTTACCAGAAATATCAATCTGGTAATTTTACGGTAATTTACCAGGCTTGTTGTGTGAAAGCACAGAGTTTGAAAACATTGATTATTTTTGCAGTTCCTTTGGTGATACTAGATGAGCAGAAATTACACACTTCAGCTTTAAACTATCACTTCACTAATTACTTTTCAGTGACACAGAAGAAACAGAAAGTTGACAACTTTGATGTGCATCAAAGATTGTATAGCTGGGGTATGTGGGTGTGTTTATCCTCTAAGATTAGATGATGTCTGAAGATATCACACGGAAAGCCAAGGCACAAGTAACCATTTGAACTTCTGATGTGACAGACATATGTTTCCATGGAGACAGGTGAAAAATGTGGGAAGTGTCTTGACTAACTCATCAGCAAGTGGTTGACTGTCTGAAACATTCAGACTTGCTGCTGCCTTCAAGATTATTGGGAACTTCCTACTTGCAAACTCTGAAATTGTCACTACGGTGTGATGTGTGTTCACAGAAAATGATGGTGGACGTGTTTTGATTTGATTAACCAGCAGCTATACTAGTGTTTTTGGAAAGCTTTTTTCAAGCTATTGCTCATTATATATACAAAATGTATGCAATCCAGTGTTCACATTAACTCCTGGAAGTGGACAAGGGGTTAAAAATGCACATGTAAAAAAGCAAATCAGTTTCCCTTTCAAGGAAACTCACGCTGCGTCGATTGTCGCTGTAGGAACGCACTGCGTGATTAAGTCTTGAAGCATGTGTGAAATCAGTCCAATGGTGTTGCGGAACGTCAGAGGCGGGGGACGTCTCAAACCAGGAAACTATAAAGCCAGCCCAAACAAAGCAGCGCTAGCTTCTGAGTCTTCAGTAAGCGCTCTCTGTGAAATCGTTTGTCATATTTGGTGTTGGACTGATTTCACATGTGCTTCAAGACGTAATCACGCAGAGTGTTCACACTTCACACAGCGTCAATCGACATAGCATCTCATTCTCTCTTCGGGGAACCGAGGTTACAGTCGTACATTTATTCAATGTAGTGTATCAAATAAAAGTCTTCCAATTAAAACTTCTTTAGCAGCTGCAAAATTTTCTGCTTCATGCTTTATCCCACTCCTTTTTGGACCTCTCTTAATGTTGTTTTTTCCTTCGGTATGTTGCAACACACTTAATGTATTTTTATATTTTATTTTATTTGTATTCTTTTGTTCGAAATAAAAGACCGAAAGAAAGAAATCTCATTTGGTTCCTTTTTAGTTGATCATTTCACTGACTCGATTAACTCGTACTCAAGCCGTGATGAACTACATTTGCAGTTAAACTATGCACTAACTGCTACTGTTCACTTCTCCCAGCACACAGATAAACAAGTAGATAACTGGCAATTACAACATTGTGGTGCCATTCATGTGTGCTCATCTCGTAAATACAATTATCTCCACATGACGTGAAGGCAGTAAGTGACACCTGAATTCAAGAATGTTACTGAAAATGTAATTGCTGTGTTGTAATCATGAATGTGATGTTGCACCTGTGGAGAGCGGAGCTCAGCTCCTCCAGTTTGTGGGACTCGCTGTTGTTGCTCATTTTCGACAACGTGTCGATCCTCTTCATGATTATCTCCAACATATCGCTGATCTTTCTCAGGACCCCACGAGACTCGAGACCGCCCATCACTGTGACACAAAACAATGAGTACATGTAAATTCGGACGTCATTACTCCAGCCTTCAGCGTCACATGATCCTTCAGAAATCATTCTAATATGCTGATTTGATACTCAATAAACATTTCTGATTATTATCAATGTTGATATATGTTGTTCATATTTTGATGCATTTGTTTTTCAAGATTCTTTGATGAAATAGTAAGTTCAAAAGAACAGCTTATATTTAAAATATATTCAGTTTTGTACAGCGTGTGCAATGCTTGCCTTAAATTCCTCAAGCATGTTTTACTCAAAGTTTTAAGTCATTAATACAAAAACATACAAAACTCTGTTGGGACAACAATAGACCATTTCGTTTGGAGTCACCATTATGGTGATCGGTATTGTATGGTGATCATTATGGTGATCTTTGGTCGGGCTCTTGCCCCTTGAATGTTTAGCATTAGTTTTTTTTTCTTTCTTTCTTTTCTTTTTTTTTTCAGTTTCTGCTGTAACTGTGTGTTACATTTTCTATGGCAAAGAAAGCCAAGACAGTTTTTGGGGATGATCCGTTGGTTATTTACTAATCATCATGTAGCCTGAATCACAGATCTTATCCCAAGGATTATCACTGAAAGAGCTCTAGATTATTAAATACTTAAAAATTTTGCAATATCCACCCTGAAACATAACTTAATTGAGTGAAAGTAACTTACATGAATACACATTTGTGTAACATAGTAAACATATTTTTGCTAACAGGTTTTGTCCAAATGCGTAAGCACTTCAAATATCTTCCCTGATTACAACAGCACCATAAACTACAGAGTATTGACATACTTTTATTATTATTATTATTATTATTTAAAGAAAGACATACTTTATTCAGTAAACCACTGTTTAATTATGTATATATACATATAAAAAACTAAAAACAAAACAAAAAAAGCTTCAAACTTGAGATAAGTAAACAATATAGCAAAGATATTGTCACATTTTTTTTTTCAATATATGAAAAGCAGCAATTCCATATGCATTATTCAATATATTGTAAATGTAGTGAAAAATAAATAAACTAAAATGTGTTTGAAATACATTTATTTTATGCTAAGTATACTGCAAATACATTTACATATTTATGTACTTAATATAAATACCCGGCAATTTAACTTTTTATATCCTAAATTGGTATACTTAAACTCTGCTAAATTGGAACAACTAATTGTGTACTTAATGTACTTTAGTAATCCAGAAGTAGTGCTTAGATCTATCTAAATATATACATAAGTATATTTGATAAAACACATTTTAGGCCAAATAAGGTTTAATTATAACCTTTATATCAGTCATTCTTAAGCAGTATGTCAGTAAATATGTTAATGGATTTGCAGTATACTTAGTATGAAATAATTGTATTTTAAATACATTTTGGTATAGGTTTTGTTTTTCCCCCAGGGAATATATTAACCCGATATATTATTTCATATGTCCATCAATACATTTAAACCATTTAATATATTGATCATAAATATTTGGAAATATATTTTCTTTCTGTAAGACCAAGCACTAATTCAACATGGAAATTTATGTTGGCCTAAGCCAGTCTGTTTAGCAGTGGAGAAACACAATACAGATATAAAGATTCTCTAGGGCTGCACTCTCTTCCGAGAAAGGCTCAAAAACAAAGTCATGGCAAAACAAAGAGCCTGAATGGAGACTGAACTCAAATTCACTGGCATATTAGTTGTATTTACTCATAATACCAACAACAGGCTGAGGGTTTTATTCAACAACATTTCAAAAGCTTCTCATTAGCACAGACTCTCTCGCTCTCTCTCTCCAGAGCATCAGTGATGAGGCAACCTACTTCAACTCTCATAACTGAAGAAAGGACACAAACAGCACAATACAGGAAGGGGACCAATTAGGCTGACAGTCGAGTTTAATTTCAGAGCTTTTAGAGCTCCTGCTGTCTGTTTCCCGGGAAGCTGGTGTGAGTGAGTGGATGCCTCTCACCTGGCCAATTAAACAGAACACATCTACAGCTGTGAGGTCAGTAGGCCTCCAGAACACTTCGCACTGACATTCTCTGTTATAGAGATCATCCTGAACTGAATGCATCTTTCTAATGATGAAGGCTACAGGAACATTACAGCCGAGTTTCTTCTAAAGTGCCCCAGATTAAGGCCTCTGCGGCTGATCTTCCTCAGAACTAGACTACTTTCTTTTGGGGTCAAGCAATTCTCACAGCTGGATATTTGAACTTCTATTGCAAGTAGCATGCTCACACTTTTATAATGATGGTAAACATGCAGGATTCATTTGTTATTATGAAATTCTGTGATGGTTTACTCACCCTAATGACATTTTAAACCTGCACGCATATGTGGAAGATATTTTGAAGAATGTTGGAGTCCAAACAACATTGGACCCCATGGGAAAACAACCGAAACAAACTAAACTAAACAAAAAACACTAAATCGGAATAAAGAAGTATGTATAATTAGTCAGGTTAAGACATGTAATTGACATGTACATAAGACATCCCTTACGAAAAAAGAAGTTTATTTGAGTGTGCTATTAGTATACTTCTTTTAAACTAAAAATAAGAACGTATACTTTAAGTCTTGTTATGTACTTCTCAGAAATATGCTTAAAAAATGCACTTACATGTACTTGACCTATACTTGTACACAATATTTGTATCGAGATATACTTAAAAGTATTATTACGTATTCTAAGCATACTTGGCTTGTAGTTGTGTTTACTCTTTTCTTTGAAAATATTGACTTATAAAGAAAACAGATATGTTCCTAATTCTGAGTATCTGATTTTTTGTGTAGGCTAGTTCACTGGTAGTGCACAGAGCAATTTACTTCAAATCTACTTTACTCATTCCCTGCCATTAATGGATTTTTTCGGCTATGCATGTGTTCACTGTTAAACAGTAGGGGACTCCAGATCAAAACACAGTTAAAAAAGAAGCAGAAACAAGTGAAGATTGATAAAAACGTGATCATCAAACATTAAACAGCATATAGATCAAAACTGCTTAACGTTACTGAATTAAATGTTGAACCCATGAAGAGGAAATTACTTTGGGGATGTTGATGGACTTGATCTACTCCATCCATGTTTTGATCATTGTTCTAAATCTGATCTGGACGTAGTCTCTGACAAAGACTAAGACTGGCAAAGACTTCACTTGTAGTACAGTTGCAGTACAAACCAAAAAAAAAGTAGTATTGAAACAATACAATTACAAGTCTACTTCTATCACATTGATAAAGTATACTTCATAAAATGACCTTGAAGTATACTTATTTTTTTGTAAGGGACTGTAAAGTCTTGATTAATGGATGAATGGATGAAACAACAAATATGTCCTTCTGTGTTGTGATGTACATCCGAGTGAAACGACTGGCAACACTTTATTTTAATATTCCACTTTAGACATTCTACTAACTATAAGTAGCTTTGCAACTACATATCAACTAGCAGTCACTAGAGTTTTAGTAGACTGTCTGCTTAATATCTGTTAACACATTATTTTGATAAAGTAACTTTGCAACTATATACATGTCAATCTATTCTACTTACCTGGACTCTAACACATAACCCTAACCTAACAGTCTACTAACAATCTAATGACAGTTAGTTGACATGTGGTAGCAAAGTTACTTCTAGTTAGTATGTCTAAAGTGGACCACTGAAATATAGTGTAACCAAACGATTTATGTAAAAAAATATATATATGGCGGGGAATTGGTTCTATCCATCTGGTTGTTGATTGGATGAAGGCAGATCTGAATGATCCAGAATATCAAGTTATGAAGTTTTAAAATTAGGAGGAAATTTAAAAATAGAAAATGCATGGATGAATTGTTCACAATAAGGTCAATAGCATGCATTTAGGGAACAGATTAGGTGCATTTTAATTTCATGCTGACTTTAGGTTGACATGGCATCTTAAAAATGCTTAATACGTAAATATTGTGACCCAACTTTTGTTGATGCCAACAATTTTCTTCAGAAGATCTGGCTCAAAAGCAAACATGACTTTATATCAAACTTCAAATAGGTGAGCCAAATGAGTGAATTCTTGGAAAGCATTATCTAGAGCAGGGGTTCTCAACCCTGGTCCTCGAGGGCCACTTTCCTGCAGAGTTTAGCTCCAACTAGACATGTGCCGGTATTCGGTAATGCGATAAATCGCGGTAATGAATATGCACGATATTGTTATCGCGGGCACTTCAAAATACCGTGAAAAATAATAGATCCGAATTTAGATTTTTAGAACGCGCATTATAGCTTATTTTCCATCAACCGTTTAAACAAGCACTGCCTATGCTGCGCGAAACACGTGCGCACTCTGATGTAAACAATCGCCACGTGTATAAGCATGCGGCCGGTGCGCACTTCTAGTCTAATGTAAACAGTCCTCACATGGAGAAGCAGCATGGCGGAAGGAGGAACGCCGCCGCCTACAGTCTATGGCCGCCGCCGATCTATCCGGATCCATCCCGCTTCTAAAAGCAGAGCTGCCAACTCGACGCATTCAGCGCGAGACTCTTCACACGCTCACGCCACACATCCGTTTTCTCACGCAGAGAAAAATCGCGGAGCAAAGAGGACACGAAGACCGTCAAACAAGACAGAGCAGGTTACTTTTGATATGAAACAGGAGAACAATTGTGTCACAGAACGTTACATTTAAACTATTTAATGACCAGCAGCATGTTAGATGACTAAAACATAAAGAGGAGTATTTTGCTGAATATGTGCACTGCACTTTTTTACATATTTATTATATTTTTACTTGTGTCATTACATAATTGTTATTATAATGAAAACCACATTATATTTGATTTAATTAGTTATTTGTAACCTTTAATAATACCAGCTGATAGGGCCCTATATGGTTACATAGCATTATGTGAGATATTTTTTTTCATGAGAAAAAAATAACATGTGGGCTATCTACTGTAGCCTTCCTAATATTTATCCAAAATAAGTCAATATTGAATCAAGATTTAAATCAAATCCCAAGTATTGAATTGAAATCGTTAAATTTGTGTTAAGCAATACAAACAGTAGCCTACCAGTCATTGTACCATGTAATCATTGTAACATGATGTTGTCACTAAACTTAATAAAATTCAGTTTAGTTACCAAATGTTTTGACAATCACAATTACACCTTGTGATGCAAGTTTTATTTAATTTTTTACATCCCCCCCCCCAAATCCATCTGTTTCTCATGTGCAATTAAAATATCGTGATAATACCGTATACCGTGATAAAAGATCACTCAATTAATCGCAGCATGAAAATGTGATACCGGCACATGCCTAGCTCCAACCCTAATCAAACACACCTGAACCAGCTAATTAAGCTCTTCAGGTTTACTAGAGAGCTACAGGCAGGTGAGTTTGATCAAGGTTGGAGCTAAACTCTGCAGGAAAGTGGCCCTCGAGGACCAGGATTGAGAACCCCTGATCTAGAGTAATATCTAGTACCTGGGAAACTACTGTATAGTGTAAAAACATTCTGGTCAAGATGTGCGCTAACTGGATGATCACTGAGTGCTTTTGATCTCTGAGATTTGTGCAGCGAGCGCTCTCATTCATCCAAATCAATTGGAGGACTGTGTAAAAACTAGATGAGTAATGATTATGTTGACAATGATCTATAGTATAGGCAATCTCAAACACTGTTCTGTATTTCAACTTGAAAAAAAAAACAAAAAAAAGTAAAAAAATACTGGGTTTGGTTTAACATCCTTCAGATTCTAAAAACAAATGTGAAATTCAGTGACACTGTAAGTAGTGGGAATTCAAGCAGTTGTTGGATGTTCTGCGAGGGTTTAAAGCAGAATTTTGATGCTCTTTTTTTCTCTCAAAGCACTGAACTGGAATCTTGTTTGTTACTTAAGCAACATTGGTGGTTGAGAAAGTACATGTTGCGTAAGTAATGAGTATTATGACATCATAAAATTATGTTTTGATTCCTCAGACTCCCTTTTCACTTAGTGTCTGTATCTGAATGCAAGCATAAGTAGTGTAATTATATCATTGTTACTTCAATCTCACATTACTCCACTTCACAAACTCCTCTTTAAGGTTGTAGGCAATCCCAACAAAAAAATTAACTGGAAAAAGACTACCTATGGTTGTTTTCTGGACTTGGTTTAATCTGTTTTAGCTCATGTTCATCTGCCCAAAACCATCACCAGACCAGCTTGAACAGTAGATATCAACCAGCATTGATGCAAGTTAAGACTAGAAAACCACCTTAGGCTTATAATTCAGCCAGATTTTATTACCTCCAGATCTTAACCGAAAAAGCCTGCTCAGATGCACACTTCAAAAATCCATTGAAATAGTGAACCATCTGGGCATCTTTGAAATACTATTTTCAGCATAGGTCTACTGTTATTTGTGATGCAAATTTTAATCATGCAGACAGATTGTATGCAAATTAGGATGAAGTGAGTGATTGTTGAATAGTTGCTTTTATTTCCCTTGCACTAGATAAAAGCAAAAAAAAAAAAAAAAAATGCTTGGTAAACAACCAACGATTTATATGCTAACATGCAATTTCACACTTTTTAAGTGTGGTAGTTTATACATTTCCCATTCATTTTTACACTGAAGGGTAAGTTGAAATTTCTGTCAGAGGTTCCTGACAGCTGCTTAGTGAAACATAACCTGGAATATTCCTTTAAGAAATTCCTTAATTTCATTCAAATTACATAATACAAGGAGCCTAGCAGTAAGGTATCAGAAGGCATTATGACTCAAAACTTTTTTTTACTAACTCCTTAATCAACCCTATTATGTAGGCAGAACAGTGCAGATAGCAAAACCAGCAGCACAGTTCAGTCATTACTGTCCATAAGAAAGTCACCAACATTTGCTTAATTACAAGATACATGGTTTTATTGGGGTTTTAATCTAATGAGATTAAGTTCTGCTTTTGAAAACTGGAGGTGGACTCCATAGTGTATAAACTATGAGGTATGGAATACTAATGTCTTTAAGAATCCCTGCTGAAATCAACAGCATAGCTAGAAGCAAGCATGTTAAGTTTGGTTTTTGATATGTTGGTTTTTCAACAAGTCATCTTGACAATCTTATCCAATAAGACTGACTTGGTCAACCATCCAGTGTTGTAATACTTGAGACCAGACTTGGTCTTGAGTCTGCCTTGAGTCCAAGGCCATATTTTCACAGTCTTGGTCTTGTCATGGACTCAGGAGAATTTGGACTCAGTCTAGACTGGACTCAACTACTATGACACCAAGGCTACGTTTTGTGGTTTGTGCAGGCTTACTAATATGATCCGCTCTGTGCTAAACAGTGTCTCTGGACCACTGTGGGTGAGCTGTGGAGATTTATGTGAGTGTTCATCCCAAAGGAAAGCACAACCATACAGCCTAAATTGCTCAGACCTCTTTAGGTCTGTGTCTTGACTTGAACTTGATTTGACCCTCAATGGTTTTGGTCTTGTTTCGAAGACAACTTGAAGACCACGCCGATGTTGGTCCACAAGCTAGGCCAGAATTAACCCAGCACTTTAACCAGCCTAGACAAGCATGCAAATTCCTTCTGCTCTTGTTCCAAGTCTAGTTTTATTGGACAAGACCTTGGAGTCTCCAGATTAGCAAAAGGTATCTATAGGAATTAGTACATGTTTCAAAACTATGTTCACGGTACCACAGTCAAATCCCAGCTGAGACGTAAAATCATTATCCCTGATTCCCAAAACCCTCTTGAACCTTAAGCGATACATTTGATCTTTGTGCTGTTCTAAGTTTGACTTAAATGCGGACACCATTTTCAAAGCTCTGGATCAGTGAGGGATGCGAGCAGTGTGTGCCTGCTAATCCTACTAACGTATGCTGCCTCAGCTTCCTGATGTATTTATTAGCTTGCTGAAAAGCCACCATTTGTTAAGCAGTGAGGGCTGATAAAGTGATTCACGACTCCCACATGCGGCCGTATACTGCTGACTGGAGCCGGATCTGCTTGCGTGTGCATGCATGCAGGTGTCTGTGTTAGAGATCCTTAAGGCCATTATACTGTATGTGTGTAATGTGTGGGTGAAGGGGTTCGGGTGATACAGTAATACTGTATCTAGCATTCTCTTTGACAAATTTATTTACTGCTTTTTGCTTTGTAGATTAAAGCTGAAAAGAGTCTTAAGAGTCTTGCTTAGGGATTTGGGAGTCAGTTTCAGTCCATTAGAGGATGACTTTATGAATGACAATGTCTTTATCTGAATGAACATTAGTACTAAACAAATCCATGTGCCTGTATCTAAATGCCTGATTGACCATTCTTACGTACAGTATTGTAGACCCTTTAATGGGTCTGTGCTATGTTGGGTCGACTATGAGAAGCGTTTCTAACCTTTCAGTAGAACTGAGAATGGATATACATTGTCGTTACAATAAGTAGCAACAGAGTTGTTCACAAACTACATGTGCAATAAACAGCTTCATTGCCGACAAACTGACAAAATCTGATTCCTACAATAGTAAATATCCACTTTCTCCAGCACCTCCTTTTTGTTTTCTGACTTACAAATGATCCCGTTACGCTGTGAGAAACCAGTGCATGAGTGAACTGTCCAAATGGAAATCTCTTTTTTTTTTTTTTTTTTTTTTTTTGCAAACTGATTAGCTTGTTTGACTGATTAGATCAAAAGAGGGACTCATTCGCAATCTGGCATTGCTAAGTCTGATGCACACATGTAATGATTGCTGAAATACCATCAGAGGAAATTAATCTCAGGTCGTTATATGGTAATCTCCACCATCAGACAAAGATTTAACAGCAATAATTTACTGGGGCACAGAGTTATTTCACTGGGGCTCATGCCCCAGTAAAACAAGTCTAGCGATGCCAATGTCTGATGCCCAGCAGCCTATGCAACAGTTTGTCACCAAATTGCGGACTCTAAGGAGTACCACAGGGGTTGAGCATGACATTTGGAATGGGGCCTTAGTTCAGATCAGACCAGGCCAAGATACTGGATACTGAATAGGGGTTGATTTGCAAGAGTTGGCAGTCATGTCCTTGCTGACAAATCCAGCATTCGCCAGCTCTGTTTTGGTTGTGAACAACGTAACAATGCAGGTCCACCTAGACCAGCACTGACCAGCAAAAAGCAGCCTGGATCAGTGTGAAATGTGTGCTGGGTTGTGCATGAGATGTGCTCATGGTTGTGATGATATGTAAATCTATATGAGGTTTTCACAGCATAGATTCAGTAAGTGAACCCAATCGTGTGCCTCATATTCTTGTACTTTGGACAGTCACGGAAACACCATGCTTTGGGAGTTGTGGGTTGGTGGTCAAGTGGTGATGGAAAACCATATCTTACCATACCTAACCATAAATAATACCAGGACGCACAATGCTAGAGCATTTATGTAAGCAGGTCGCTTGCGTTATGCGTCCAATAAATGAAACTGAAACCGCAAATGTGCATATAAGATTATGTTAACAGAGGGTTTAGGAATATTCAATGCGAAACAGCAGCTTATTAATATACAATAAGAAATAAGAAGTGCGAAATGACCCAGGGTTAACTGTCTCAAGTGTGAAAAGCCCTAATGTGTGTATACACTGACTTTTGCCGAGTTACAGATGTTCTTTTGTTTATGAACAATAAAGTACCATAAATTGCACATGCAGTACTTTGTACGGCAAGCCACTGGCAACACTTAAAACAACTTCCACAGTTGTGATATAACACTTAAATTAACCTTCAGCAAAGTCAGAGTCTATTGCATCTTTTTGAGACTCTAAGATAAGAGTCGAGCAGCAGACTGATAGGTAAACACTCTGAGTCCGCGCAGGCTGTGGGTAAACATTCACTGCTGGCTGCGAGCTCCTGAAGCTCCTGAATATGGAGAAGTGTACCGCTGTGATTGACTGAAGCTTGGTGTTGTAGCACAATGTAAGCCCTGTTGGCTTACTGCATTAGACATAGGCTGTCGAAACTAGGGATTGTGGGTTTCCAGTCCCATCTGGGCTGAGTTTAGCCAGAGTGAGGCAGTAGATGCCTAAAGGTCAACGGAGAGAAACCATCCTCTGCTAAGACTGCTCATTACTCCTGAATTTCCCCTCAGGGATCAATACAGTGCATCTGTCTTCTAAGAGCTGAGAGTCTTCTGTACTGAACAGCTGGAGGAAATGTTTCCAGCAGTGCGAGTGCAGTGTGATGGGCTTCCTCCTGCAGAATATACAGATGTGTTGTCACTAATTGGCAGAAGAATAAAGTCACATTATGCTCTACATGGGGTAAAATGGGTAAAATGTTTGCCTCTAGATTTAAGAGGCAAATAATGTTAATATCATGTAGTTAGCTTTGAAAATCAAGCTTGCATTGATAAATGCTAAAAAAAATGTAGTTGCCTTGACAAGATTTTTATTTTTTTTATTTTTTTTATGTTCAAAGCACAACCTGTTACTCATTTCAAAGGGTTAGTTCACCCAAAAATGAAAATTCTGTCAGTAATTACTCACCCTCATGTTGTTCCAACCCCGTAAAACCTTCGTTCATCTTCGGAACACAAATTAAGATATTTTTGATTCAATTTGAGAGCTGGATCACTCCTCCATAGGCTTCTAAGACACTATAACTTGCTGGCCCAGAAAACGCATTAAAGAGATCGTTAATATAGTCTAAGTGACTACAGTGGCTCAATCTTAAGTTTATAAAGCGACGAGAATACTTTTTGTGCAAAAAAAAAAAAAAATACAGCTTTATTCTCTGGGCCTCGAGTTTTTTCACGTAGTGTAACTGCATAGCGCTTCTGTGTTGCACATCACACGCATCACACGCATCATACACATGACCAGCGTCGGCCAATAGTGAGCCTACGTGTGACGTACAACACAGATGTGCTGCGCTAAAACACTACGTGAACTCACTCGAGGCCCAGAGAGAAGGAAATGAATAGTGGAATAAAGTCGTTATTTTTGTTTTGTTTTTTTGCGCACAAAAAGTATTCTCGTCGCTTTATAAACTTAAGATTGAGCCACTTGGACTATATTAACGATGTCTTTAATGCATTTTCTGGGCCAGCAAGTTATAGTGTCTTAGAAGCCTATGGAGGAGTGAGCCAGCTCTCAGATTTAATCAAAAATATCTTCATTTGTGTTCTGAAGATGAATGAAGGTCTTACGGGGTTGGAACAACATGAGGGTGAGTAATTACTGACAGAATTTTCATTTTTGGGTGAACTAACCCTTTAAGTTGACTTTAAGTGGATATAATTAGTTGAGTTAATTTAAGTTGAGTGTGATGGCGTGATGTGGATCTAGAGTTCTGTAGCAGCTCTGATCTAGCAATGAAACGTTTGTCGAGACTTGGAATTTTGGCAAATCCTTTTAAAAATAGTGTTAAAGAATGGTGCCAGGGTTCTCTGAGTGGTTGCTAAGGTGTTCTGAGTGGTTGCTAATGTGTCCTGAGTGGTTGATAATGTGTTGAAAAGAGGCTGCTAGGGTGTTCAGAGTGGTTGCTAGGGCTTGCATGTTCCAGGGTGGTTGCTCGATTGCTCTAGGTGTCTTTGGGGGTGTTGTGGTTATCAAATAGCTTGTTCAGTACAACATAAGGTCAATCAACAGCATTTGTTTTTTGGATTAACACAAAACTGATCCTCCTCTAAAGGGTTTACCCAATAATTTAAATTATGTCATTATTTACTCACCCTCATGTCATTCCTAACCTGTTTAACTTAGACTTTAGAAAAATCTAAATAAATATATTTAGAAGAATGTTGGTAACAAACCAGTTTTGGTGGCCACTCACTTCCATTGTAAAAAAAAAAAAAAAAAAGAAGAAGAAGAAGAAGAAGAAGAAGAAAAAACACATTTCTCAAATATCTTTTGTATTTCAAAAATGAAGGAATTTTTATTTTTTTGGTGAACTGACATTGTTTGGTGAATATGTCATTGTTAGTTATTTAATAGAAAGCACACCCATAACATGCATGGCTATGGATTAGACTGAAGCGTGTGTGTGTGTGTGTGTGTGTGTTATTTATGTGCTTATTATAACATTTTTGTGTGTGTTTGTGTGTTATTGATGTGCTTATAATAACATTTTAATTTAGTAAATGCAAACAGGTAGCTTGACATAATTGGATCACATAGTTTTTCTTTCTCCAAAAATACACAAGCAATAATCTAAATGCTGCACCATACAGTACCTCTCCAAAATCATTAGTGATGATTAGTCGCAGTGAATGCCCACTTTATGAGTGCAGGTGTGGGTATATTCCACACGTCAAAAAAAAAAAAACTACTTAAGTCTTTCCCAACCAAATGAACTGCCATATCAATGAAACTGAAACTAGCTTGGCATAGTACCGTTTGATGAACTCACTTGAGAGATAACAATGAAATAAGGAGGTACACTCAAGACAGAATAAAAAAAAGTAATGAATTCTCAATTTTATCTTTAAAATGTAATCCCTTGCTTTCAGCGTTCTGAAATGAGAACTATATAAACAAATATAAATAACCATATCCTGTTGTTTGTTTGTTTGTTTTTACTCATGCTCTGCTCCACACTTCACAATCTCGTAGAGAAGCCACACTCTGCCCTGTCTTACTGTGGCTCATCTGTGTCTCAGGGATGAAAGTGTGTTTAATTCATGCCACGCAAGTGTGTTAGAGTTTGTGTGTGTGTGTGTGTGTGTGTGTGTGTGTGTGTGTGTGTGTGTGTGTGTGTGTGTGTGTGTGTGTGTGTGTGTGTGTGTGTGTGTGTGTGTGTGTGTGTGTGTGTGTGTGTGTGTGTTTGCTTCAATTAGCACACGTTCGCTTAGGGATTTAAAACTGAAGTAAATAGTCTTGTGGGAGGGATTAGAAAGCATGTGACAGAAAAGGCAAAAAGAGCAGTAGAACGATTAGAAATATTAAAGCCGGGTGCAGGAATATATTTCCACTGAAACGGAGAGAGAGGGAATGACTCAAGCTACAGCTCTTCATCACACACTCCACTGCTCTTACGCTTTAAACAATGACCACTGCCATCCAGAAGAGTGTGAGTGGCTCTCAACGTGCCACCATCCCAATATCGCTTTCAGCCGTATAGGAAAACAAAAGCTCTGTTTCAAAAGCGAGTGCCCTACAGTAGCACACCTAGGAAACCTTTTAGTTTTTAGAGATGCACTCCTGACAACACAAGTGTAGCTATTGCTAATGCTATACAGGATTAGTTGAAAATTCCAAACCCATTATTTTGGAATAAGAATTATCAATGGAGACAGAGGCTTTTAAGATTCAAAAACGATGCAAAAGCTAAAAAAAAAAGGAAAAAAAAGTGTTCCTTATGACTTGTGCACAATATTCCAGATTGATGTGAATATAAATTTAAGTCACTGAGCTGATAATCGATGCGACCAGATCATTAAAGCCGAGTTCACATTGCACGATTGTAAAGTTTATGTATAATAATGATATTCCGGTCAATAACTCCTCCCTGACCTCCCTGCGGTCCTGTATCTTGCTCTCTCATTGGCTGTAGGTCATCGCCGATGTGGTTTTCAGTCAGAACACATTCACATAGCAGGATTTTGAATCGTCCACACCACAGGTCCAGATATTTATCATGCCAAATATCTCACAGGTGTCGACGACACATCGTTGATTCTCTCAAATCGCGTCTTTGACAATCCACACTGTGTGATCGTCACTCGCATGATCAAGCACCGATTTGTCTCCGATTTCGGGCATTTGTCTGCGATTTAGCAAAATCTGTCGACGAGTGAAAATCAAGGCTAAAATCATGCATCATGTTAGTTACAAAAAAAATGCAGATTAGCCTAATTTAAATCTGAAAAGTATGACTGTTCACACCTTAGCGATCTGCTAGTTGATCAGACTAGTTCTTACAACACAGTCTTAAAGGGATAGTTTCACCCAAAAATGAAAATGTTGTCGTCGTTTACTCACCCTCAAGCTGTTCCAAACCTGTATGAGTTTCTGCCTTCCGTTGAACACAAAAGAAGATATTATAAAGAATGTTGGTAACCGTTGACTTCCATAGTAGAACAAATACTCAATGGCTACAGTCAACTTTCTGGTTACCAACATTCTTTATAATATCTTATTTTGTGTTCAGCAGAAGACAGAAACTCATACAGGTTTGGAACAACTTGAGGGTGAGTAAATGATAACAACATTAACATTTTTGGGTGAACTATCCCTTCAAACAAAGTGGCTGTGCTTATGCAACTGGTCCCAAGCTGAACGTACCATAATTTGAATCTGTAAATGACAAGACAGCAGTAATAGCCTTTATTAATATTAATTTTGAACTTCAATAATGTCTTTAATCTCCATGCAAATTGTAGGAAATTCCTGTAGGCTCCTGGCAATTAATGCCATTCGAATTCAGTATGGTCATCAGTCATTTTCTTTCTATGCCCCCTTTGTTCTGTCATTGTCCTGCAGGGATTTAATTTTTTTAATATACACAGCAGTAATTCCAAAACAAATGGACAACATCAAATGTTTATGTGTGTTTCAAAGCATGAGCACAATAACAATGCTTTATTGCCATTAAAGGGATGGTTTGGAGTAATTTCAACCTAGGGTCATTTGCACCATGACCTCGAGCCAAACACCCCCCCAGAAGATTTTGTTTTCCCTTGGTCGAACATTATTAAAGTTAGAGCTTATTTAGAGAAATCAGCCGGATGGCAGGCGCTAACGGATCCAAGGATGTATCTCGTAAATTACCCAACTAATAATGCCCAGAATGGTACCAAACTTCTACAGTAGTACACATACTGTAGGTTCTGTACTCATAAAACGAGGCATTGGAAAGTTTGTAAGTACATCAGGAGTTTATTTAAATAACACTTGCCTGACGGCTCATGCTACCGCTAACCCGGACGTCAAGGTCACTTCCGTGATTTGGGAAAAGTCCGTAAAAGTCCTGGCAGAAAGCGATGCATAAGGATGTAGTGTAATGACACTAATATTTTGATGGTAGTACCAGTTTGCAACAATTATTAGTTAACACTAAGTTGTCGACACTTCGGAAAAACTACCAACTAGTACTAGTTGGTACTACCAACAAAATCGACCAAGGGGAAAAAAAGCTTCTGGGGGGGGGTGTTTGGCTCGAGGTCATGGTGCAAAGAACCCTAGGTTGAAATTACTCCGAACCATCCCTTTAATTACAAGACGACCACCATACAAGTAAAAAAGTTTAGTACACTCAGCAAAGTCATCACACCCACTGTGAACTGAGTCAGAATGTCATTGGCAGTCACTGGGTAAGGGTGTATAAATTAATTGCCTGTCACAAGCCTGTCAAATCATCATTAATATGTTTGCTTCCTGTCAGGGCTGAGTCATTTTATGTCTTATCTTGGTCAAACCACATTCTTGTGAGGCCTAATGGATTTTCCGAATTTTAATGAAGTTGGACCTAAGAAATCAGCTTGTCTAAGAAATCATCTAAAAATACATCAAGATAGCTGAGAATTAACAGCACAGTCTGACCTAAAGTTGAGTTCATGCAGCAGAATATCAAATTATCATAAAACACTTCCATTTATTAGTCATGAATGGTCCCAGGAGGAATCTGCTCACTTGTTTTCACATTTTATTCAAAATTCTTGAATATCTTTTAACAATTCAAAGCCATGTAACTTGTAAACTTGGACAAATTGACCTGGGGTGCATTTCCCAAAAGTATCACGTAGATCGTAGAAGCCACCAAAGGTCTTTACGATCTATGATTTTGGGAAACACAGCCCATAATTCTGTCAATATTTAGTGTAGTAGATTTAGCTGACTTCCTATTTTAAGCCTTTAACTGTTTTCTCAGTGGTAAACCATTTGGCAACACAGTAAAAGTAAAAAAAACAAAACGCTGTGATCTATTCAAAGGAAATTCGACAATGATCACAGCTAATTAAATGGATGCATAAAGTTCATTTATAGGCTGCAACATGAAGTCCACTAAGGCAAGCCGAAATAAGAACCCAAGGGAAGCTTTATTTATATCCATAACCAAAATACAAGATAAACAAAACCTGACTTGACCGAGAAACAAGAGACTCACCCACAGCACACTGTAAAAATAAAAGGGGAACCTTTTGGGGTTCTTCACTTTGCCACACCGGCGGAACCGTCTGTAGATCCTCTCGGCACCCTTTATAAAGGAGTGGTTCTCTGAGGAACCACACAGGTTTCCTGAGGAACTCTTACAGTATATTAGACACTGTGTGGAACTGTTTTGGGTGCCTCCAGGAACCTTTTTTTTTTTTCTTTTTTTCATGTTGTTACTATGGTAAACTATGGTTAACTTCTATTATAATAAACAAACTGAGCAAAATAAGAATTGTTTATTACATATTTTAGATCCATTTTAATGCATGCACTTGGGGGAAAAAACAGCTAGTAATCGATTAATATCAATGAATAGAATACACAAAAAAATTGTATAACATTAGCAACATGAATAATCAACCATGTATACAATAGGCTATACAAGAAAAGACATCTCAACAAAATGCATGGAAACACACATGTTCCATGTAATAAATCAATGTAAAAAAAATATTACTAACATTTTGACTACCCTAATTAAAAATGTGCATCTTCACTTAACTTGCTAAGTTTTGTTAAGCTTGTTAAGTCTGACGTCACTGTTTCCAAGTCCAAAATCTCTATCAGATGCCAAAAACAAACAACAAACGGTGCTAATATGCACTCATTGTGCTGTAATATTCCTGAAAATTATGATCCTAACTTTTATCTCAATACCAAAATCTCTGATGGTTAGTTATTCAGCTATTTTGAATCGTAAAATATTGAAGTCTGGGATGCCGTGAGACTGGAGACTGTAATGTACACTGTAGCTTTTGAAAAGCTTAAATGTGTGACTTGAATCAACAGTGCTATTAAATGGTTGTTGAGTATTCTCACTAGAACTAGATAGAGTAAGAAGAAGTAGAGGCTTCGACCCCGAAACCGAATTCCTTATGTCAAAACAAGCAGAAAACATTTTCCATTATTACAGAGTTAAGATGCAGTAAAATGATCTGTTTTTCTGTGAATTGTTCCAGTCATTTCCATAAGAATCCACACGATCTGCAATTTCGTGTGTGGTCAAAAGTTTCACTATGGGACCAAGTTGGTCAGTGAAATTCGCTGGATTTGACCAACAGAAAGCTGTGTGAAAGTGACTCCTGTGTGAGCTGTGCTTCATACATTACATCGCTACACTGCTGACAATGGTCAATGGACCTTTTTGCCTGTGTAATTTCACGAAATTCACAAATGTGACCTTTACTCGCTGCAACAAACTGCAATCAATAATAAAATCTTCACAGGGGACACGTGAGGTACTTAACGAGTTAGAAAAGTGAAAAGATTTTAAAATCTGTACAATTTACTGTAATGTTATTACAGTGATAGTTGTGAAGTTAAAATAATTTCCTCAGCCTTGTGACATGTCAAACCTGTTTGACTTTCTGTCTGTGGAACCCAAAAGCAGATCTCAGGCATAATGCAACCCCAGTCACCGTTCGCTTTCACTGCATGAAACAAGCAGAACATTTTTTTGTAAGTAATTCATTAAACCATTCTTATGTACACTTGTCTAGTTCAATTCAATGCAACAATTTATGTAAAAATGGATAAATATTCTGTTAAGCTCCAAAAATGTCCCAGAAAAGATCCTAAAAATAATTCAAATGAGTCCACAACTCATGTGTTATGGGTTGTGTTGTAAGTCTTCTGAAGCCATATAATAGCTTTTTTTGTTTGTTTTTTGTTTTATCTAAAAGGACTAAAACTTGAAGTCATAATTCAGAGTTCAAATGGCTTATATTCAATTGCAAATGATTAAAGGGATACTCCACTTTTTTTTTGGAAATAGGCTCATTTTACAACTCCCCACAGAGTTAAACAGTTGAGTTTTACCGTTTTCGACTCCATTCAGCCGAACTCCGGGTCTGGCGGTACCACTTTTAGCATAGCTTAGCATAGATCATTGAATCGGACAAGACCATTAGCATCTCTCTCAAAAAAATGACCAAAGAGTTTCGATATTTTTCCTATTTAAAACTTGACTCTTCTGTAGTTACATCGTGTACTAAGACCGACGGAAAATGAAAAGTTGTGATTTTCTAGGCTGATATGGCTAGGAACTATACTCTCATTCCTGCGTAATAATCAAGAAACTTTGCTGCCGTACCAGAAGAGTCAAGTTTTAAATTTGCTCAGCGAGTTACTCTGGCGTCGAGTAATGATGCTCATTAAATATGCCCTTGTATCCGAGCTGCACCAATCACATCGGGTTATCTGATATAGGCGGGCCAGAGGCGAGCTAAACAGATGACGACAGCGCTGTGACGTCAAAGCCATTAGTAAACATTGCAAGATGGCTATGGATGAACACCAGTTGTTTGCAATGGCTTTGGCTGCTACAATGAACGAGTTATACTTGGCTTTTTATCTAAAAGAGGAACAGAAGACGGCGCTCGAATCGTTCCTTTGCAAGAAGGGTGTTTTTGCTGTTTTGCCGACCGGATACGGCAAGAGTCTAATCTACCAGTTAGCTCCGCTGGTAACTAAGCGTATGGGGCTTGTTGTGATTGGCCGCAGGGTTTTGCAGTGAGCATGCACGCAATTGCGTGCAGTGAGATTTTCAAATGCATGCTTGGTGCCGCCCCTCGAGCTGGCCGATTTTCATTAGTCGATGCCAGACCATTAATCTTTCAGATTTAGGTCTGGATTTCCAGGCTAAATTCAGGGTACATTTACAAAAAAATTATGTACTAAGAATTGATTTTTTTTCCCCTTTGTGTCTTTCGCATACAGACGACAAAGTTGTCGAAACGATCCCCGTTTAAACTAATCTGCGAAAACGACAAAATTCGCTGTATTTTTAACGCCAGGCCAGTAGGTGGCGATGTAACTTCCTAAAGAAACACTATACGCCTATAGACTGAACACATCATACGCATGCGCACGGGATAGATTTTTTTCCCAAATGACATTTTTGTGGTTTACACAGAGATGATCATGGTATCAATTTCAAAAGCTTGCAAAAGTTTGCATTTTCAGGAACCCAAAACAGCACTGTCATGTAAATGAACGGCCAAAACGCAT